>NC_056739.1:803798402-804135902 GCF_019279795.1 Protopterus annectens | reverse complement strand
GTTTAATGAGCAGACTGAATTGTGAGTATGGAAACACTAACAAAAACACAACAGAAAGTGGCAGTTGTATAATTGTCACATATAAATGAACAATGAGTAACAAGGTCACCCAGACAAATCAGTCAGTGAAAACTACAAGAAAAATTTAGCCACGCTAGAGTTTCTACTGTGTGATTCCTTAAAATCCCTTGCATTAGAGGTACATAGGATATAGGAGTCATTTGCATATATCCCATGCACCTGTAATAAAAGAGGTTTTAAGGACTCACACAATGGAAACTCTAGTGTGGCTAGATTTTTCTTGTAGTTTTTACATAAAAATGAACAGTCGTGGTTAGAAGCCAGTTAAGAAAGCTTGGAGTAGATAGCAGGATGCATAAAAAGAAAGAAAGGGAATACCAGTACAAAAAGGGAAATTCTTTTAGAAACATTCGATGAGAGGAGACTGCAAAATGCAAGAACACTGCTGCAGAGTTTGTTAGAAGACGCAAACACACAGAATGAAGTAACATGGTGGGGGTACTCTGGAAAATAGGAAGGAGGGGTAAAGAGGAAAGAAATGTATAAGTATGTCAAAGGATTAGTAAAGTGTGAGAAGACAGCATCCTTTCAAGATGGAGGCTTTTTTTAAGATCAAGGGACAGATTGAAGCTGCAAAGAAAGAATAACTCTAAAGTGATGGAAGAGTTATTTTTCCCATAGAAATGCAGAAGCCAGGGATTTCCTTTTAGGAGACATACAGAATGAAGAAGCATGGCAGGGCTAGCCACCCGATGGTGTAATTACTGGCTCTAGATAATGGTCAACATTGATGTGACACCCTGACCCCATGTGCAGAAATAGGAAAAAAAGAGGATTATGGATGGATTGATGGACAGAATGGAAAAAATGTGGAATTCTGGAATGCATAGGATAAAAACAGGGAAGTTCTACTAGATATAGAAGGAAGCAATATTTTGGTCTATAGTGAAACTGCAGCTGCTCTGCTCCATTTCCCCCCTGTCCAAACCTGCCAATGGTGCAGCCGAGCAGCTGATGGTTAGTGGGGGGTACACACAAATGGGAACTAAACTAAACTGTAGCTTTCCCATCAGATATTTGTCTATCCTTTTAAACTATACAGGAACAGTGTCTTTCTCTGTATCCTAGAGATTTTGTACAGAGAACTCCTGCTTTCCATGTAAAGCCATGTATGACCTGATTCTCTTTGAAAATGTATGTGTAGAATGTACAACAAGCAAAAGTAACACAACAGCTAGGAAAATAAAAGGCATATTCCATAGCTTATGGTCCCTAAAAGTTTGAAATAAATAATTGCTAGCTATAAAGTTAAGCACCTCACTACCCATATTTAAAAACAAAACTGGTATGCATACAGCTAAAAAATCCAAACTGCTGCAAGATAATAGCCAACAGAAAACACCAAACGTCAAGAAAAAACCTTTATGAAATAGCAAAGCTTTCGGGTTACTACCCTTCTTCAATACTCATATAGCTAACTCAGGAAATTCCAACAAATAACAGCAGCAGTTAGGCTTTTACTGAAATTGACCAGCAAACTATGCATGGTTCTAGAAAGTATTGACTCCACTGAATTAAATATAAGCTTCTCTAAGATGCTGCTGCCTGAGATCTAGAATAATGTTAACTGAAAATGCAGTGTTTATTCCTCCCAATGGCAGAGGTTTCCTTCCACTGCCATACAGTACAGCTGATCAGTCTCACTGATGCCTAATTTAGCTGTCCAGGCATCAAACATTTCTGCTAGCTGTGGCTATACGCAATGCATACATTCTTATTTGGGAATCTTCCCAAAGATCTGCTTACTGAGGCTGCAACATGTATATACTCTATATTTAGTTGTGTGGGCATTCACTGAAGTATCCTAGGAGGCTTACATTTGTTACTGTTTACACGATAATTAGTAGTCAACCATCAAGTGGAGATATGTGTTTAGTTTATTGCTGTACTGTCAGTTACATGCAGATATGTGATTTGTTTTATATGTCTACTGTCCTTTAATGGCAATTGTGTGACTGTGGAGTTAATATATAAAACCTTGATTTGTTTTATATGTCTGTTGTCCGTTAATGGCAATTGTGTAACTGTGGAGTTAATATATAAAATGGAGGGTGTGTGAGGGTGGATCTGTCGAGTATAAATGCATTTTTATGGTAGTGTGCATTAGTTTTTGTGGTTTGTTTTGTAATGATTGCAAATACAAGTGTGTTTTGCTTGCATTTCCAGTCATGTGCAACTGTACATATGGTCGTACTATTACATGATTGACTGTGATTGATTGTGTGAGGGTCATTCATTGAGTTTTCATTAAGTGCTGATATAAATCCAAGGAGTGTTTTCATAGCTGTTGTCCACAGAAATACAGATGAGAGACTTTTAATAGAACAGGGGAACTATATTGTAATGCATATGTGCTTCAAGTCATTTCAAGGTAACTTCTGCCATATCATGTACTGCTTTGATCCTGGCCCCACACTGAACCAGAGGTACTGTCTGCAATATTATAAAAGTGGGTCGGTGTTTGTAATGATGATCCAGCAGTGTATACCTCAACAGTGGCACATTGCCTGCAAGGCTAGAGCAGACATGAATAACAGGAGCATGATTATCCCTGGCTTGGCACCTATGTCTCTAATGGACACAGGTAACCTGTAAATTTGTCAGAGATTTGGGATGCATGGCTAGACTTAAAAAGGCCCTTGTGGTCATAGCCTAGTACACACCTATGAACCTAGGAACCATGCTGAGCATAGCATTGCTAGGCCTGCTTCAGTAATTACACCTGAAACTTTAGACATCCCCATGTAACTGTTGTATGACTTCTTAAAATGATGTACAATTGCACTAGTCTTAATACAAGGGGTAAACTAATGCAGGTGTGAATGATCCACTGCATAAACCAGTGAGGGCTTCCTACTGAAGTGTCAACACTCAAAATGGAGAGTGCCAACACGCCAAAAAAAAAAAGTAAAAATCCAGGAGAAGAGCAAATCTCAAACATTGCTCTTCTCTTTTGGAGGAAAGCCCTCATGTACCACTGAATTAATTAAGCATTAGTAAAGGATTTGTTTGAATAACTTCAGAAGTGGTGATTCCTTTCATCTAGTGCCTCCAAGTGCCTCTGAGTGCCCTGCTTTGTAGTTTGTATGTAAGCCAGTTTTCTGGCCATGCAGTCTCTGCATTATGAGATGTGCCATTAACAGATCTTGATATTTCAAATGGTTACCATTAGAGGAGTATTAATGCAATGTATCAGTACTTTCAGAATTGCATGTAGAGCTTATCTGCATTTGTACAGTACTACGTGTCAAAACAGAACTGTAGAGGAAAGTATACAGATGAAACAATCCATAAAATGAATGTAATCATAAAAAAGTACAGTGAAGCAGGAAAATGGACAGTGTCAGTCACCGTGCAGAGAATATCAGGTACTATTCACAGAGAATAGACAAAACCTGCAATACCTGTATACACACATGATTAGAACAGCAATCACAGATGCAGGCACCCCAAACTGCTGAAAATGGCTATTGCTGAGAACTGAATACCGTAATGTAGATCTGCAGTTGATGTGAAAGGTGCAGTACATTATAAGTGTTCTCACACAGAAATGCCTGTGAAGCATGCATGCAGATACACTCTTGCACACAAGCCAGTGTCAGAGAAATCACACAGAAAAATACTTGTGACATATTTGTGTTATTTGATAGGAGTTATAAGTGTCGCAGTATGAAGTCTGTGAACAGAAACACTGAGCATTACAGGGCAACAAACAATGTATAACAATTTGTCAAGTAGGTGACAGAAACACACATGTACACAGTGCGTGTATTTGTGATATATGTGCATTTTATGAACACCAGTGTGGTATACAGGCAATGTGAAGTGTGGACTTACACATCAGTATGGTATAAAGGCAGTGTCAGGTATGAATTAAAGTAGTCTGTGGTTCCACTTACTTCATGCGTATGTGTGACAAGGATAATGCAGTGGTTACCCTGCCAGTTTCACACATATCCAGGCCAGTTACTCTTGGGGAACGAGCTGGAAGACCTAGACGTATAAAATACAATTGCCATACTGCAGAACTATGGGTGGCACCATAAAAGCTACATTCAAGTACACCACGCAGCTGCATGCCAGTGGTAATACAGTGTTTAGGTGACTCAGAAAGGACCCTTCATTTAAATCGACACGTGAGCCAGAGCAGATTAAATTAGCAAAAGCTGCAGAGCTACAGGAGTCACGGCCTTTGACCTGATAGTTAATAGCAGATTACATAGTATGGCTGGTGTCTCTGGGTTGTAAAACACTCCACGGGTACAGCCACCATTAAGCCATTCCATGTTAACCTAATTTGGCTAACTGGCATATGACATAAACAATAACCAGTGGCATACAACTGCAGATATAAAAATCATTTCTGAAAGTACACAATGTTTAATCTGTAGAGTACAAAACATTGTCTGTACCACTAGAGCAAAAAATGCACGGTGCACAACTACCAATAACTTGCAAATCCTATACAAATTGTTATGGTTCTTATATTAATGTAATGTATGCATGTTGTAAGGTATTGTGAGTGTCACAGTACCCTATAACACATGTACAAGGTAATGTAAGTGCTACATACAGTAGATACATACAGTAACAAGTGTGTGTGTGACAGTAACACTCTTGTTACAGACATCAGATACATACAGTAAAATATATTAGCTACAGATTGCAGATTTAGTTTTCCAAGGTCAAGAAACTTTTCTTTGGTTGACAAACAGGTTGCCTCCTGAATAACCTGAAACATGACCTATCAGGACCACTTGAGTCACTTTTCAACAACAGCCTCAAAACAGGCTACATACCAAGCTAATGGAGGATGGCAACTGTTATACCCCTTCACAAGAGTAGACCATCTATTGACCTTGGAAATTACAGATTCGTTAGTCTGACTAGTATAATATGCAAAACCTGGGAACAAATTGTCAGGAAAATGATCAACAAAGACATTGGCACCCTACAGACACTGGACCCATCCCAGTTTGGAAGGAAGGTCATGCCTACTTAACTTTGTAGACTTCTTTGAGAAGCAATGTATGAAGGGAAAATGGTGCATACTACCTACTTATTATTGGCTAAGACATTTGATACAATAGCCAGCTCAGGTACTGTGGACAAGCTCACTGAACTGGACATAAATCCCTACATAATTCACTGGATTGCCAGCTGGCTCACAGATGGGACCCAAGAAGTCAGGATTGGTGAGACCACCTCAACTAAGAGGCAGGTCACCAGCGTATTACCACAGGGCTCCATTCTGGGGTAATTCTGTTTGGCTTCTACTTCTCAGAGGTCAAGGCTAATATCAAGGGCCTGTGGCTTGGCTCACCAGCTTTGCAGATGACTACATATCGGGATCATCATAAATTACCCCATGACACCAACATCCAGCAAGAAGGTCTAACGTAGACTAATAGGTTCATAGGTTCATAGGTTGGTACTAGGCTATCAGCCCTAGGGCCTATACAAGCCTAGCCATAACAATTCCCTGGCTATTTCTTCCCACATTATTTACTTTCCTGGACCCCTGTCTAGCAGGGCGACTGATGTGATCCCTGGGGTGAATTTCCTTTCTCCCATCCAATCGTCAAGGTTCCTCTTGAAGAGGTCCAAAGAGGCACTCTGCTTGACATGTATGGGCAATCTATTCCAGAGTCTGGGGAGTCTCTGGGTCAGGAACCTATCCCTCCAGCATGTTTTGTTTATTGTGATGACAAGGTTTAGATCCCTGGAGCATGTAGCTCTGAGGGATTGGGATTTCTTTAAGTGTAGCATGTCCAACAGCTCTGGGTTTGACATGACCTTGTATGTTAAGCAGAGATCGCCTCTGAGTAGACGATATGCGACAGAGTATAGCTGGAGTTTTTTAAGGCAGTCAGCGTAAGGCATCTGCTTTAGGCCTGTGATTCTTTTAGTGAGGTTTTTCTGAGGCCTTTCCAGTTGTTGCAGATGTCTTGAGAGGTACATACCAAATGGGGCTTTGTATTCTATAATGGGTCTAATGAGGGATGAGTACAGTGGGACAATGACCTCCTTTTTTCTGGATGAAAAGCCCTTCGTGATGAGGTGTGCCACATAGAAGGATTGCCTGACTGTTGTGGCGATGTGGTTATCGAAGGTGAGACCACTGTCCACCTTTGTCCCTAAGTCTCTTATCACACTTTCTGTGTTTAGTGTACTGCCACCTATATGGTAATTCATGGATACATGTTTTTTCCCCAAAGGGGATAACAATACATTTCTTGGCATTGAGCTTGAGCCCATGGCTCTGGCACCAAGCATCTGTTTCTGTAAGGCCCTTTTGTAGAGTATCCACATCATTTGGGGATTCAATAATGGCTCCCAGTTTGCAGTCATCTGCAAACTTTGTTAGCCAGAGTCCCTTAGTGTTGACCTGTACTTCAGAGAAGTAGATGCCAAACAAGAGCCCCAGGAATGAACCCTGAGGTACTCCACTTGTCACTTGTCTGGAGCTGGATTTGGAGTCGGCTACTTTTACAGTGTGGGTTCTATCAGTAAGCCATTTAGCAACCCATTGGGTGACATAGGGATTAATGCCCAACTTAGTAAGTTTATCTATGATTCCAGAGTGGGGGATGGTGTCAAAGGCCTTGGCAAGGTCTAGATAGGCTGTGTGGACCAACTTACCCTTGTCCATGGCTCTGAAGACTGATTCAAAGAAGTCAATCAGGTTCAGGAGACAAGATCGGCCCTTCACAAACCCAAACTGGGTGGGGTCCAGTGTTTGAAGGTTGCCAATGTCTTTGTTTATAAGTTACATGATAATACGCTGCATGGCCTTGCAGATGAGGCTTGTCAGACTGATGGGACGGTAGTTTCCGGGATCCAAGGTGTATCCCCCCTTGTGGATTGGGATAACTGTAGCTCTGTGCCACTCAGTGGGCACGAAACCTGAGGTGAGGCTATGATTAAACATGACACTTGGGTGAGGTGCCAGTTCATATTGTAGTTCATGTAGTACACAGCCCAGGATGTCATCTGGTCCCATGGATGCTGTATTCTTGGCTTTAGAGAGTGCGTTTTGTACCTGTGTGGCCGTTATTACTGGAATTTGGCAATCTTCCGCTATTGAGATGGGCCATTTAGGGGGTGAGAGGGGGGTGAAGTTGGCACTGAATCGATCTGCCAGGATATTGGCAATATCCTTCGGATCAGTATATTTAATGCCATTCTGTTTTAGCTCAGAGCAGATCTGAGCATTGCCATTTAGATTCTTGACATAGTTATAGAATGCTTTGTGGTTGTCTTTGGAATCTTTGGCAATTTTATTTTCGTAACTAGCTTTGGAGGATTTTATGAGGCATCTCAGTTTCTTACTGAGGCTAGTAAGGGAGTTTTTTGCATCCTGGGATTTTCCTCTTTTCTGCAAAAGTTTCTTCCTTTTGTTGTAAAGTTTGTTTATGGCAGGGGACCACCAGATTGGCTTCCTTTTTTTGGATGAGAGCATTTTGGTTCTATTTGGGATGGCACGATTCATGCATGAGTGGATGTGCTCGTACAGTGCCTTAGTGTAGGATTCAGCAGTTGAACTTTCAGTTTCCGTCTGCATGGGTGTCATGAAGTTTGTCACTTCTGACTTGAGTAGCATGAAGTTGGCTTTGGAGAAGTTTTTTATGGTAGTTTCTTTACTGGGGGATGGGGTGGGATGTGGATGTTAAGGGTGATTAGCTTATGGTCAGACCTGACTAACGAGGGGGTGATCATAGGTATGGAGCATTGATTTCCCATGTTGGTAATGACCAGGTCTAGGATATTGGAGCCCCTGGTGGGACTATGGATTAGTTGATCCAGGGCGTTGGAATTTATGAATTCCAAGAACCGTTCGCAAAGGTGTTGGGACATGAGTAGTTTTCCCAGTTAATGGCAGGGTAGTTAAAATCACCCAGTATTAGGGTGTTTGGTTCTATCTTAATATTTTCCAGTATGTTTAGAAAGGTGTAGTGAGAATCTTGGGGTATGGTGGGGATCTGTAGCAAGCTACAATTTGGATTGCAGTCTTACCTAGTGTTAGTTGCACTTGGAGAATTTCAGACACATTGTGTTGGCTAACTAGCCTGGTGGTGTGAATATCCTTGGTGAATATTGACACTCCTCCACCTTTAGTGTTTCGGTCCTAGTTTGGTGGCGAAAGCGTGGTAAGAGTTGTAGCCTGGTATTGCAGGGGTGCTCTCTGGAGCCTTGAACCAGGTCTCAGTTACTGCACAGATATCGATGTTCTCCATTTTTAGGAGTGCCTCGAGAGAGTGCATTTTGAGGTTTAGACTTCTAGCATTGAGTAGCATTACCTTCAGATTTTGCATGCTTGTACCTGTTATGGTGGTGGTTTTGTCCTTTGAAGTTTGCCTAAAAAGGCACTATAGGGGTGGCAAGAGCCTTAGCCAGTAACCTGAATCCCAGGGGTGACAGGTGCAGACCATCTCTGGCAAAGCATCGTGGTCTGTCAATCATGTCATCCCAGGCAGACAGATACTGGATCCCCTTTGAATGACACCATAAGCTTAGCCAATTGTTGAAGTCAATCATTTTATCCTTATATTGTGGTATCATTCTGGGCGAAGGCAGGATGCTACTCAGGGCTAGGGTCATACCTGCCTGGGCCACATGATCTGAGAGCTCTTCCATGTCTCTTTTCATGTAGTCCAGGGAGGTACGTCTCAAGTCATTCACTCCGACATGGACAATGACAGAGTCATATTTGTACTTGTTGTGGAGTGACTTGAGTGCATGCGTCATGTGGCGGATCCTGGCACCCGACAGGCAGCTGACTGTAATTTTCTCCTTATTCAACCTGGTGAGAGGGACATCAGTGTGCCGGACTATAGAGTCACCTATGACTAAAGTGTTATGACTGGTGCCAAAACTACAAATTAAAACTCAATGTAAAGAAGTGCATTGTAGTGCCTTTTGAGAAAATGTCCACCTAGGCAAATTACTCCATTGGTAAGACACCCCTAAGAGCTGACACAGTAGTTAGAGATTGGGAATCATATGTAGACAGTAATCTGGCCTTTGACCAACAGGTAGCCAAGGTAGTAAGAAAATAATTCTGTCACCAAGTAAGGGTATGACATCCAGCCATTAAAAGACTATCACTGAGTTCAACCCCCCCCCCCCCTTTGGCATGTACCTGACTAGGCATATGCAACAGCTGGAAAAGAGACTCCAGGGTATCAACCGATTGTCTTATACAGAATGCTTAAGAGCCCTTTCTTTATACTTGGTTCTCCTACAGGTTGTTGAGAGGCAATCTGTGCTTGGCAGATCCAGTCTGATGGAGCTTTTGCACATCCTCAAAACAAGTAGCAGCAGAAGCTCCAGATCTAGGGATTTGAACATTGCTTACAATATAAATAGAACATGCACAACGGACAACTACAGAACTTTGCCCTTTTCTCCACTGTAGTGCGATCTCAGAGTTGGTATATATAGATAGGGGGGTGTGAAGAGTGAAGCCCCCCACTTGGGTGGGTTCGAGTCAATTGCAAGTTGGTCTGTTGTGCTTCAGGCAACTATTTCATTCCCCTTAGTAAATTCAGCGAATCACTGATGCAATTTTCACTGATTTGGGGTTGATGAATAGGTGTTCGCCAGAATAACATTTTGGAGAACCAATATAGACCCCATAAAATATATCCGGAACACAGGGATAGCTCTCGACAACAGTATGTTGTACAATGTTTTGCAACACACCAGCACCATTATTGCAGTGTAGTCAAGTAATGTCTTCTCTTAAATGTGCCACTGTGTACACATTAACTCATTATGTACGTGCCAGTATGTACATATTAGCTCATTACATATGTGCCAGTTGTACATATTAACCCATTACATACATGCCAGTGTGTACACATTAACTCATTATGTACATGCCAGTATGTACACATTAACTCATTACATACGTGCCACTGTTTACACATTAACTCATTACATATGTGCCAGTGTGTACACATTCATTCATTACATATGTGTCAGTGTGTACACATTAACTCATTATGTACATGCCAGTATGGACATATTAACTCATTAAATGCATGGTAGTGTGTACACATTAAATCATTACGTACATGCGAGTATGTATACATTAACTCATTACATACGTGCCAGAATATGTACACATTAACTCATTACATATGTTCCAGTGTGTACAGATTAACTCATTACATATTTTCCAGTGTGTACAAATTAACTCATTACATATGTGCCAGTGTGTACACATTAACTCATTATGTACATGCTAGTATGTACACATTAACTCATTATATACATGGCAGTGTATACACATGAACTCATTACATACTTCCCAGTATGTACACATTAACTTATTGCATATATGGCAGTGTGTACACATTAACCTATTACATACATGCAGTGTGTACACATTAACTCATTACATATGTACCAGTATTTACACATTAACTCATTACATACATGGAGTGTGTACATATTAACTCAGGTGTTTCTGCAGTTGCATCCTACTGATGCCTCTAGGTGTCAAATATCGCTTGTTCATATTTAATTTAATAACTCCAAAACCATGCTACTTATAAAGTATTAAAATATTTTGGTATTTACATATTATCGCAACCAGATTTTTCACAGCAATAACGCCTGCTTCCCGATCATGACATATGCTTGTTAATGTTTTGCAGAAGTTATCTACTGTGTTTTCTTTCACACTGCAGGATGGTTTCAGGAGTGTGATCCAAGAAATGTAAAAAAAAAAAACTACTGTACTTGTTTCTGTATGCACTTTACGGCCAGCATGTTGCTTTTTGCAAGTCCGCCCGCTGAACGATCCTTTTTTTCGTGGCAGCAAATGCTGTCAAGTAACGGTAATAATTTGGGTTGTATTCTTCCTTAACTGCTGTTGTCAGATGAAAAACAGAAGATCTGAGGGTATAACTGTGATGATTTCCATGTCAGTGTTTTCATTTAGCTTGCATGTGTGTTTTAATGAAATCATAATTCTCAAACCCTTGTAGCATCCTAGTTCTGCACAAATAAATGTGAACGTATACTGTCTGTGCTGATGTCATTGTTTTACACACACAGCTCCGTGTGCTGAGGGAAACATTTTCAGAACACCTACTTCCCTTTTTGTATAAGACACTGTCAGGGTTATGGTCAGTGACTTTCAAGGTAAGCCAGACGCCTTTGTACTGCCATCATTCTTTTAAAAATTAACTTGTGCGACGTGACTGTTAAGCTTCTCAGTGTACTATAGGGCATGCTCATGTTCCATTGCAATGCAGTGGCAGTAAGCCAAGATATAAAGAAGCATACCTAAGCAGCGATAGTCTTTTTTTCTGACATTTAATTGATAACAGTCCAGAAAAGAAGACGCAGTGGTAAAGAAAACACACAAAACAACTTTTTCACAACGTTTACGAAGATATTTCAGGATGGGACAGCAGCCGCTATTGCCGTAAAAAATCTGGTTGCGATAATACACAAGTACCAATATTTCTTCTTAAAGCTTACAGAATAGCAAATACAATTGCACTGAAATTTGACCTCTGTCTAGTGCAGGTAAAGATATAGTAATAATTGTTCATATAATATTCTTATTGTTATAAATGTCTATTTTTCTCTAAATATCTCCACAACTAAGTTGCACAGACAGAACTGCTTAGTTTCATATGAAAGCTCTCAGCCGGATGAACAAAATGCTGCTCACAATGTGCGTGCAACTTGAGTGGTTGTTAAGAAATTGTAAGCTGTTTACAAAATATTACAAACTTAATAGTTACTGTATTTATTGTGACTTATAAAATCCATTTTAAGGCCTAGAACCTAAAGAATTCTCCCACTATAAAAATTGTTCATGCTGAACAGTTTGAAATTTAGACATTTATAGTAACCTCTGTTGTTCCAGAGATATGATTGTTTGTTTGAAATGTGAGGACATAGCACAAAACTTAGGCTCCACCCACTGGAATTTAAAGTGCAAACTTCCAGAGTTCCATTGGAGGGAATGAATTAAGTATGACATCATGTACAGAGAGTTACAGGTCAATAATATGCCATGTCTTTACTAAAATTATAATAGCTGGACATGTAAATGCAATTATCCACATCTAGATACGTGGTATGTGTTTTCTGCTCATGTGAAGAACTGTACACGATGTGCAGTTTATAAGAGAGACAGTATAGAATCCACAAGAAAACTGTCCAAAGCAAAATCATAAGGGAGAAACAAAGTCCGTGTACCCCAAAGAGATGGATGTGGAAAGCATTTGGGAAGGAAAAAGAGATAGACAAAGTCCTGGTGGACACAACAGCAGGAAACATTAGTGTGTGAAACCGGATAGGAACTAATTAGACGGACTTCCCATCTGCTTATTGAGTATTTGAAGAAGTCGTGTCAGTGGCCTCTCAGTTGTGATGTGCTCTTCGTGTACCTCAGGAATTGTTTCATGATGTCTGGAGATTCTTTGATGAGTGAGGCCCACAGAATGCCACTAGTTTACCATCCAGGTGCCTTATGACATGTGCTGTCACCACCAACAGCACACATTGTCCATGTGGCTCTATGAAAACAGATTGTAGACATCTCTTCTATTACTTCTGCTAAGGCTTGTTGTTGTCATTAAGGCAGCCATACTTATGAGTATGTACTATTACAAGATCAGGGATCAGGCATACCAGGTGGCAGTTGTTACATTAGATAATAAGGAATAATATTTGCCAAAACAGCATGAGAGGGACAGTGACAGTGCAAGTAATTTCAAGTGTGACACCAAATGGCAGAAGTGATAGTAACATGAATGGCAGAAATGATAGTAACATGAGCAAAATTTACAACAAATGTAAGAGACGAATGGTAATCTGAAAAAAAAGAACGGATGAGATATGCAATCATTGTATCCATCTTCTGTCCTCAGAACAATTAGAGGGGGATAAAATAGTGCAAAGGAGTGACAGGGAGTTAAGGTGCCTGTCTACAGATGTGGAAGGGATTTTAATAACATAATAAGGGTCTATATTAGATCACCGAACGCTTAAAAAAGCGAATGGTGATTAATCAACCCTATGTAAGTGAAAGCTTACAATCTCGAACTGTCAGAACAGTGATTTTTTTCCTAGGGAAAAAAATTGCTGTTCCAAAACACATACACACAACACAAGCACACCAAACAAACAGCAATCCACACACATACACCTAAAATCTGACACCTAACCCTGCACTAAACTATACACACACCACTAACTATCCACTTACCTTAACCCACCCGCTCCCTAACCCTAACACACCTAACCCGCCCTAACCTCACGTCCACACAATCGCACACATACCTAACCCGCGCCCTAACCCTAACTCACCTAAACCGCCCTAACACTCACATCCACACAATCGCACACTTACCTGAACTCGACCTGTAACTTTCCACCACAGCACTGAAAATACCGAAGCAACAGAAACGGACAACCAAATTATTTCCCTAGGAAAAAATTTGGGTTTCTGTTGCTTCGATATTTTAAGCTTTCGCTTACATAGGGTCGATTAATCACCGTTCGCTTTCTTACGTGTTCAGTGATCTAATATAGACCCCATAATAAATGAGTAAATGACAAGTAGAGGAAGTGCTGTGCATTAGCTTGCAGACTAGAAATGACACATAATCTTCAAAAGGGTTATATACAGAGTTGCCATCTGATGAGGGCTTACATGATAATAAAATGGTGGAACACATCCTTAGAGCTAAAGGGGAAGGATTGTGATGGGAGGGTTTAATATGTGTGATGTTATTGGGAGCATTGTGACACCAGCTTTGTGTAATAGCAGGAACATTCTTGAGGCCCTGCAGGCTGCAAACATCAGACACTGAGTACTATATCCTCCTCAGGGAAAATTAGCATTAATGTTCTCAAATGCAGATGGACAGAGGATCTCTGATAGGAAAAAGAGGCGGCCATTTGGAAAAAACTAATCACTAAAATGTACAGTTCACAATCAGTTTATTTATCTCTTTTCATTTTTTTTTTTTTATTTTACCTATTTGATGACCATGAAAGCCCACTGGACATAGTTGTCCCTTTTCAGGGGAGTCCCAGAAGCACTGTCTGATTAAGTGACATGCTCAGATTTACACAGTAGGCAAATGAAGGTAGAAGGAATCAAACCATGTAACCAGATAACAGGAAGCAGCTTGTTAACAGTTCAAAGTTTTAGACCTCTGTGCTAACTGCCAGACATTCTGCACTCATACAAACAGTGAAAAGGACAGGCCTACAAAGTCACAATTGACACATGCGTGCACCCTCAATTTAAGTAGAACAGATGTTGGTAGAATGAGACTGTGTCCCAAGAAAGTTCTAGCAAAAATACATAAAAATAGTGTGGTTGAACACCTGGAATACATACAAGCTACCACTACAAACATAATAATTATTGGAATGAAGTATGCAAATTAAAACAAATAAAACACTACTGTGAATCTCAAGTGAGTGGTTTTCAAAGTTTATGGAAAAAGTGATTGCATTTGGAAACTATAAGGACAAATAGGAAGAGGAAGACAAGCAATGTTAGTTTGGTATTGGGAAACTATTAGGACAATGTCAGTTAAGACACTGTGAATGCATTACACTGATTTAGCCAAATGTGTGCTGCTCATCACATTGAGTCATTTATCAATAATATAATTAAACATTAATAGCATCCTTTCTTATGAAGCTGATATAGGGTGGATTTGCAATCTGATTAGACTTCTGAATTGGAGGTCTATGGATTGTTAAGGAGTGTACTGAAGCCCCCAGAATCTTCCTTGCCTTATATAAGGGAGGTGTTATATTTAATATACGAAGAGGTAATTATAGGCATACATGTATAGGCGCGTAGGTACTGTTAGAAGCCTAGCCAATAATCAGAGGTCAGAATCAAACCCTGTACCTTGTATCTATGAAGTAAAGACCTTAACTATTGTGCAAAGCCCTTCACTGCAGTAAAATACTAGGTTAGCTGCCTCTGTTGTCTATTTTAAGCCTACACAGTTTCTCTTCTGAAGGTGTGAATCAGACCATGTTCTTGGTGTCTGCAAGAGAAACACCTTAACCATTATACCATCCCTAAAAAATCATATCATCTGAAATTAGTTTAAGGTACATTATAATAAGAGTACTTGGTGAAAAAGAAGAAAAAAATTACTAGATAAAGAAAGGTGGCATAATATCTGTAACTCAAAATGTAATAATACACTAACTAGAAGTGGATTATATTATACTAATCACTATTTAAAAAGAATATTCAGTTCAGTGATTCCTGTCTATCCCATTTTAAAAGGTAAGAAATGTAAGGTAGAAAATAATAGATTTAGAGCAGATTAGCAGGTACTCAAACATTTATGTAAAATGCATAAAAGAACAGCGTAAGAGCATAAAATCCTCCAAAGTTAGTTACGAAAATAAAATTGCCAAAGATTCCAAAGACAACCACAAGGCATTCTATAGTTATGTCAAGAATCTAAATGGCAATGCTCAGATCTGCTCTGAGCTACAACAGAATGGCATTAAATATACTGATCCCAAGGATATTGTCAATATCTTGGCAGATCGATTCAGTGCAAACTTCACCCCCTAAAGGGCCCATCTCAATACCGAAAGATTGCCAAATTCCGGTACTAATGGCCACACAGGTAAAAAACGCACTCTCCAAAGCTAAGAATACAGCATCCATGGGACCAGACAACATCCAAGGCTGTGTACTATATGAACTACAAAATGAATTGGCACCTCACCTAAGTGTCATTTTTAATCATAGCCTCACCTAAGGCTTCATGCCCACTGAGTGGCGCACAGCTACAGTTATCCCACTCTACAAGAGGGAATCCACCTTGGATCCTAGGAACTACCACCCCATCAGTCTGACAAGCCTGATCTGCATGGCCATGGAACGTATTATCATGGAACTTATAAACAAAGACATTGGCAGCCTTCAAACACTGGACCCCATGCAGTTTGGGTTCGTGAAGGGCCGATCTTGTCTCCTGAACCTGACTGACTTCATTGAATCAGTCTCCAGAGCCATGGACAAGGGTAAGGTTGTCCACACAGCCTATCTGGACCTCACCAAGGCCTTTGACACCATCCCCCACTCTGGAATCATAGATAAACTTACTAAGCTGGGCATTAATCCCTATGTCACTCAATGGGTTGCCAACTGGCTTACTAACAGAACCCACACTGTAAAAGTAGCCGACTCCAAATCCAGCTCCAGACAAGTGACAAGTGGAGTACCTCAGGGTTCAGTCCTGGGGCTGCTCTTGTTTGGCATCTACTACTCCACAAACTGGGAGCCATTATTGAATCCCCAAATGGTGTGGATATTCTACAAAAGGGCCTTACAGTAACAAATGCTTGGTGCCAGAGCCATGGGCTGAAGCTCAATGCCAAGAAATGTATAGTTATCCCCTTTGGGAAAAAACATGTAACCGTGAATTACCACATAGGTGGCAGTACACTAAACACTGAAAGTGTGATAAGAGACTTAGGGACACAGGTGGACAGTGGTCTCACCTTTGATAACCACATCGCCACAACAGTCAGGAAATCCTTCTATGTGGCACACCTCATCACTAAGGGCTTTTCATCCAGAAAAAAGGAGGTCATTGTCCCACTGTACTCAACCCTCATTAGACCCATTATAGAATACAATGCCTCCTTCAGTGGTATCAACTCTCACTCACCCTTTTGCATGCCCTAAATGCTTCCCAGCCCTTACACGTACTCATGCTGTCTCTGGGATGGACATATAATGGGGGGGGTCATATTGTTCTGCCTCTGTGGTGACTCAGCTACTGCCTTTCATCCCATTTGACAGCACTTCCTTCACATGCCCAGCCCCCACTAGAGATCTAGTGTCAGGAACATACCAAAGTGCTTATCCTTCCTCCCACAGGATGGGCATACCTGAACCTCAGATACTTGAGTCACTAATCAAACTAGGGTCACCTGGGCTGTAGGCCCTCTGTGCCACTGCACTGGCCTTACTGAGAATATTCTCTTTAGATTCTCTAAGTCAATTGCAAAATTATAGATTCATAATTTGCATGCTATTTATAATGTAATTTAAGATCTTGCATGCATTATTATTATGATTAATATTTATGCTGTCCTTTTCAAATAATTTAATGCAAAGTTTTGTTTCTCTTTGGTGTAGATTATAATTGTAGCAGCCAGACGGTTGAAAGTTTTCACTGGACTGAACTAAGCAGGTTTATACAGGAGAAGCTATAGGAAGGATATAAGGGGACATGGATAGACTGGAAGAATGCATAAAATACAGCAAGTAAAAATATGCATCTGGGAAGTGATAAATCTGTGAAAAAAGACCACAGTGAGAAAGGAAGCAGTAGCAACAGAATTACTAAGGGATCTGTTGTTATATCAGATGATCCAAAGATAATGAAGCAGTGTGATAAAACATTAAACAAGATGGTAGAGTGCCAACATGTAAACAAGATGCATCACCTTTAAAAACAAGCTATTATTATGTCTGTGTATAGAGAGCTGGTAACATGCTCCATCTGGAGGTTATCCCCAGATCTGGAGTGACCTCATTTTTGTAGAGCAGGAGGGAGAGGGGTAGTACAGAGGAGGGCACCGAAAACTGTGCCTGGTGCTCACCACAGACCTTGTAAAGAAAAACTACCATGGCATCATATTTACACCTTGTAAGCAATTCAATATATTATCAACATTAAGTGATATGGGTGAATCAGCAGAGGTAAAGTGGGTACACAGCAGAAAAAAAAATTGTATTTAACCAGGAGGACAGTTAGAAGACACAGGGTTGAAGACTTAAGGGAAGTGCAACAAAGTATGTTTTTACTGAAAAGGTTGTGAATGATATGTCTAGATCATGTTATTGAACACTGCTTGTATGCAGTTTGGTAAAACAAATCAGGCTGAAATATCATTAACTGAATTCAACTGAATTCCATCTTGACAAACAGTGCTATTGATGTGACCTTTGTTTTTCAGATCAGTAAATAAGTCAGTAAACAAATACTAAAGCACAATTTCTCTTGGTGGGAATTCAATGGCTGTAGTTATCAACAACACCATGGTCAATAAAGGTTGGGAAAGGGCCCATTTCCCCACTTCAGTACCCATGCTCACACTGTTACTCAATAACTATATTATAGAAATTACAGTTACAGAAAAAAACAAGTATAACAAGACTGGTTTTCCCTGTGATGAAAGGAGATACTGCCAGAACAGCTAGCTGGAATTTTGTAAATAATTATATGTCATCTGTGAATATCAAATCGATTTATACAAGATGCTTGTGTTACAAATGCATTAGAACTGTATGTCATGTGCATATCAAACTGATTTGTACAGAGTTTTATGTTGAAAAGGTATTTATAAAGTGCTTATATTTAAAATGTATGCACAGTGTGCCTTACTGGAGAGAACAGAAATGTACATGCAGTATTGCAACTGTTTAAATGTATATGTTTTAATAGAGGAAACTGGAGGGATAATCTCAATCCAGCAAATTTTAGAAAATATCTGAAATTAAATCACTTTATAGGCTAGGCCATAAAAAATGTCTATATTACAAAATTGAATGCTTAGGTGATGGAACACCTAATCATCAAACTTGTAATATCGAACTCAAAAACATCGAACAGCGCAGGAAAACACATTGGTTGGCCATGGGAAAAAAATAACTTTACACCCAAACTAAGTCAGGGGCTTCACCCCCCACCCCCATGTGGGAGGCTGTGCCCCCCACACAACTCTAACTAAATATACCAACTCTGAGATCACTCTACAGTAGACAAAATGGCAAAATCCGGCGAACGGCCAAAGGAAATCTTTCCCTGTGTTAAATCGTCTGTTAGCTGTTTTTTTGCTTTCAATATTACAAGTTTGATGTTTAGGTGTTTGATCACCTAAGCATTCGATCTTGTAATATAGACCCCATAAAGACGCTATCTCACATTTCAAGGCAGCCAGAGACACCAAAATCTGTACTAGGAAGCTTTCTGTATTGTCTTTGGGGTGAACTAATTGCTACGCTGGAAGCATAGAGATATGCAATTGTTTTAGAACCTCCAGCACCTGCCAAAGATCTGAGCAAAAGCCCTTGTGTGTGTAGTTTTACAGGTAGGTGCTAAGTCCTGCCAGCTTCCAGCAATGGAGTTTTGCATGGGAACTAGATGTCAGATGACCAGAAGTGATGTGTCATCCTGCACGCTATCTCAGCAATAATATTTTAGATATTATTTTCAGAAGTCTCTTAGAGAGACAGAACATTCTGTATTCTGTCTTGGGCCTGACAACAACAACAAGAACCATAAACCACATCATCTGCCTTTCTCTGTTAAGTAAGTAGGGAATATTAACACTCTTAGATACAGACAGGAATATAGTGAAGCTTAATTTAGATATTGTTTTTCTTTATTTATCTGAGCCTATCCTGCAGTTTTTTTTAAACATTTCCTGTGATTTTAAACTCTGATGTCACTGTGAAGATATATTTAGTATTGTTTTGTTCTTTTACTATTTATTATTTATTATTAAATATATTTAAACCTTTCATTGTGGCTGATCATTGTAAAGATATTCAAGTACTGAGAGTACTTGCATATTTATTTGGTGACACTGTGTGGGCCACTCCTAATAGCCTTGCTCTTGGTCAAACTATCATTTGCATTAATATTAATTTCACACAGTATATTAGGTACCGTTGGAAGAGCCTTACTGTAGTTGAGGGTGGAGTCTGGTGGCAGTGATAACTACCTTATAGTCTGGGCAGAATGGGGCATAGCTAGTAAACCTGTGCCAACCTTTCCTGTGTGTGTGTGTGTGTGTGTGTGTGTGTGTGTGTGTGTGTGTGTGTGTGTGTGTGTGTGTGTGTGTGTGTGGGTCTGTGTAAAACAAATCTCCAAGAGTATCTGTGTCAGCTACTTGGGCAGGGACACTATGCACTGGTTGGCGGAGAGAGTATTGGAGGACTTGGCTTGAAACCCTGGCTAAGGACTCAACTCTATAGCTGTGCCAGCGGGGAGTCTTATTGGGAATCTGGAGAAAGAGGGAAAAACCAGCCCAGGACTGACTGTGGTCTCTTAAGAGAAATTGCACTTCATGCAAAGAGCTGCATCTGTAAATACTGTGTGTGTACCTGTTATCCTCCCAGTGAACATTCCCCACAGGTGCCGGTGGTGAGGACTGAGGCTCCTTGATTTTTAGTCCAGTGGTGGATTGTCACAGTCCCCATAACACAAATATGTAGGACATACTCCAGCAAACAACCCATGCAGTCTCTGGCATCAAATGTAAATAAATGTAAATTCAAAGTAAGACACTTGCCCTGTGATTAATTTGATGGTTTCCGTTATAGTTCTTTAAACTTTCACAGCACATTCACACAACTAAATATTGCCTACATGACCTTTGCTACACAACTAAATATTGCCTACATGACCTTTGCTACAGATCTGGTACCTACATTATCCTGTAAGGACTAGAAGATTCATAGGTGATCAGAACAACCTTTCTCAAGAAAGTACTTGCATTAAAACTGTTGATAATTGTGATGCCCCTGCACTGGCCCAGTAATCAAGGAGCGTCAGTCCTCACCACTGGCAACAGCTGGGGTGTGTACACACTGGGAGGATGACAAGTACACACACAGTAAAGTGCAATTTCCCTTAAGAGCACACAGAGATCACAGTCAGTCTGGGCTGGTTTCTCCCTCTCTCTCCAGATTGACTATAAAACTCTGCAGTGGAGCAGCTATAGGGTTGGGATTTCAGCCGAGTAGCCAAACTAAGACCTCCAGCACCCTCTTTGTCCAACCAGTGCTTCGTGTCCTTGCCCAAGTAGCTGACACACACACACTTTGAGATTTGATTGATATACAAGCACACACACCTGGGAAAGGCTGGCACAGGTTTACTAGCTATGCGTCCTCCTTCCCAGACTATAAGGTAGTTCTGAATGCCACCAGCCAACTCTTTTTATCATCTGTTCTAAGGCCCTTACCAAAGGGTGTACACTTTTACTGTGTAATGTTACTATTAATCCAAATGGTAGCTTTGACCAAGCACCTGGCTATTAGGAGCGGCCTGTATAGTGTCAGCAAATAGATATGCAAGTACTCTCAGACCTTAAATATGTCTCACAAATACCAGCCACAAAGATAGGTTTAAATATATTTAATAATAAATAATAAAAGAACAAAACAATACTGAATAAACAAACACAGTTACATCAGAGTTCAAAATCACACAAAATATTTAAAAAAACATTGCAAGACAGTCTCAAATAAATACAGAAAACATCTTAACTAATCTTTACTATATTCCTATCTATATCTAAGAGAGATACTATGCCTTAAGTCTTACTTACAGACAGGCAACTGCAGATGATGATGATGAGTGGATGTTCTTGCTAGGTCCAAAACAAAATACAAAATACACAGTCTCTCTGAGAGAGTTCTTAAATCAACATCACATTTTACTGCTAGGTTAGCCTGGATGCCATCACCTTTTGTCACCTGACTCAGTTCCCAGGCTAAACAGAAACTCAACAGAATTTCACATCTCTGTGTTAAAAACACATATCTCTCAGATGTTTGTTCAGAACTGAAAGTCATAAAACAATAAAACAGTTTTACATTTGAAACCTAGTAATTATCTCTGTTTCAACACAATACAAAAACTTCTGGCTCTAGACATTGTGTCTGCTACTGAACTGAAATTGAGAGATAACATCTTTTGTTTCTGGCTCATCTATAAAGTAACTTAACCTCAAGTATTCTTAAGTTTTGCAAGTTAATCTTCTATGTTTCAGCAGGGTATGATGTGGTTACATTATTGAAGCTCAGTACATAACATACAGTTCTGTACAAGTCATATCAATATTCACAAATGACATAAAATTATTTACAAAATTCCAGGTAACTGGGCTGACTGCATGACATTTCTCATCCCTACCCCCTGAAAACTCAACCTAGTTTTTCAAGTGACCCTTGAGAAATGTTGCTTTTGAGGGTTAAGCCTATCTGGGAATACCTTACCCATTTTCTGTCTTGACAGCCCATCTGTGTTGGCATTGCTAACCCCACTGCGGTGCTGCACTGTCATATCATATGCTTGCAACCCTAGGCTCCACCTAAGTAACTTGGCATTTTGCTGGCTAGCTTAATGAAGTCATGTTAAGGGATTGTGGTCTGTAACTACACTGAATTTTCTTCCATACAGATAAGGCTGAAGTTTCTGCAGTGCCCACACTATGGCTAGGCATTCATTTTCTACAGCAGCATAGCATTCCTCCCTGGGTTGGAGCATGCAACCGAGATAAACCACTGGGTACTCTTCTCCCTTTGAGGGAAACCTGGCTAAGTACTGCCCCCACCACATGGTTTGAAGTATCCACCTGCACAACAAATTCTTTGCTGTAATCTGGACTGGCTAACACAGGAGGTCCTCCCAAATCTCCTTTAAACTTTTGTAATGCCTGCTCACATGATGGGGTCCACACTACCTTATCTGGCTTGTTTTTCCTTGTCAGGTCTGTGAGGGGAACAGCTATGGTACTATAACTGCAGACAAACTTTCTGTAGTGCCCCGCTGTCTCTAAGAATGCCCTCAACTGCTTTTTGGTAACAGGGATAGGCCATGCCTGAATGGCTTCCACTTTGGCATGTTCTGGCATGATCTTACCACTCCCCACTCTATGTCTCAGATAGGAGACCTCTGCCATACCCACCTGACATTTGCTGGGCTTAATAGTCAACCCTGCTCTATGTAGTCTGCCCAGCACCTCCCTGACATGCTGAAGGCGTCTTGCCAGAAATGGCTGTAGATGGCAATATCATCTAGGTAAGCAAGGGAAAAATCTCCTGCTACTGCTAGTATATGATTTACCAACCTCTGGAAAGTCACTGGGGGATTTTTCATCTTAAAGGGCATCTTCATGAACTCATACAAGCCAAAATGAGTCACAAAGGCTGACCTCTACCTAGCACTGGGAGTGAAGGGAACCTGCCAGTAATGCTTGGTAAGATCAATAGCGGTAAGATACTTAGCCCTACCCAGCTGATCTAGGAGTTCATCTGTCTTTGGCATGGGGTAAACAACTGACTCTGTGTGACTATTTAATTTCCTGTAGTCCACAAAGAACCTGGTGCTACCATCCTTCTTTGGTACCAGCACCACTGGGGAGACCCAGTGACTGCTGGACTCCTGGATTACCCCTAGTTCCAACATTTCCTGTACCTCCTCCCTCAAAGTCTGTTTGACTTTCTCAGGCACCCTATAAGGGGCCTGCTTAATAGGCCTTTAGGGTCCTGTATCCACATGGTGTTGCACCAGGTGGATGCAGCCTGGTTTCCCAGTGAACATGCCCCCAAACTCCTGTAACACTGCTCAGATTTCATGAACCTGGGTAGGGGATAGCTGCTGGGACATTCCTACCCCTTCACTGAGGTGTCCATCCAAGCCTCACTGAGGAGATCAATCACCAGATCCCCCTCAGTCTCCTCCTGCCATCGACTGCAAATACTGAGCACAAGGGCTTCCCTATCATGTCAAGGTCTCATCATGTTAACATGATACAATTTGTGCCCCTGCCTCCTGCCTAGCAGTTCTACCATGTAGTTAACATCTCTGACTTTCCTTACCACCTTGTAGGGTCCCTCCTAAGCTGTCTGCAGCTTGTTGTGTCTGACAGGAATGAGGACCATTACCTGCTGCCCTACAGCATACTTTCTAGCTCGAGCAGTCCTGTCATACCAGACCTTTTTCTGCTGTTGGGCATCTGCCAGGTTCTCCTGGGCCAAGGCCATCAGTTCCCTGAGCCATGTCCAAAGGTTTGCAACATATGTCACAACAGACTCCTTGTGAGATTCACACTCACCCTCCCACTCATCTCAAATCAAATGTAGAGGTCCCATCCCCCTATGCCCATACAGCAACTCAAAGGGTGAAAAACCTGTGGATTCCTAGGGGAACCTCTCTGTAAGCAAACAACAGATAGGGCAAGTATTTGTCCCACTCCCTCTTAAACTGCTCTGCAAATGCCCATAGCATCATCTTGAGTGTAGAGTTTAACCTCTCAACAAGATTGTCTGGAGATGGTAGGAAGTGGTCTGTAGGTGCTTCGCCCCACAGTACTTCCACAGATAAGCCAGCAGGTCTGGCATGAAATTGGCACCTCTTTTAGCCAGTATTTATTCTGGGAAACCTACCTTGCTGAAAATCTCTAACAAAGCATTTGCCACTTTTTTTGCCTCAATGGAGGACAGAGCCACCGCATCAGTGTATCTGGTAGCATAATCAACTACCACTAGGATATACTTTTTCTCTGTTGGACTTGGGATACTCAGAGGCCCCACAATAGCCATAGCTACCCTTTGAAATGGCTCCTCAATCACAGGCAAAGGCATCAAAGGAGCTTTCACCTTGTCTCCTGCCTTGCCTACCTTTTGGCACTATTCACAGGTCCTGCAGTACCCTATTACATCTCTGGAAATCCCAGGCCAATAAAAGTTCTGCATAATATGTCTCTTTGTATGTTTTATGCTCATATGACCTGCAAAGGGAATATCATGGGCTCTGGCTAGAAGTGCCAGATGGTAGGCACTGGGCATTACCAACTGCTGTATTTTCTCATCCTCTAGCCCTCTCTCAAGGGTCCACTCTTTATACAGTAACCCTTTGTCCCAGTATACAGATTCTCCCTTCCCTTGAGAATCAGGTGCCTCACTAGCTACCTTCCTAAGGCCTTGTAATGTAGGGTCTGAGAGCTGAGCCTATCTCAACTCTCTCTTAGTAAACTTTCCCAGCTCCCCTTCAACAGGAAGTCTGGTATTCTCTTACAGTGGTGCCTCATTTTCAGCCTGGATACTACTACTCACCTCTGCCCTTGCAGTCACTCTGTCCAAGGGAACATCAGTACCCACAAGCAGCTGTGGCTCCCCTTCAGTCTCACTATTACAGGGTAGCTCCCTCCCTGAAATAACCACCTCACCAGTCCATGCTGCAAGTGTGCAGTCTGTCTGGGTCTCCCCAGGCTATCAGATGCATATGCTTGTCTCCAAGCCTGACTGCATGTAACTGCATGCACACAGGGTACTGCATTATCAAAATCATTCCCTAACAGGACATCTGCAGGGATATCCTCAAACACACCTACTTGCTGGCTTCCCTTCCCACCCTCTCAGTTAAGGTGAACCCTAGCCAAAGGTATTTGGAATGGGGTCCCTCCTAAAGCTCTGACTGGAGTAGACTGCCCAAGCAAGTAGTGCTCCTCTGTAACCATTGCAGGCTTCACAACAGTTAGGTCAGAGGCTGTGTCTCTCTTAACCGTGGCCTCTTTCCCATCCAGTAAGATAGGATATAAACTCTTGTGGTAGCTTGTTACCCTTGTTGTCTCAAGACAACTTATTGCTGGCATTTTGTCATTCCCATTTACTGGCTCTCCCACCTTTTGTTCCCCATCTTGCCTCCGTGGACATCTATATGCTATATGGCCCCACTGGTTCATAGGTTCATAGGTTGGTACCAGGCTATCGGCCCTAGGGCCTATACAAGCCTAGCCATAACAATTCCCTGGCTATTTCTTCCCACACTATTTACTTCCCTGGACCCCTGTCTAGTAGGGCGACTGACTTGATCCCTGGGGTGAATTTCCTTTCTCCCATCTAGTCATCAAAGTTCCTTTTGAAGAGGGCCAAAGAGGTGCTCTGCTTGACATGCATGGGCAGTCTATTCCAAAGTCTGGGGAGTCTCTGGGTCAGGAACCTATCCCTCCAGCATGTTTTGTTTATTGTGATGACAAGGTTTAGATCCCTGGAGCATGTGTCTCTGAGGGATTGGGATTTCTTTAAGTGTAGCATGTCCAACAGCTCTGGGTTTGACATGGCCTTGTATCGCCTTGGAGTAGACAATATGCGACAGAGTATAGCTGGAGTTTTTTAAGGTGGTCAGCATAGGGCATCTGCTTTAGGCCTGTGATTCTTTTAGTGAGGTATTTCTGTGGCCTTTCCAGTTGTTGCAGATGTCTTGAGAGGTACATACCAAATGGGGAGTTGTGTTCTATAATGGGTCTAATGAGGGATGAGTACAGTGGGACAATGACCTCCTTTTTGCTGGTTGAAAAGCCCTTAGTGATGAAGTGTGCCACATAGAAGGATTTCCTGACTGTTGTGGCGATGTGGTTATTGAAGGTGAGACCACTGTCCACCTGTGTCCCTAAGTCTCTTATCACACTTTCGGTGTTTAGTGTACTGCCACCTATGTGGTAATTCACAGGTACATGTTTTTTCCCAAAGGGGATAACTATACATTTCTTGGCATTGAGCCTGAGCCCATGGCTCTGGCACCAAGCATCTGTTTCTGTAAGGCCCTTTTGTAGAGTATCGACATCATTTGGGGGTTCAATAATGGCTCCCAGTTTGCAGTCATCTGTGAACTTTGTTAGCCAGAGTCCCTTAGTGTTGCATTTAAAACATTCAACCCTTGGTCCTGGACATGTACCTGGACTAGTGGCTTCCCCTGCTACTGGCAGACTCTGTTGGGGCAGTCTTGGCTGCCCCCCATGGGTTCCCTTAGACCCATGAGCAGCACTGGGTGTCCCTTTCCTGTACAGTGATGCCCTGCTTGCTAGGTATAGTCTGCCTTCTTCCCCAACTCATCTGCAGTATTGCATGTCTATCAGCTGACCAGATTCTCATGTCCTTAGGCAAAATGCTAAGGGCTTGTTCCCTCAACAAAAGGTCTACCAGCCCTTCAAAAGCGGTGACCTGGCATCAACTCACCCACCTATGAAAATAAGTGTTTAGTTCAGCAATATATTCACACACACTTTCATCTGCCTTGTGTCTAAGCTCACAAAACTTTTTTCTATAAGCTTCAGGTGTTAAAGCATTCTAAAATACAGTTTTTTACAATATCATAATTTAAGCAATTAGTATCAGACAATATAGAAATAGCAATTGCAGCTTTACCGTGGAGTAAGGGGGTCAGAAACCGTACCCAGAGCCCTTGGTCAACATTTTACTGTTTACATACCCTTTCAAACATATGAATGAAACTATCAACATTATCCCCCTCTTTAAATTGTGGTAGAAATTTACTGACCATTGTTGCTTCTGGGGTTCGGTCACCCCCTTCCACATTACCTCCATGACCCTGGTGAAGTGTCAGCATCTCCTTTTCATGTTGCATCTGCCTCTCATTTTCCTCAGCATCTAGACATTGCAGTTTCTCATTTTCCTCAGCCTCCAGATGTCTCAGTCTCTCTAACTGCCTCTCTTTCCAAATGCTTGGCCTCCAGCTCATGTTTCTTTAACTCCAGATGCATTTTTAAGTCCTCTTTGGAAAGGTTGAAGTATACATTTTCTGAGAGTTGTACATTCCCAGTGCCAGTCTGATTGTCCTCCTGGTTGCTATCCCTGTGATGTAGCTGTGACTAAAGCTTCAGTCATTTCTGCCTTAGTCAGGTTGGAATGCACCAGTCCTTTAGCCTGGCACATCTCAGCCCACTGGCTCCTTATCAGCTTGCAGTACTCCTCTGCTGACATTCTTGCCTGCTCTCCCTGACTAACTCAGGTAACAAAAAAATAAAACAATTGTGATATGAACTCTGAATGTTCACTGCGTGGCTGATTGAGAGTACAAACACCTTCAGTGACCACTGTACACAAGCTACAGGAATTCAATATCCACACCACTACAAGCCAATTAATATGTGATGTGGCTATCTCACCACTGTCAACCAATTAATATGTGATGTGGATATCCCACCACTGTCCACCAATTAATACTTGGCACCCCTGCACTGGCCCAGTAATCAAGAAGCCTCAATCCTGACCACTGGCAACAGCTGGGGGCCGTACACACTGGGAGGATGACAAGTACATACACAGTAAAGTGCAATTTCCCTTAAGAGCACACATAGATCACAGTCAGTCTGGGGCTGGTTTCTCCCTCTCTCTCCAGATCCCCTATAAGACTCCCCACTGGCACAGCTATAGGGTTAAGATCTCAGCCGAGTGGCTAAGCTGAAACCTCCAGCACCATCTCTGTCCAACCAGTGCTTTGTGTCCCTGCTCAAGTAGCTGACACACACACACACACACACACACACACACACACACACACACACACACACACACACACACACACACACTTTGAGATTTGACTGATATACAAATACACACACACACACACACACACACACACACACACACACACACACACCTGGGAAAGGCTGGCATAGGTTTACTAGCTATGCCTCCTTCTGCCCAGACTATAAGGTGGTTCCAGCTGCCACCAGCCAACTCTTTATCAGCCACTCTAAGGCCCTACCAAAGGGTGTCCAATCTTACTGTGTATTGTTACTGCTTCTTTTGGCTGCTCCCATTATGGGTCACCACAGCGGATCAACTGTTTCCATTTCTTACTGTCCTCTGCATCTTGCTCTGTCACACCAACCACCTGCATGTCCTCTCTCACCACATCCATAAACCTTATCTTAGGCCTTCCTCTTTTCCTGTTACCTGGCAGCTTCATACTTAGCATCTTTTTCCCAATATACTCTGCATCCCTCCTCAGCACATGTCCAAACTAACGTAATCTTGCCTCTCTGGCTTTGTCTCCAAACCTTCCAACCTGGGCTGACCCTCTAATATACTTATTCCTAATCCTGCCACCCTCGTCACACCCAGTGCAAATCTTAATATCTTTAACTCTGCCAGCTCAAACTCCTGTCTTTTTGTCAATGCCACTGTCTCCAACCCATATAACATAGCTGGTCTCACTACCCTCTTGTAGACCTTCCCTTTCACTCTTAGGTACTCGTCTGTCACAAATCACTCCATTACATTCTTCTCCACCCACTCCATCCTGCCTGTATGCTCTTTTTCACCTCTCTTCCACACTCATCATTACTCTGAACTGTTGATCCCAAGTATTTAAACTCATCCACCTTCGCCACCTCTACTCCCTGCATCCTCACCATTCCTCTATCCTCCCTCTCATTCACACACACATACTCTGTGTTAGTCCTGCTGACCTTCATTCCTCTTCTCTCTAGAGCATATCTTCACCTCTCCAGGTTCTCCTCCACCTGTTCCCTACTTTCACTACAGATCACAATGTCATCTGCAAACATCATAGTCCACGGGGACTCCTGTCTGATTTCGTTTGTCAACCTGTCCATCACCATTGGAAATAAGAAAGGGTTCAGAGCTGATCCTTGATGTAATCCCACCTCTACCTTAAATGCATCCATCACTCCCACCGCAGACCTCACCGCTATTACACTACCCTCGTACATATCCTGTACTACTCTTACATACTTCTCTGACACTCCCAATGTCCTTATACAATACCACAACTCCTCTCTAGGCACCCTATCATATGCTTTCTCTAAGTCCACAAAGACACAGTGCAACTCCTTCTGACCTTCTCTGTACTTCTCCATCAACACTCTCAGAGCAAACATCGCATTTGTAGTGCTCTTTCCTGGCATGAAACCATACTGCTGATCGCTAATCATCAGCTCCATTCTTAACCTAGCTTCCACTACTCTTTCCCATAACTTCATGCTGTGACTGATCAATTTAATTCTTCTGTAGTTACTACAGCTCTGCACATCACCCTTATTTTTAAAATTTGGTACCAAAACACTTTTTCTCCATTCCTCAGGCATCCTCTCACTTTCCAAGATTTCATTAAACAATCTAGTTAAAAACTCCTCTGCCATTTCACCTAAACACCTCCATGCTTCCACAGGTATGTCATCTGGACCAACAGCCTTTCCATTCTTCATCCTCTTCATAGCTATCCTTACCTCCTCCTTGCTAATCCACTGCACTTCATGATTCACTATCCGCACATCTTCCAACCTTCGCTCTCTCTCATTCTCTTCATTCATCAGCCCCTCAAAGTATTCTTTCCATCTGCTCAACACACTCTCCTCGCTTGTGAGTACGTTTCCCTCATTATCCTTTATCAACCATACCTGCTGCACATCTTTACTAGCTTGATCCCTCTGTCTAGACAATTGGTACAGTTCCTTTTCTCCCTCCTTAGTGTCCAATCTTTCATACAACTCTTCATACGCCTTATCCTTAGCCTTCGCCACCTCTCTCTTTGCCATGCACCTCATCCCCTTATACTCTTATCTACTTTCTTCATCTCTCTGACAATCCCACTTCTTCGCCAACCTCTTTCTCTGTATACTCTCCTGTACTTCTTCATTCCACCACCAGGTCTCCTTGTCCTCCTTCCTATTTTCAGATGTTACACCAAGCACCTTTTTAGATATCTCCCTTACTAGCTCTGCTGTAGTTACCCAGCTATTCAGTAACTCTTCACTGCCACCCAGTGCCTGTCTTAACTCTTCCCTGAACTCCACCTCACAATTACCCTTTTTCAATTTCTACCATTTGATCCTTGGTGCTGCCCTCACACTCCTCCTCCTTTTCTTGATCACCAATGTCATCCTACAAACCACCATCCTATGCTGCCTAACTATACTTTCCCTTGCCACCACTTTACAGTCTCCAATCTCCTTCAGACTGGCCCTTCTACATAAGATATAATCCACCTGTGTGCATCTTCCTCCACTCTTGTATGTCACCCTATGCTCCTCCCTCTTGTTAAAGTACGTATTCACCACAGCCATGTCCATCCTTTTCACAAAATCCACTACCATCTGACCTTCTGCATTCATTTGCTTAACATCATACCTACCCATCACTTCCTCATCCCCTCTGTTCCCTTCACCAACATGCCCATTGAAATCTGCTTCAATCACCACTCTCTCACCCTTGGGTACAGTTATCACCACTTCATCCAACTCACTCCAAAATGTTTCTTTCTCATCCATCACACACCCAACTTGTGGAGCATATGCACTAACAACATTCGTCATTGCACCATCAATTTCCAGCTTCATAAACATCACTCTATCTGACACTCTTTTCATCTCCAAAACACTCTTAGCATAATGTTCCTTTGGGATAACCCTTACACCATTTCTCCTCCCATCCACACCATGATAAAACAATTTGAACCTGCCTCCGATACACCTAGCCTTGCTCCCCTTCCATCTGGTCTCTTGCACACACAAAATACCAACCTTCCTTTGGTCCATCATATCGGCTATCTCCCTCCCTATATCAGTCATACTGCCAACATTCAAAGTTCCGACCCTCACTATCGCAGTCCTAGCCTTTACCTGCCTTTGGGCATGTCTTCCCCCTCTTCTCCTCCTTCGGCCAACAGTAGCCCAATTTCCACCAGCACCCTGTTGGCTACTGGTGGCAGTCGTTCTTAACCTGGGCCTTGACCGATCCAGTATGTATATCTGTACTGTTGTCCGCATGTATGATTTGGCAAAATTTTTATGCCGGATGCCCTTCCTGACGCAACCCTCCCCATTTATCCGGGAAATGCACTGGCTTGTGCATCCCCAGTGGCTGGGTATTGCTACTATTAATCCAAATGGTAGTTTTGACCAAGCACCCAGTTATTAAGAGTGGCCTGTACATTGTCACCAAATAAATATGCAAGTACACTAAGAGCTTAAATATGTCTCACAAATATCAGCCACGAAGATTGTCTAAATATATTTAATAATGAATAATAAAAGAACAAAACAATACTGAATAGACAAAGACAGTTACTTCAGAGTTCAAAATCACAGGAAATATTTTAAAACAACATTGCAGGACAGTCTCAAATAAATACAGAAAACATCTAAACTAACCTAAACTAAGCTTTACTATATTCCTATCTATATCTAAGAGAGATACTATGCCCTGTTTGAATTTCAGATTTATTCTTTTCACTGTGGATATTATTTTTTTTCTGTTTCTCTGCCAACCTCTGTTGACGCTTGCACCCTATAATCCCAGCTTCTGCAGCTCCTATTCTTTCAGAAACTCCCAGGGTTTCCATGTTGGGAGAGAACCTACCCATGGAGTCCCCAGCTGTATGCAATGCAGAGGGGCTGAACCTGCTAACACCGCATAGTAGGATGGAGCAAGTGAGAACCTTCATAATGCAGCTGGTGGGAAACTTTCTTTTTGTTCTAAACCCTGCCCCCATGCTGTCAACTATCTTACATCATGTGCTGAAAAAAGTATGAAATTGCCTCATATAGAGTCCTTTGTCTGTCGAATAAGGACAATCTGAAACTTGCATACTTTCAAGGTGTCCTGTCTTACTGATATATTGCAAGATGGGACTGAGATAATAGTCTTCTAACTCTAGATGAAATAACCCTGCAAAACAGAAATATTAAACAAATGCTTGATTGGCCAGACTAAAAAAAATATTACAGCCACAACTTATTAAATGTGATATCAGATCTTTTCAAAGCCAGTGTAATCTTTGACTGCAGCATAACATTTATTATATCATGAAATTAATGAAAACATATCTTCCCCTCTGCTTCCCTCATATAGCAGAAACTAAAATGAAATATATTAGAAGTAATGAAAGAAAGTGTGCAAGTTCATAGGTTTGACTATCAACTGGTCACTCAGTGATCTTTTAGAAGAAAGTTTGAGTGACATAATTCTTTGTCTGTATTTGTTATTGCCCATAAAAACTGTCTAGTGATTTTTAAAAAAGAGAATGAGTTATTCTTTAACCGAGGGACATATCTTTTTCTCTCTGCATAGGCCCCAAGTCACACACTGACCTTAATTTTCTCATTGCCTGTATTTAATTCCTCCATGTTTGTCTACCTGCTGTTAATCCCATGGGCTGTATGTCCAAGCCCAGCATAAGTAATGTGAAAGTTCAATGTACCTGTCATTGTAGCTTAAATTTTGGAGCCCCTCATTATGTGATATCTTAATGTTCACACACCTTGCAAACTGTGAATTTTGCATACACAGACTCAGAAAAAGTGACAAATCATTTTATTGGTGAACACTGGTACAAATTATGAGGTTATGGACATTTGTTGACGTCCCATAGAAAACAATGCAGAAATAATAAGCTTTTTTCAGTTGCCAGATTACTTCTAAAGTGTAAAGACATATATCCAGTCCATCAATACAAGTTTGACATGAGCACCAGGTGTTGATGATGAAGAAACTAAAAGGTGGTTGGTCCATAGCATGAGCACTGGTGGAGATGAAAAGGGACATTTCTATTTCAAAATTAAAAAAATGTTGAGGACTGTTTTCTTTATTTTCAGTGTTTGACCACTTGTCATTAAAGAGATTAGGAATTTAACCAATGTTACTCATGGGATTAGTAATATGGAAGGGTTGAGTGCCATTAACATCATTATGTAGGAGAATTACTGATGAGGTATGTGACTTTTAATGTTTTATTTTCTACACAACTCTGCTTGCAGTTTACAGATAGGCCTGATGCAGATATCAAGATAAATACATTTCAGTGGGCATATCTCTTCCTTTTCTACTGATTCACCTCCTGCAAAGGTGCATAGGAAGGCTGTGAAGAAGCACATGGATTCTCTTATAATGTACTCCACTGCAGATTTGGATGACCAGCAGCAGACCCGTGACCTTGCCTGGCTGCTCTCATCTGAAGGTGGTTGGAGGTCATTTTCCCATTTATTTCTCAATGTGGAAAGTGGTAACTACAGAGATGTATGAGGAAAGTTACATCAAGAGGTTGTGAAGTGCCCTTCCTTTCCATCCCAGTTCCCCATTCCCTCCCCTGCCAGACATTCCACCCCTAAAGAAAGTGGTACAAACAAAGTCCTAAATCTCTTAAATAAACAAACCATACAAGAGGTCCCAACAGGTCAGACAAGATCTATATATCACTCCAAATCCATTTTACTGACAATAAAATAAAAGGACTCAGGTCAGCTTGGATCTCAGTGACTTAAGTACATTAATTCCTACAGAAATGTTCGTTCTTGTCTATCAGAAGGTGACTGGATGTAAGTTTTGGACTCCAGGATTAACTACTTTCACATAATAATTGCAAAGCAATCCATGAGGCATCTGCATATCAGTCAGAACCAGTCATTATCAGTCCCACAATCTTCCATTATGTGTCACCTCTGTGTCCTAGAGTGTCCACCAAGTAAAAGCATGTTACAGTGCTGCATTCATGTGTACAGGGAGCCAACGTGTTTCCATAGCTGGATGACTGCCCTTCCATAAATCATTTAGTGTTAGAAAAGGGAGTCTGTCATCACTTTGTTCAATTCTCTTGGAATGATAATGAATTGGGCAAAGGCTGAACTATATCCTACACAGCTACTTACATTTATAGGTTGCAGTTTGAATGTAATGGTACACAAAACAGTGCTCTCCATGGAAATCATTCAGGCTCTTCAAACAAAAATGTATGTCCTTTTGTTATCTACCACATCCCCGGCTTACCTCTGTCTCAGGTTGTAGGGTCTCAAGATGGTAACCATATCCATGTTTTTTCATGCAAGGCACCACATAAAAGTTCATGAGGGGATTTTCAGGTCCAGTGGATTCAGAATGCATTTGCTCTGGAGCATCAAATTCATATCTCTCAGGCCTTCAAATACCATTTTAAAATGATGGGGTCCCTTCCATAGCAACATTGACAACAGATGTGTCAGCTATGGAGTGGGCTGGGGGCATTTCAATAGGCAAACAGTTCAAGTCTGGATATTACTGGACCTTTCCTTTTACATCAATGTACTGGAAATGAAAGCTATCCTATTGATCACCCAAGCATTACAGCACACCCACACTCCTAGTCAGAGTTCTAACCATGCTGAACATGGCAGTTGTATGATTCATTATTAAGCAAGGGGGCACCCGATCATACAATATATCCTGATAAGCTTTAAGACTGTGGGAATGGACAATGTCCAGCAATTATTTTGTTGTTGTCATGCATTTCCCTAAGGAGTCCATTTCCTTGAAGGACAAGCTCAGCAGATTCCTTTGGCTACCCCCATGAGTGGTCCTTCAGTACCATGGTGATGAGGAAGATTCTCTGAAAATGAGGGAAACCCAGTTGCAGCCCATATCCTTTCACAACCAAAACCAAGAACTGGTACTCCTTTCTCCCTCTTGCCATGTTTGAGGAAAATACTGGGGGACATTATAGTCCACAAGTCGCCTGAACCCCTCTGCTTTTTCCTTTCATTTCCTTGATGATGAGCTTCATCCAGAAGCCAAAATGTCACAAGACCAAAGTCATTCTCAGAGCTTGATATCAACGGTGGCAGTTTTGGTTCCCTCTAATTCTGAATCCGCTATCGAAGAAGGCTTTCTTCTTGAGTCCCAGAATAACTTTGCTGTCCCATCAGTTGGGCAAGACTTATCCTGACATCTACTCCCTGTACCTTGCCTATTTGCTTCTCCAGTTCCAGTAGGTCTAGTAAGCCATCCTTTTTGGGTAGATTAGTTACCATATTGTCTTCTTCTCAAAAGCCAAGCATATACATATCTTACAGGGATACAGCGATACTCTTCTTGGTGTGGCTTCGTTTGTTCTGTTTCTGCTCATATTCCTACACAGATACTACAGTATCTCTCAGATAGTTTGATACTGGATTAATTTATTCCTCCGTTAAAGTTCGCTGCCATTTTTTACTTTTTCCAGGACCAAGACTGTGACTCTTTAGCTTTGTACAAAATGATCCACAAAGGCAACTAACTTGCTGAGACCTCCTCTATGAGATCCATTACCCCTCTGGTGCCTGCATCTTATTGTAAAAAAATTGACTTGGGCTCTCTTTAAGCTTCTTGGTTCTGCAGAGTTAAAATTCCTTACTTCTAAGTTACTTTTCTTGGTAACTATTATTCATTTAGATGGATGTCTGAATGTTGTGCTTTCTCTAATGATGCACATTATCTGTTTTTCATAAAGGCAGACTTTCTCTGAACCTTTTCTACTTTTATGCCTAAAGTTCCACCTGAGTCATATTTGAAGGAGTCCATGGGTAGCATTGCATGGATGTTTGTTGCCAACTGAGGTACTATGTGGACAGAAAAAAAAGTTGAAATGCAAAGATGCCTAACTGTTTTTTGCTTCTTTCTCGTCCAAGGCACTGGAGAATAAAGTTTTCAGACTTATATTTGCCAGATGACGGTCTTGATTGTATAAAATTTTGTTTGATTATGTATAAGCCTAACATGCCATTATCAGTACCACAGATGACTAAGGTTCATTCTGCTAAAGCTTTAGTTACTATAGTAACGTTTTCAGATAAACAGCCCTTGATGATATTTGTGCAGTACATGATAGTTCCCAAATAGTTTTGCAAAGCAGTATAAGCTGGATCTAATTCCTAGATCCAGACTGTCTTTTAGCTCTAATATTATCAAAGGTATATTGTCCTTGAAGCCCACTTTAAAAAATTGGAGCTTTGTTTTATGAGTTTTCTAGGATGGACCCACTCTTTTAAATATGAAATCTGTGTACTTACCATAACAATATTCCTGTAAGAGTAGGCCATTCTCAGTAATGACCACACCCGCCTTCCTCAACCTTGGCCGAGAAGATTTCATGTGTCTTGTATGCAATTTCATTTAGCATGGCTAAGCTAAGATCTGGTGGAGAAACCAGTGTGGCGCATTATGGGTAACAGAACATGCCTAGCAGCCTTGGAAATTCTGAATTGCACGACAGTCCTGATGCCTGTGGTGTTAGTGCAATGAGTTCACAAGGTGGCCTCACTCTGGTTTATCTGTCATTAAGTGATTACAAGCTTTCATCTGCAAGTGAACAGTCAGTTTCTTGAAATTTGTCTGATATTTGTCATGTCCTTTGCCAGTTACTGGATAAAAATAAAAAATTTAGAAACACATCAAATTCTCTTTTTTTTAGTTCCCCACTTTAGTTTACTTAACAAAGTGTAGACCTTTCTCTGATGAAATCACCTGATTAAATGTTAGGTGGCATGGACAAGCTGTTGTGGTTTGTTCAACAACAGTGACAATGTATTTTCTATTTTCCTATTCACTGCAGAGACCACAGATGATGATGCTATCTGGAACAGCACGACAGAGGCACCTGCTAAGGCTGATAAGGAGGAGAAGAGCTCCCATGGGGTTTCAGCTTCAGGGATACCTGTCCGAACTACTCAGGGATCAGACAGGTCAACAGCGAAGGGCTCAGGCAGGACTGGTTTGCCAGTGCCATGTCAGACCTTCCCAGCCTGCCATCGCAGTGGAGGTAAGGAGAGAAACTCAGTTATATATTGTGTATATAATTCAAAGGATGTCAAGAAACAGTTTACAGCCCTAAAACAAAATGAGAAAGCCATGAGGAGACTGAAATCCTGCCATGGTATATTACAGAAAGGTGAATCACATGATGCGTTGTTACAGAAAGGTGAATCCTGTTGTGGTATATTACACTGACTGAGATGAACTTTACTGTGGCACAACATGGAGGCATGAATCTTAAAGTGGTATATTACACAGTGATGGCTCCTATGACTGTATATTGCTGTGTATGACAAGATCAAAATGATCAGGCACATTGATACATTCTGAGTGATGTAATAGTTAATAGGTGGCATTATAGTGGGTTTCAGCCATGTGATCATAATCATTAATCATTGTCATAGAAGCATATGCATTTATACATTTCATCAAACGGTTCTTTACGTAGCTTCCTAAAGGGTGGGTATACGCTGTACATTCTTACTGAATGCAATAGTTATTTAGAGGAGATGGGTACAATTTTAGAATGTGTTTTCAGAGGTATGATGGTGTGAATATCCCTTTGTCATTGCTGTGAAGAGAGAATGAGGGAAGTTTAATTTGGAATGATTTTTCAAGAGTTGGGCAGTAGGAGGTGAAAAGAGAATTGAAACTGACTGAGGTTTAAAAGTATGGCTACCCTTGCTGTAATGTGGTGCCGGTTAGCTGTCTTTTGCTATTGAAAAATAGTGGTGTAAATGGAGAGGTGACATATAAGTAAGCTTCAAGGTTTTGTTTTTGGTGGTTTTCAGTGGCTCTGAGGGAGGTAGTCTATGATGGTACATTGCAGAGCACTAAATTTATAATTGGTGTATTACAGACATGTGACCCTTTTAATGGTGTATTTCAGAGAGCGCATGTTGAAGTTATGGGGGCCACATTAATTGCTTATGGTTACTGGATTCCTGTTTATAGGTCTTGCACTTACAATAGGAAGCCACTATAAAGAGGCTACTGTAGCCATCATGTATTATGTGTAGGGGTGTGGTCTCTCAGTCCACATTGCTGCAGGCCAGGCAGTATGCAAAGGGACAATTGTCATTAAGGGTATACATTAAAAGTGCACTGCTGCCTTGGGTAATAGAGAACTCATGCTACACCCATATAAGATTTACTTTATATAGTTACAGTCAGAATTATAATCCCTGGCTCCCTAGAATTTTAATCCACCATAGACTGTGCAAAGTGCCTTCTACTGCAACTTTGCCAACAGTAATTGAAGTTTGTCCAAAAACATTTTGCATAAAAACTCACATGCATAATATTTTCCAGAAGGAGGTAAAGGATAACTCTATAGTGCCAACACCTTCTTTCCCCAGTTCATGATAATACTGCAACCAGCCAGACTGCCTGTTCCCCTCTTAAAATGAGTCAGCCTTGAAATATTTGAAAGGTAACATTTATCTCTCGGTGGTCACACTTCAATAGGCAGGTACTAGTGACAGTACTTTGCCTCTGATTCTCTTTACATTTCCTTCATTTTTTAAGTAAATCACTAACTACAAGCATTTAAATCAAATCAAAATAGGCAATCCAGCATAATATTTAACAAGAGATGTAAACTCTAAGTTCTGAACTTACAGATGACATATAATAAACTCTAACGATCAGTTAGTTTGGATCATAAGTTTAGTTGAATATGTAATGTGCCCTATTTGTCACTACCTTTCAAGGTCAGAATAAAAATCTCCAATGTACTTATAGGCAGCTCTGTCTCTCTGCACATACTCCAACAGGAAAATCCATTAACTAGCTACCAATCTCTCCATCTGTATTTGTGCTCCAAGCAGAACTTCCTCTTAGCTTCAGTTTTGAATTTTGGATGATGTGTTATTGTTTCCACAATAACTTATTTATTTATTTACATTTGTTGACCGGGAGTGTCCGACTGGACGTAGGTCCATTTTCAATGGACGCCCAGGGAGAAAAGCTCAACAGTTAAAACATACAGACAGTAGTTACACTGGATTTACATAGCAATTAACAATTGTAAACATAGTTACAGATGAAGAACATAGTACATCAGTAGACAACTAGAATCTTTATCATCTGCGAAGTACATAACAGACATTAACAATTGTTACAATAAGAAGTTCCTGCTGTATAATAAGTATTTAGGCTTATGAGCATCCGAGCTTGCTATAATCAAGGTAGTTAGTGGGGTAGAAAGAAAGGTAGTGGGTGATATTAGAGGGGGAGTTGCAAGGGCATAGCCAGCATGTTTTTAGGTGCGCTTTTAGTAAAGTTTTGAAGTGGGTGCATGATGGTACGGAGGTAATTGTGGGTGGGAGGGAGTTCCATAATTTGGCTATGGCGCAAGAGAATAGTGCTTCTTCAGCAGAGTTATTGGCTTTAGTGACCTGTAAGTGACTTTTGTTGCTGGATCTTAGCGGTCTGGTGGTACAATAGGGTTGGAGTAGATTCTGGAGGGATGGGACTTTTAGTGGATAGTTTACTAGTTTGTGGGCGAGTGCAAGTTGATACCATTGAAGGAGGTGATGGAGTTCAAGCCAGCCCAGTTCAGCAAGGGAGAGACAGTCATGACTATGGTAGGATGCCATTTGGCGATTTTGTTGTAGCAGGTCTCGAGCTTATTTAGATTACATTGCCTTAGGTTGGTATATATTGGGGAGGCATAAAGTAGGGTGGAGATAAGGTGGGAATTTGCTACTGAAATCTTTGCTGCTTTGGTGAGAAGTTGCTTATTTCTGTATAGCGCTCCTAGTTTTTTGTAGACTTTTTTTATGGTCATGGATATGTGAATGCCAAATTTTAATTTATTGTCTATTTCAACTCCTAGCAATTTGGTGTGTTCAGTTGGGTATATAGTGGTGTTGTCTTTTGCTGTGATGTTAAAGTGAGTTTTTTTTGAGTATGTTTGGTGGGTTGGAAGATGAGTAGTTTAGTTTTGTTTGGGTTGAGTATTAATTGGGCATCGGATAACCAGGTTTCAAGAGGAAAAGGCTTCCTGTGACTTTTTGCAGTTTGGGTTGGGACTGGGCGGAGCAGATGATGGTTGAGTCATCTGCCTATTGTATGAGTGTGCCATATTTGGTGGCAGAGGCTAGATTATTGGTGAAAACAGAGAAGAGTAGGGGTCCAAGGATGGATCCTTGGGGAACCCCTATGGAGACAGGTAGTTGGGGAGATATGTCATTCTGCCATACAACGGACTATTGGCGATCAGACAGGTAACTCTGAAACCAGTTGGTGACTGATTGAGAGAAGGAAAGGTTATTGAGGACAGAGATGAGTTGTTTGTGAGGGACCATGTCAAATGCTTTAGATAGGTCTAGGAAAGTAGCAGAGGAGAGAGAACCATTGTTTTTATTTTGAAGGATAGTGTTAGTAAGGAGGTAGTCTGAGACCTGAGAGTGAATGCATCTCTCTAGTATTTTGGAGAGTTGAGATTAAATAGATATGGAGCGGTAATTGGTTAGTTCTGTGGAGGGGAATTATAGGTGATACTTTCCATAGTGTGGGAACGTAACTTTTTGACAGAGATCTTTTAATCAAGATGGATACTGGCTAGAGCATCAGCTGTGATTTGTAGGTATTCACTTGGGAGGTTGTCTGCTGCTAATTTGGTGGGCTTAAGTTTAGTTAAGAGGTTTTTTTATGTTGGAGGTAGGAACAGCAGAAAAAGAGAAGACAGTGGGGAGATTATTAGTTGAAGGTGTGGGTTGGAGTGGAGGGAGGTTGTGTTGTCTAGCTAGTGATAGTATGGTTTGTGTGAAGTGTGTGTTGAATGAGGTGGCAATATTTTCAGAGTGAGGGATGTTAGGAGGAGGGGTACTGACTTTACCTGGGTGGAGGAAGGAGTTTATGGAGGACCAGAATTGTTAGGGATTGTGCTGGGAGGAGTCTAGGGCAGATTGGTAGTATTGGAATTTGTCCTGTTTTATTAGCTTTTTGACTCTATTGCGTAGTTCTAGGAATTTCTGTCTAGCTGAGGGGGTTTGATTTTGCAGTAGTGCTCCCAGGCTTTATCCCTGTTTTTCATTTCTGACTTAGTGGTTTTCTGTAGCCATGGGGAGGGTTGTGCTTTGGTTCTGGAAAGTTTTATGGGGGCATGGTAATTAAGGATGCTCAGGAAGGTAGCATTAAAAAAATCAACTGCGTCATCAAGACTGAGGTACTTTAGAGGATACCAGTTACATTCTTTGAGGGATGAGATGAATGTGAGTGGGTTAAAGTTTAATTTTTTATGTATTTTACGGTAGATGAGAAGTTTAACTTGGTATAGGTGTTTTTTGAGTAGGAATGTTGGGGAGTAATCACTGAGGCTATCTGATAAGCAGCCTGCTATATATGACTGGGGGCTTTTACTGACTAGTATCCAATCCAGTGTAGTGTCCTTGTTGGAGTTTTTATTTATCCTGGTTGGCGACTGGACTAGTTGGGTGAAGCCATGAAGGTTTAAATGATGAGTTGGATGGTTGCCAGAACAGGATTGCCAGTCAATATTCAAATAATCTAAAATTTTAGTTTCTTGGAGGAGAGGGTGGGTAGTCCATATGAGGAGATTTTCCTAGTGGAGGGATGTTTTGGCCAGGTGGGAAGTAGCATCCAATTATGTTAATGGTTTCATTTTGGTTTATTTTGAGGTTGGTATATATTATTTCTTCATTGCCTATTTGTGGAGCTGATGATTTTAAGATCTGGATGTTTAGATGCTGTTTAAATATTATAGCTGCACCGCCTCCTTTCTTGTATAGCCTGTCTACTCTTAGTATGCCGTAACCTGTAGGGAGTATTTGTTCACTGGTAATGTGAGGTTTTAGCCAGGTTTCTATCAGGATGACTATATCTGGGGAGTACAAGTCTATGGTGGCATGGAGTTCATGGACTTTGTTGGATATACTTCTAATATTTAGGCTTAGTAGAAGGAAGTCACTTGGCTTTCTATTGGCTGTAATATGGGAGAAGTTGTGGTTTCTAGTCTGATTATGAGGATTGGGGTTGGAGATGGTAGGACCAGGGCTGGGGTGGATGTCTCCACTTAGAGATAGTTTTGATATGCATGAGGTTATTAGTTTTCTCAATTTTTGAATGTGCTTGTTTATAAGGGAAACTTTATGATTGTGCTCTGTGGGTAATAGGTATGGTGGGAGGGTTACTATGTTAAGTTGTAGGGATGCTTTATGTTTGAGTAATATAGTTGGTAGAATACGTGGGGGTGCATAGGGATGGTTCTCGAGTTGGTGGGAGGGGAGCTGAGTGAGGGTGAGACATGAGTGGTGGTGTGAGTAGTAGTACAGTGGTAGTGGTTGAGTGGGGGAATGATGGAGCTTTGGTAGGATGTAAGATATACAAGGAGGGTGCATGCAGTGAGCACAGGTATGGTATGCTTGTACATGTTAGCTGAGGAGAAGGGATAGTAGTGGGAAGATGGAGGAGGTAGTGTTGGGTTTAGTGCTGTGGTTGGCTGTTGGAAAGATGGGAGGGGTTTGCATGAATGTGGAGACTCAGGTAGGCACCCTGCATTTCCACGAACTATCAGTTAGCTGTGCCCCAGTCCAGGCAGTTTTAGTAAGTTTTATGGCAGGGCTGACCATAAAGTGCTCAAAGGGTGGTTATACTTTTAAAAATGGTTCCTGCCACAGGTAATATTTATTAACTTTGGGATTGGCTTAGGGTAATAAACAGGGAAGGGGGAGGGGGAGAACAAGGGTGTGAGCAGGCAGTTCTTTTGTACTGCTGCTAATGAGCCAAGATCCAAGCAAAGACAAGTTTGTGTTTAAGAAACAATCAGAATTGACCAAGGACTGCTCTGAAGCTGTAAGTCATTTCTTAGGTGGAAAAACAGGATAACCTGTATCAGTAGGCTACTGTGGTCTCAATTTAAATTAACAAACAGACAGTATTTGATCAGTTATGGATACTATTTGCTGACAGAAGGGAATAAAAGAGAAAATGGAAGATGAGTGTGTGTGTGGGGGGGGGGGGCTGCTTACAAGCCAAAGCAGAGTGCTCTCCAGGGGATAATGAATATTGGCTCAAACAGGTAGACACATACTCAAAGTTAACTTGAGCTGCTTGTGTTTGCAGACAGTTCAGACCCGGACTGCGCTTTTCTTATAACAATGTATCCACCGGTTGGATACAAGATACAAGTGGTGCAGCAGCTGAATCCTTAGAGTGATGTTAGGTCTAGAAAAAAGAGTACAGAAAGGAGTAAGCAATTTTGAGATGGTAAAGATATATTATAAAGAATACAAAAACAAACTGAGCAAATAGCTACTGCAAACAAGAAAATATGTCTTGAATCAACTACTAGTATATGCAGATACTGAGCCAATTGGAAAAACACATCAGTGAGAAGGAACCTGAGCTGACAGGTATGCACTCACAGATAAAAATATAGCGAGCAGCACTCTGTCTTTGGTCTCTAATGTGATTCTATCCACCAGTAACAGCACAAGTATATAGAAATAATTAGACACTAGTATGAGCTGTCTACACACAACACATATACATGAATAAAATTAGTTAACAAGCTGCAGCTATGCAAACAGACCATACTATCAGTGGCGGATTGTGCCATCAGACTGCAGGGCTGCAGCCCTCCCAGCAAAAAGATTCTTGAATAAAAAAATAAAACATGTATAATTATAAAATATTTTGTTAGTTGACTGACTCACAAAGTCCTGGAACTCGAACTGTGCATGGTCGGCGAGTTCTGTGGTTTTATTTATTTATTTATTTAAATTAGCGAACGACCATGTCTGTAACTTTAGACTGCTTTATAGGCAGTCTGGATATGAGAGAAGGCATTAGTGTGATGCCCAGACGTTTATGCGATTTTTAACCGCACAGTAAGTAGAAGGGGGGGTTCGGACTGCCACATCCGCAGTCACGTATGTGACATGGATGGCAGGATTGCTACTGATTGGTACTCACTCTCTTCAAAAAAAAACTGAGCGAGAAACTGTCAATAGTAGTCTGTAGCACAATACTACTTGGATTTACTTTCTTGTGCTACTGCTGGTGCTACGGACTATCGTTGGTGAAAGTAGTTAGTTGACTTGAAGTTCCTTATCTTTGTTTTTTTGGGGGTTTTTTTTGGCTTGCTTTTGCCCTTTGCCTTGCTGACTTGAATCAGAGTCACAGAGAGGAAGAAAGAAGACGGACACTCGGACAGTCACTTTTTACAAGTGAAGTAAAAGTTATTAAACTGAGGTAGGTGCCGGACTTGGCTCTGTGTACAGATAACAGATATCAATGTAATTTGTTTTACAGTACTCGAACACAGCAGTAAAATCTGCACTGTCTTACCTCCTGCATTTTGTTAACAGGAAACATTCCACTAGGCCCAGTTTCATTTTACATGCCAGATTTGGATTTATTTTCCTCTTCATCTTTAATTTTTACGCACTATTGTTTTAGATTACAGTAAGATGTAAAGATATACTGTTCACATGCAGTCATCACAACAGAGAACTGTTGCCTTTATTAGCACTCTCAAATCGAGTTTCTGGATGCCTGCCAGTATCAGTGTTAGTCACTTCTGGCAAAATTGTTATCAAAATCGTCACTGTGAAATAATAATAAAAATAGTACTCGAGAGGGAGATACACGTTTTTTGATCATTTGGTTAATTCTTTGTTGCACGATGACACATTTAGCATTGTGAATTAAGAAACTGTTTAGTTTAATGTTTTGCAGCTTTATAAATAGGAACCATATATTTCAGACAGCCAAATCCAATACACATTTAAGATAATATTCAAACAACTTAATTTTCCCATTCACATTTAAATTCAAGGAACACAGTTTCATAATGAGCCATTAGTACACATTCAAAAAAGTTTATTTCCCTGTTTGATTTCCAGGCAGAATGTAGCTGCCTTGAAGCACCTCCTGACAAACATAAGAAATACATTGTGCAGGAACATGCTCATGAGCGCAAAATAAAACTATATGAAAGTACAGTAAGAATCATATTACCGGAATTGATTTTTTAATGTGCAAACATACTTTTCACACTTAGTCTGTTGCATAGTAGTGAGTAAACAGTTTAGGGTTCAGCAAGTATTAGATGTCAAGTAAAGCTCAAATATGGGAAAAGAAGGACTCGGAAGTACTGAAGTGCTAGGTGTGGGTTGGTTTGCTTGTTAGCAGCGAATGTTGTTTGACATCATGCTGAAATAAAGCCTAGGAAGATTGTGGTACACACAAGAAGCACAGTAACACAATCACACCAGGATCCAATGAACGTGTAGGGCACTTATCTATGGACTATGTTCATAGGCAGGTACTAGGCTATTGGCCCTAGGGTCTATATAAGCCTAGCCAAATGGTACCCTGTCTTTTGCCACCCAAGAAAATTATTTTCCTGTGCCCCTATCAAGCAGAGCCACAGAAGTGATCCCCGGGGTGAATTTCCTATCTCCCATCCAATCATCAAGATTTTTCTTGAAGAGTGCTAATGAGGAGCTTTGTTTGATCTAGATAGGTAGTTTATTCCAGTGTATGGGAAGTCTCTGGCACAGGAATCTATCCCTCCAGCATGTTCTATTTATTGTGGTGACAAGGTTTAGGTCCCTAGAGCGTGTAGCTCGGAGAGATTGGGATTTCTTTACGTGGAGCATGTCGAACAGCTCTGGGTTTGACATAGCTTCGTATGTTAGGCAGAGATCGCCTCTGAGTAGGCGATATGCAACAGAGTAAAGTTGGAGTTTTTTGAGACGGTCTGCGTAGGGCATCTGTTTGAGGCTGGTAATCCTCTTTGTGAGGTATTTCTGTGGCCTTTCCAGTTGTTGTAGATGTCTTGTGAGGTACATACCAAATGGGGCATTGCACTCTATAATGGGTCTAATAAGTGATGAGTAGAGGGGAACAATGACCTCTTTTTTCCTGAATGAGAAATCTTTTGTGATGAAGTGTGCCACGTAGAAGGATTTCCTGACTACTGTGGCGATGTGATTATCAAAGCAGAGACTACTGTCCACCTGTGTCCCAGGGTCTCTTATCACACTTTCGGTGTTAAGTAGAGTACCGCCTATGTGGTAGTTCATGGGTACAGAGTTTTTACCAAAAGGGATGACAATGCATTTTTTGGCATTGAGCTTGAGGCCATGGCTTTGACACCAGGCATTGATCTCAGTGAGGCCCTTTTGTAGGATGTTCACATCGTTAGGAGTTTTGATTATGGCTCCTGGTTACCAATCATCTGCAAACTTTGTTAGCCAAAGACCTTCTGTGTTAGTCTGTACTTCAGAGAAGTAGATACCAAACAGGAGAGGACCTAGGACTGAACCCTGTGGTACTCCACTTGTCACTGGTCTGAAGATGGATTTAGAGTCTGCTACTTTCACAGTGTGGGTTCTGTCAGTGAGCCAGTTGGCAACCCATCTTGTGACATAGGGATTTATACCTAGTTTAATGAGTTTGTTTATAATTCCAGAGTGGGGGATGGTGTTGAAATCCTTGGCGAGATCTAGATAGTGTGTGTGAACCACCTTACCCTCATCTACGGCTTTGGTGACTGCTTCAAAGAAGTCTATCAGGTTTAGAAGACATGATCTGCCTTTTACAAACCCGAACTGGGTAGGGTCCAGAGTTTGGAGATTACCAATGTCATTGTTTATAAGTTCCATGATGATGATACGCTCCATAGCCTTGCAGACCAGGCTCGTCAGGCTAATGGGGTGGTAGTTCTCGGGGTCCGTGGTGTCTCCCCCTTTGTGGAGTGGGATAACCGTTGCTGTGCACCATTCAGTGGGCACAAAACCTGAGGTGAGGCTATGATTGAACAAGGTACTTAGGTGGGGTGCCAGTTTGTTCTGTAGTTCATGTAGAACGCAGCCTGGGATGTTGTCAGGTCCCATGGATGCTGTGTTCTTGGCTTTGGAGAGTGTGTTTTTTACCTGTGCAGCCGTGATTACAGGAACTTTGCATTCCTCCGGTATAGAGATGGGCCCTTTAGGCGATGAAAGAGGGGTAAAGTTAGCACTGAACCTATCTGCCAGGATGTTGGCAATATCAGTTGGTTCTGTATATTTAGTGTCATTGTGCTGTAACTCAGAGCAGATCTGAGTGTTGCCATTGAGATTCTTGACATAGCTATAGAATGCTTTGTGGTTGTCTTTAGAATCAGTGACGATTTTGTTTTTGTAACTAGCTTTGGAGGATTTTATGAGGGATCTCAGCTTCTTACTGAGGCTGACCACAAAGTTCCTCCAATCATGGGATTTTACTCTTTTTTTGCAACAGTTTTTTTCTTCTGTTGTAGAGTTTGTTTATAGCAGGGGACAACCAGATTGGGTTCCTTTTTTTGGAGGATACCATCTTGGTTCTGTTAGGGATTGCATGATCCATGTAAGTGCTTATAAAGTGCAATTGTATAGGATTTAGCAGTCATATATTTATTGTCTGTCAGCATGGGTGTCGTGAAGTTTGCCACTTCTGTCTTAAGAAGTGTGAAGTTGGCTTTGGAGACATTTTTTACAGTGGTTTCTTTAATGGGGGGGGGGGTGGGATGTGAATGTCTAGGGTGATTTGCTTGTGGTTGGATTTGACCAACGAGGAATTGACCAGTTGCCCATGTTGGTAATGACCAGGTCTAGGATACTGATGCCCCTGGTGGGGTTGTGGATAAGTTGATCCAAGGCATTGGAATTTATGAATTCCAGAAAACGTTGAGCACAAGAGTTGGTACATGAGTAGTTTTCCCAGTTAATGGTGGGGTAGTTGAAACTGCCCATTATTAGGGTGTTAGGTTGTACCCTAATATTTTCCAGTTTATCAAGAAATGAGGAGAGGGAATACTGGGGCATGGTGGAGGATCTGTAGCAAGCTACAATTTGCATTGCAGTCTTGCCCAGAGTTAGTTGCACTTGGATAATCTCAGATGCATTATGCTGAGCAACTAGCCTGGAGGTGTAGATATCCTTAATGAATATGGACACGCCTCCGCCTTTAGTGCTTCGGTCCAGGTTAGGTGGCCGAAAGGTGTGGTATGAATTGTAGCCTGGTAATGCAGGGATGCTCTCTGGAGCCTTGAACCAGGTCTCTGTCACTGCACAGATGTCGATATTCTCCATTTTAAGGAGTGCCTTGAGTGAGTGCATTTTGAGGTTTAGACTTCTAGCATGAAGTAGCATTACCCTCAGATTTTGCTTGCTTGTACCTGTTACGGTGGTGAATTTGTCATTTGAATCTTGCCTAAAAAAGGCACTATAGGGGTGGCAAGAGTCTTAGACAGTATCTGGAATCCCAAGGGCGACAGGTGCAGCCCATCTATGGCAAAGCATTGTGCTTTGTCGAACATGTCATCCCAGGCAGACAGATACTGGATCCCCTTAGAATGACACCAGAAGCTTAGCCAATTGTTGAAGTCAATCATTTTGTCCTTGTACTGTGGTATCATTCTGGGTGATGGCAGGATGCTACTCAGGAATAGGGTCATACCTGCCTGGGCTACAAGATCAGAAAGCTCCTCCATGTCTCTTTTCATGTAGTCCAGGGAGGTACGTCTCAGTTCATTCACACCAACATGGACAATGACAGAGTCATATTAGTACTTGCTGTGGAGTGACCTGAGTGCATGCATTATGTGATGGATCCTGGCACCTGACAGGCAACTGACAGTAACTTTCTCCTTGTTTAGCCTGGTGAGTGGAACATCAGTGTGCCTGACTATAGAGTCACCTATGACTAGAGTGTTGGGTACATTGTTATGCCTTATGGGCTGTGGTTGAATGGCACATTGAGTTTGTGGGACAGGTGTCATTTGGGTTGTGTTGGGGGTGGAGGTTGCTTGTGTTTCTGCTTTGGAGGTCCCTGTTGCTTGGGTAGATTTTTTTGAGAGCCTCTGTGAATGTAGGTGTGTGTTTTATGTTTCTACATGTGTGCTTTGGTGGTGTAGGTTTTGAGGGACTATGTGATGAGTATAGTGTGGTGCAAGTGTTTACCTTCTCCTCTTGACTGGTCTAGTCCAGTCTTGGGTGAAGAGAGCTTTGCTACCAGTTTGGTTATATAACTGCATCTTTCACAGTTTGTAGTGTTTGGTGGTAGAAGGAGAGGGTTGTCTGTGTACATGAGGCAATTGCTGCATTGCCCCAAGATGCCCAGATTCATCAGGTAGACAGGAGAAAACACCAGGAGCTGACCCTTAGACATGCCTGGATAGGTGCTTATTAAGTACTAAAAACTGTTTTCCTCTAGACAAGTGAGGAAAGTTGAGTGTTGTAGTTATTTGTAGCTTATTTAGTGCTTACAATGAGTTCTGAACAAGTGCTGAGCTCAAAGAAACAGATTTGAGTACTGAAACTAGAAAATATGCTAGTTCTAAGAAACAAAATTAAGCTAGAAGGCTTCCCTCCAACACAGAAAGGATTGGGGGCTCAAATATACAAACAGTCCTGGATACAACAAATCTGTATCTGGACTAGACAACTTATAGGAAAGGCAGGAAACAAGCTTAGAATTATTTTTTTTTTTTGTAAAGTGGAAAGGGGAAAGGATGAACAGAAGCTAACTGGGTTGGCCTTCTCAAATGTTCTCCCTGGAATAGGTAGTATAAAAACAGGATACCAAGAGGGAGGGAGAGTGGGAAACAAAAATCAGAACAAACAACCCCAACCAAATGCTTAACAATTGTAGAAAATTATACTTAATACCTCACACACAGTGAGTAAAATAAAAGTGCTATAAATAACTCAAAAATAAGCAAAAAACAGGATGCTTAACGTTATATATCACAGATTAGTTAGCTCAGAGCCCTTCCACCGACTTCTTCCAATTAGCTCAGTGTGAAATGGCAGAAACAGTCACAAGTTAACTTCTTAAGTAACAAAGTTGAAACCTGAAACAACTTTAAAAAAAGCTTGAAAGAACCAATGAGGTGCTTACTCCAAGGCGTAGTCCAGGCAACCCCAGTCAGCCAATGACCACAAACAATTCACTCTCACTGAAATGCTATCCTGGCCCTGGATAAGCTATGATGGCCTGGGACATGTGCTCAGATACACAGCCTCTACTAACAAACAACTAGGCCCAAAACACAAGCCTGAATATGGACAATGCTACACTACCAATACTACCTAGGTAGAAAAAACTGCAGAAATGTTTAAACAGATAAAGGATCAAGGAGACTCTAGAGAATGCTTTTAAATGCAAACATGTTATATGATACACTCCTAGCAGGAAATCAGAACAAACAAACCCAACCAGATGCTTAACAATTGTAGAAAATTCTACTTAATACCTCACACACAATGGGTAAAATAAAAGTGCTATAAATAACTCAGAAATAAGCAAAAAACAGGATACTTAATGTTATACATCACAGATTAGTTAACTCAGAGCCCTTCCTCCGACTTCCTCCGATTAGCTCAGTGTGAAATGGTAGAAACAGTCAGAAGTTAACTTCTTAAGTAACAAAGATGAAACCTGAAACAACTTTAAAAAAAGCTTGAAAGAACCAATGAGGTGCTTACTCCAAGGCGTAGTCCAGGCAACCCCAGTCAGCCAATGACCACAAACAATTCACTCTCACTGAAATGCTATACTGGCCTTGGCTAAGCTATGATGGCCTGGGACATGTGCTCAGACACACAGCCTCTATTAACAAACAACTAGGCCCAAAACACAAGTAAACAACAATGTGAAGGCTATGTTGGTACAACAGCAGTCCAAAATTTAGTTCAAGTGCTTCGGGGTGAACTGTAAATACCTCAGTCATCAACTTGTGTGTGTGTTATCTGTAATATGATATGTGATTGCACTAAAACTAGTGTCAGCTTAGGAATACGTAAATGCAATGCCCTATGTTTTGCGGCCTAAAATGGGATGCTCTAAGGTTGTGTCATGCTGCCTTTGGATTTGGACACCCTGATGGCTTATAGGGTTACTAACATTTCTATAAATATTTAGGGAACCTTCACAAACTGTTTGTTTTCCCTGACATTTTCTAAGGTCATACCCCATGTCTGGACAGACAAACAATTGAATTTTCAAAGTAAAAGGTGTCTCAGTGTAAAAATTACAATTATGTTTTCAAATTGTCTAAATTTTCAAAGTAAAAGGTATCTCAGTGTAAAATATGTTTTCAATCTGTCAGAAGTATTAACTCCTTGCCAAAACATTAATCAAATGTGTTTATTTTTGGTTCGTCTGTTATTTAGCTGTTGTGATGCATTAGTTCCTTAATGTGCTTCAGGTTTAAATAAGTGAAGTCACACTTCTTGAGTTTTAATTGTTCTAGGGGAAATGCATGATTTGAAGTTGTTCAATTTCGCCGTTTGTTCTTACACATGGGTACGGAGCCGAGCCATCGGCTCCGATTCAGCCGCTTTACTACTTAAAGATCTCAGAGTAGCTCGAGGCCAGGCCCCTATGCCATAATGCTCTCCCTCAAATCCAATTTGCCACTGCAAGTGATCGCGAGGTCATCGGAGAGCTCGGGCCAGTAGAATTTCTTGATTGTTTTTTTTGCCTAATATTATACTTTAAATCTTTAGATATCTAAAGTATTTTCCCTTTTAATAACTTTAGGACGAGTTAGCTCTTGAATTTTTACTTTAAAGTCAATGTTTACAGAGCGGTTGCTCTTAGGCCTTGGACATTCCTTGGTTTATACATCCCCTATCCTCTAATATAGATATAGTTCTTTTCTACTGCTGCTAAGGTGCCAAAGCAAAGACAGGTTTGTGTTTAAGAAACAATCAGAATTAACCAAGGACTGCTCTGAAGCTGTAAGTAATTTCTTAGGTGGAAAAACAGGATAACCTGTATCAGTAGGCTACTGTGGTCTCAATTTAAATTAACAAACACAAAGTATTTGATCAGTTATGGGAATAAAAGAGAAAATGGAAGATGAGTGTGTGTGTGTGTGTGTTGGGGGGGGGGGGGGCTACTTACAAGCCAAAGCAGAGAGCTCTCAAGGGGATAATGAATATTAGCTCAAAACAGGTAGTAGACACATACTCAAAGTTAACTTGAGCTGCTTGTGTTTGCAGACAGTTCAGACCCGGACTGCGCTTTTCTTATAACAATGTATCCACAGGTTGGATAAAAGATAAAGGCAGCACAGCAGCTGAATCCTTAAGAGTGGTGTTAGGTTCAAAGTTAACTTTAGCTGTTGTGTTTGCAGACAGTTCAGACCCAGACTACGCTTTTCTTATAACAATGTATCCACAGGTTGGATAAAAGATAAAGGCAGCACAGCAGCTGAATCCTTAAGAGTGGTGTTAGGTTCAAAGTTAACTTTAGCTGTTTGTGTTTGCAGAGAGTTCAGACCAGGACTGCACTTTTCTTATAACAATGTATCCACCGGTTGGATAAAAGACAAAGATGTTACAGCAGCTGAATACTTAAAAGTGGTGTTAGGTTGGAGAAACACTGAGCTCCTCATGGGGCCTGTAGCAGAATGGTTGTAGTTTTTTCTTACTTCTTTGGGGGAGGAGTCCCAAATGAAGAAACATCCTTTACCCTTGAGTGGCCTCTTCAAGGAGCATTAGACTTCAGGCAGATGTGTGCATGACACAGTAAGCTTTGATTTCAAACTGCAGTGCATTTCCACAGTAGCAAATGGATATATTTCATAAGTTTATTTTAAATATTGTGTATTTAATAAAAAGGCAAGTAGACTGCAACTTCGTTTGTATTTTAAAGAATTGCTTACATTTTCTTCAGTTAGTGCTGTTTTAGTAGAACTTGGTTAGTTTCGCCTGCATTTTCCTTCTGAAACTACAGTTACATTATTAACAGTTTACTGCAGTTTTATTTTTGCATGGTATATTACATAGAGGTGTACCCTACAATGGTTAAAAGACAAAAATCCTATGGTGGTGTATTACAGCAAGGTGAATGATGTGGTCTGTATGCGGATGAGTAAACTTTAGAATTGTATGTTATAATATGCTGATTCCTACATTGGTATGTTACAGAGAGGTGAAATGTAATACAGCATGTAAAAGAGAGGTGGTATTACACAGAACTTAACCTTTTGGTGGTATATTAAGTGACTAGTTGGTTGGTGTGTTATAGACAACTGAATCCTTCACTGGTATATTTTAGAGAGATGAATTCTAGGTAAATGCTGCAGGTGTAAACTAAAAAAAGTTAAATGATTTGCTGCAACAGATTGCAAGTTTGTGCTTCAACCCTCATAGGTTCATAGGTAGGTACTAGGCTATCAGCCCAAGGGCCTAAGTAAGCCTAGCCAACAAGGTTCCCTAGCTTACGCCACTCAAGAACGTTATTTTCCTATGCCCCTGTCGAGCAGAGCCACAGAAGTGATCCCCAGGTGTATTTCCTATTTCCCATCCACTTATCAAGATTTTTCTTGAAGAGTGCTAATGAGGAACTTTGCTTGACATAGATGGGTAGCTTGTTCCAGAGTATGGGAAGTCTCTGGGACATGAATCTATTCCACCAGCATGTCCTGTTTATTGTGGTTACAAGGTTTAGGTCCCTAGAGCGTGCAACTCGGAGGGATTGAGATTTCTTTAGGTGTAGCATGTCCAACAGCACTGGTTATGATATAGCTCTATATGTTAGGCAGAGATCACCTCAGAGTAGGCGATATGCTTGCTACGGAGTAAAGCTGGAGTTTTTTGAGATGGTCAGTGTAGGGCACCTGTTTGAGGCCAGTAATCCTCTTTGTGAGGTACTTCTGTGGCCTTTCCAGCTGCTGCATATGTCTTGTGAGGTACATTCCAAAAGGGGCGTTGTACTCTATAATGGGTCTAATGAGTGTTGAGTAGAGGGGAACAATGACCTCTTTTTTCCTAGATGAGAACCCTTTTGTGATGAGTTGTGCCACATAGAAGGATTTCCTGACTACTGTGGTGATGTGATTATCAAAGGAGAGACTACTGTCCACCTGGGTCCCCAGGTCTCTTATCGCACATTCGGCATTAAGTAGACTGCCGCCTATGTGGTAGTTCATGGGTACAGAATTTCTACCAAAGGGGATGACAATGCACATTTTGGCATTGAGCTTGAGGCCATGGCTCTGACACCAGGCATCTGTCTCAGTGAGGCCCTTCTGTAGGATGTCCACATCATTTGGGGACTCAACTATGGCTCCTAGTTTGCAGTCATCTGCGAACTTCATTAGCCAAAGTTCTTCTGTGTTAGCCTGTACTTCAGAGAAGTAGATACCAAACAGGAGAGGTCCCAGGACTGAACCCTGTGGTACTCCACTTGTCACTGGTTTGAAGTCGGATTTGGAGTCTGCAACTTTTACAGTGTGGGTTCTGTCAGTGAGCCAATTGGCAATCCAGAATGTTGCACTAATGTAGCAATTAGTGCATAGGACTTCTTCTTCTTCTTCTTTTCAGCTTTTCCTGGTTAGGAGTCACGACAGTGGAAATCCAGTCTGCTAATGATTGGCAGTAGATTTTTACGGTGCCGAGGTGCCAGCCCGACACCCAACCTTCAACAAAGGCACGCCCATTCACACATGTCTTTTGAACACCACTCAACCGTGGGGAGGACATACAGACTCCACACAGAAGGCACTCTAGCCAAGAATCGAATGGGAGAACCTCTTGCTGTGAAGCAACAATGCTACCGCTGCACCACCATGGCTAATTAGTGCATAGGACTAATGTTCTGAATTGTTAATGAGCTACATCCTGTGCCAAGGGTACAGAGTTTGAATCTTTCCATTTGCCTTCTGTGTGATTTTGATCAAGTCACTTAACCAAACAGTGCTTTGGGGAAATTGCAAATTTGGGCTAGGCTCCTTAATGGTCTTCTGGACTACATGCCTAGTGACTATCTGTGAACCTATGCTTTAAGGTCATAGAATGCTGCTATCCTTCTCAGACAGCTTCCCAGTTTTTCCTCTACAAGTAGTCTTGGAAACATAACAACGTTAGACTATACGTCGTCCACTATTTATGTACTTACAGATAACTTGCAAACATAGTGAGGATCTTGCATAAGAATTATACATTGGAATTAAAATTAGACTTCAGAAGAATACAAAACAAAGACCAGAAGAGGTTATTACTATAAAAGTTTATAATTAATGTATTAAATAAGCGTATTTACAATTCAGATAGCAGACAGAGAATATATTCATGTAACATTCCACAGCAAGAATTTGTGCGTTTATGCTGTATGCACTTGATGAGAGGATTGCATCTTACTTTCAGTAAAGTGTGACTATAAACTTTTGCAATCCTAGGCAAGAAGGATAAAAAAAGGAGAAAGCGCGTATGAGAAAGACATCCATATATTATGCTAGGAGAAGACAAAGAAGTCTTATGGAAAGTTAGGTTTTCATTTGTTTGTCTGTTAATTGGGTAAGTGAACTGTATACTTTGGTATTGGTAAAAGCAATGTATATGGACACTTTACAGTAGCCAATAGCTTATATTTAGGGGATAGGAAGAAACAGCAATACTCTGAGATAACCTACACAGACATAACAGTAGCATGTTAACTGCTCAGTGACCAATGATCAGGCCTGAATCTGCAACCTTGGACCTATGAGCCACAGATCTTCATAATGACAGAGCCACTCTGCTGGCCAGTCTGGTTCATTGATTTGTGTATAGGTTCTTAGGTAATTCCACATTTACAGATATGTTTTTGTTAGCAACTTCACCTCAGTGCTAACATAAATTTATTAATTCGGTACTTAAGTATTATCGCAACCACATTTGCAACTGCAATAATTTGTCATGTTTAACTCAAACTATATCTCTTAACTTTAAAACAGTTGTGTAAAGTGTTAACTAGTACTCTCTGATATTGTTAATGGGTTAGGAAGAGGAATAAAGGTGAAATTCCTGTTTGGGGGTAGCGTCCATTACTGACGTCAGGTCATGAATAATGCGATCACGATGCCTGCTGCATCTCAATGTGGTGAAGAATGACCGTTATTTGTATGGGGAACATTTTGTTAAATGATTAGTAGTCAGATTGGGAACCAAAGTTCACAGAGCAAATGAAGTATGCCGAACACTGACCCCACAACAGTGGCAATAATGCAAATAAATACTAGTAACTAACGCGGCACAGGCTTTCTCCATAGCGGTACTTGTGGGGCAGGGGTGGTAAACATTATCCTGCTTCACATGCATACTTGTGTATCTTTGAAGCTGTGTACTCAGAAATGACCCTTACAGCCGGAACTACAGGTGCTGCTGTTGATGGTGAATGATTCCCCTACTAAGGAAAATAAATACATATAATAAATAAATAGGAAATAAATTTATCAGAGTTTGAAAAGCGCCACTTCTATTGCTCAGAACGTTATGAGTTTGATGACTCCTAACATTAAAGATGAGTGCAAAGCAGCAGTCATGTGTCTACTTCAGACAAGGGCCCTACCTGCCATTAGTCCTCCTTGTGTGTGCCAATGAATGTGACCCGGTACTGTGTAAAACTTTACACCACCCTTCTTTCACTAACACACATAGTTTGGCAGAAAACATTATAAAGTATGCCACCAGTGAAATGTGGTTGCGATAATATGTAAGTACCATGAATTCTTATTTTGATTTTTAGGAGTACACCTTTGGTGTTTTATATTAACAGAGGTGCACTGAGAAAAATGAGGTTGTTTAATTGCTGCTTGTCTTTTGGGCAGTTAGCTGAAAAGTTCCTTTACAGTGCCAGCTACAAGCAGAGCTTTACTAGGAGATAAGGTTCAAGGGAGAAGGGCAGTTTCTGCTGTGGAAGATATGAGGCCATATTACAGAAGACTTGCTGTCAATCTGAGTGTCTTACTTCAGTGTAAGGCTTGACTATAAAGCAGAGTTACACCAAGAACAAGTCTCTGCTAAGTTATGTAATATTTATTCTTTGTTACATTTCAAGCCAGTCCAGTTTAAGCTTTAGCAGTGGTGTGTTTGGTGTGGGAAATTAGTTGCAAAACATCATTCTATTGTAGCAAGTGTTGGTGATTAAATACATTGCAGTGGCACTAATTCCATTTTACTGTACAGAGCTGTGTAACTTGACTGCAGTAATACAGTATTTAATGAAACACACTTGCAGAACAACAAGAAACAAGAAGTAAAATTTCAATACAAACATAAAATAACAAATGCTAACGTCACAATGTGCTTCAGCCCTCCATCAAGTATAAAAGACAGGTTTTCCATCAGTCACTTTGAAAGAAGGTAAACGGTGATGTGACCATGTAATTGACCGACTCTAATTACATAATTAAACACATTGACATCAGTTGCATTTATTACAAGCAGTTAAACTTCTTTTTCTTAAGAAGGGTTATATAAAAAACACTATCAGTTAAACTCTTTCCTTTCATACTGTCTAAATGTGTTTGCCATTGTAACTTTGCCAATAGTAGTTCATTTTTAAAATCATCACCTCTAGCATGAGATCAAAAGTTGTAAAGACTGGAATTGGTAACAGCCATTACAATCAGCTTGCCTTTAGTGTCCGCACATAGTGTTAAATTCCATTGCCTGTTTTATAAGTGCCACTTAATTCATATATTCAAATCGTGTTCTATTTTTCCCACATAAACACAGTACTTCCTGCTTCAATTTGTGCTTTTTTGCATTGCCTGAAATGTACTTGCAGTTTAAATACAAGTTAAGGTCTTAATCACTATGAATTTAAAGGTATTTGATAGTTAAACTCAAGTCTTGTTGCTGTCTTTGGCTGCTTTAATTAGGTTTTTCCCTACTTACTTGTAGTGTTTTGCTACAGAAAACAACTTTGTTTTTAATAGATTGAGCAAAGAAACTGGAGATGTTCTTCGTCTCCCATTGCTGCAGTCCTGACATATGGGGTATTCCGCTGTCCACCATCGGCCCAAATACCAAAGGGCTAGAACCGGCGTCGGTCATCGGCGCCCGAGACTGACGTCAGTACGTGTCAGTACAAATGCGCATGACCGACGCCATAACCTCAGTCTTTCTTGCCGCATGGTCCTAAGCATAAGCAGGATTTGCAAGTGCCATTTGGCATTCTGGAATTGTCGGTTTTCGAGTTTCAGACCGGAGACCAAGTTGGGCTAAGTACCCCGTTGGGGACACTTTTGTCTTTTTCTTGCCTCAGTATTGACGGATGTCAGAAAAAGTTAATAACTGTATTTCTTGTGGGAAACAGATTCCTCATAGGGATTACCATTCACTCTGCATTCCTTGTTTAGGGCCTGAGCACGACGTTGTTGGGTGTCGCTTTTGTGCTACTTTTAACAAGCGTACTATTAAACGTCGGTTGGACTGTGCTAGGCTGGTGTTTGGTAAACGTTGTAATTATAACATGCCGTCGGATTCTCCGACGACTGGTTCTTCTAAGAAACGCAAAGAAAAGTCTTTGCGGTCCAAACAGGATGAGGCGTCCACTCCGGACGCCGGTTCTGTAGTACCACTGGCTACTTCAGCGGCTCCTTCTGAAAGTTTACCTGAGTCTCAAGGGGAGCCTTTGTTACTGCAGGAAGTGGCTTCTCCTGTGTTAGGCCAGGCTGAGGGTGCTTCTCTGATGTCAGTGGCTCCCTCCCCTCATAGGGTAGTTAGGCCTCCTCCTTCTCAAAGCAGAGCCCATTCTAAGTCTAAGTCTGCTCCTGCTGGTGCTAGTCCCCAGGGTCCAGCTCCTAGGAAGCACATGTTAAAGATGGCTGAAGATTTGATTACTTTAATTAGGGGTTCTATGCCCCCCCCCCCCTGTGAAGAGGCCCAGGGTAGAGACAGAGTTGGAGGGTTTGGTTCAGTCTTCCAATGAGTCAGATTCCTCTGTAGAAGAACTTCAGGATTTCCCTCCTTATTCTGATTCGGAGGCTGAGGACTCTACTCCCTCTGCGTCCCCTCCAGAAGATTTTTCTTTCTCTGAGACTTTGCATTCCATGAGGGAACATTTCAAATGGGAGGGCCAGGATTATTCTGATTCTCATAAAAGACTAAGAGAATTTTTGTTTTTGCCTCAGCATAGGCCCTTGGCTATTCCCCCTGTACTGGATGTTGTTCAGGATGTGTTTTCTGAGGCTGCCCTTAACCCAGATTCTCTGCCTCCTGCCCCGGTTAAACCAGATAGATACTACAGGGTTCCAGATGCTCACAAGTACTCATATAAGAGTCCTAGGGCTGATCCAGAAACTATTACTCAAGGCCCCAAAGGGGTTAGGGCTTCTGTGGTTAGGAATCCAGTTCCTCTGGACAAGGATGCTAGGGCCCTGGATAGGTCGGGTAAAAAACTGTATACCTCTTCGACTTTGGCTATGAGAGCTTTAAATTGTCAGTTTCATATGCTCCGGTATCAAAATTATTTGCTGGGCCAATTGAAATGTAAAGTAGATGCTTTAGCTGAAGGTATTGAATGTAAGGAACTTCAGGATTTAGTGCATGCTTCAGACCAAGTTGGTAAGCATTCTTTGCAGTGTGGTTTTGATGCTTTACAGGCTTCTTCCAGGGTGGCTGCTACTAGTTCAGTTATTCGTAGGCATGCTTGGCTTAAAGATCAGACCTTGTCAGAGCATGTTAAGGCTCGAATTATGGATGCTCCTCGACAATCTGATGTTCTTTTTGGCCCTCCAGTAGAATCAGTTTTGAAAAAAATGGAGGAAAAAGCTAAGTCTATGCAGACAGTTAAGGATTTTTTACAGGTTCAGCCCCCTAAGTTCAGTAGGAATTGGCCTGCTAAGGGATGGTCTTTTCCCTCCTCGGATTATCAATCTAGGGGTAGGTCGAGGCGAGGTAGAGGTAGGGCTTCCTCTCAGGGCCCTGTTACTTCTAGGTCTTTGAGTTCTTCTGCCCCTTCTGCTGGGGAGGGCAGGGGTCAGTCCTTTCGGAAACAGACCCAATGACCCGTGTCTTCAGCTGCCGGACTCTGCCTTGCTGGCAGCCCCTCTAGGAGGAAAACTGAGACTTTTCAAAAGGAATTGTCATTTGGTTACCCAAGACAAATGGGTATTGGACATAATAAATCGAGGCTACAAATTTTATTTTCACACATTCCCTCCTTTCAAAGGTATGCCGGATGTGCCTCATCAGCAAAGACTGGAAGCACAGACTCAAATTTCTTCTCTGCTTCAGTTGGAAGCAATACAGGCAGTACCTTCTGCAGAAAGAGGCACAGGGTTTTATTCCCGTCTTTTCTTAGTGCCAAAGAAAGGAAATACTTGGAGACCAATTCTGGACTTGTCCATTCTAAATACCTTTCTGGAAATTCCAAAATTCAAGATGTTAACACTGCAACAGCTGTTACCTATGCTGGGCAAAGATCACTGGATGGTGACTCTGGATCTCAAGGAGGCCTATCTTCACATTCCTATCAGGCCCAGTTGCAGGAAGTTCCTGAGATTTCGGAATGGGAATTTGCATTATCAGTTCTCTGCATTGCCCTTTGGCTTGTCTACTGCGCCCAGGGTATTCACAAAAGTCCTGGCTCCAGTAATAGCTTTTCTCAGGCTACAAGGAATTCAAATTTATCCTTATCTGGACGACTGTTTGATTCTGGCTCAAGGCAAGCACGAACATCTTCAACATCTGCAGTATGTAATGACAGTTTTCAGATGTCTAGGGTATTCTGTGAACGAAATAAAGTCCAGTCTAGTACCCTCACAAGAGATGTGTTTTCTGGGTGTGAAACTGAATACAGCTGCTCAGATGGCATTTCTTACCCCGGACAAACAAAAGAATCTTCACCTATACTTCCAACAGCTATCAGTAATGTCCAGGCTGACTGCAAGGACAGTCCTTCAAGCCTTGGGGTTCATGGCATCTTGCATTCTAGTACTTCCCAATGCCAAACTGCATATGAGGAAGCTACAATGGTATCTCAAAAGCGTTTGGACTCAACACTGCCACGATTTGGACACTGTCATTCGGATTCTACCTTGCATTCAGAGAATTTCTATGGTGGGCTCAGGAATGTCACCTAAACAAGGGGCTCTCTGTGACCCAACCAGAGGCAAGTCAGATATTAATGACAGACACCTCGGAGTCAGCCTGGGGAGCTCATTTCAGAGGAAAATGGATTCAAGACCTTTGGGCCCCAGAGCTACTTCACTTGCATATCAACATGAAAGAGATGCTGGCAGTTCAATTTGCTTTGGAAGGATTCAAAAGCCTACTTCAACCAGGACTGGTGTTGATTCGAACAGACAACACAACTGTCATGTGGTACATCAACAAGCAAGGGAGAACTCATTCTTACCCTCTTTGCAGACAAGCAATGCTGTTATGGGAAACTGCTTTGAATCTGCACATCACTCTTCGAGCACAGTTTCTGCCAGGAGCACAAAATTCTTTAGCAGATGTTCTGAGCAGACAGATTGTGGATCCTCACGAATGGAAATTGGACCCTCAGGTATTTCTTCAGTTGACAATGGCTTGGGGAACTCCGGACATAGATCTGTTCGCTTCTCCTCTGAATTTCCAACTGCCACTGTTTTGCACAATGCTATTTCATCCAAAAGCCTGGAGAATAGATGCACTATCCTTCAGTTGGAGCAACCTTCACGTGTATGCTTTTCCTCCTTTGCCTCTTCTTCCGAAGGTGCTGTTGAAAGTCAGGAGGGACAAACCTTGCATGATCCTTATAGCACCGGATTGGCCTCGTCAGCATTGGTACCCTCTGTTGAGGAGCTTAATTCATGTACCACCTTGGCCATTACCACAGATTCCTCACTTATTGTCTCAGGAAAACAATCATTTTCTCAATGTCAGGGTGCAATCCCTACACCTGACAGCCTCCGGCATTCTGTTTTAGAGAAGGAGGACCTTCAGCTCCCTCAACAAGTTTTGGATGTTATTTTGGAAGCCAGGCGTCCTAGTACTCGAAAAGTTTATGCTGGTAAATGGAAGAGATTTTTTCTTTGGAGTTCAGCTAAAGGCTTTGATGTCGAATTGCCTAATTTGAGTTGTACATTGCAATATTTGACTATTTTATTGGACAAGAGTTTGTCCTTCTCTTCTGTAAAAGTGCATGCTGCAGCTATTTCTGCTCACTATGATTGTGACCCTCCTTTATTTTCGCATCCATTGGTTAAAAAGTTTCTTAGAGGGGCAAAGAATATCAGACCCCCACGGAGGGCTCCTACTCCTACCTGGGATCTTAATTTTGTTTTGGAAAAGCTGACTCTGCCTCCTTTTGAACCTGCAGCTATGGCTGAATTGCAGTTGTTGTCCTGGAAGACTGCTTTTTTATTGGCTGTTACTTCTGCTAGAAGGGTATCTGAATTACAGGCCCTCATGGCAGTGGAGCCTTTTCTGATTTTTCACAATGACAGAGTTTCCTTACGTACTAATCCTACTTTTCTGCCTAAAGTGATTTCTAATGTGGCATTGAACCAATCTATACATTTGCCTACTTTTTATGCTAACCCCAAAATGAAGGGAAAAAGTTTTGCATTCTTTGGATGTACATAGGCAGTTGAGGTATTATTTGAGCAGAACCAAAGAGTTCAGAAGATCTCAACAATTATTTGTTTCTTTTGCTTTGACTTCACGAGGAAAGCTGTCTCAAACAAACTATTTCTAAGTGGAATGGCCATTGTATTGCTTTTGTTACTCTCATCATGGAGAGGATGTTCGGCTGGGATCAGGCCTCATTCTACTAGGGCTACGGCCACTTCTACTGCTTTTGAGAGGGGTAGCTACTAAAGACATTCTAGAAGCAGCTACTTGGAGTTCTGTACATACCTTTACAAAGCATTATCATTTACCTCTTTATTCTAGGTCTAGGGCTGGGTTTGCCACTGCAATCTTACAGGGCATGTCTGCAGCTCCTAATGCTATTTAGTTGACCAGCCTCCCTTTTTTCCGTTGCTCTGGGATTCTACCCATATGTCAGGACTGCAGCAATGGGAGACGAAGAACATAGTACAGTTTTGTACCTACCATAAATGTAGATGTTCGAGGATCTCCATTGCTGCAGTCCAATTTTCCCTCCCTCCTTCCCCCTTTTTCTTTTTAGGTTGGGGTTTGGGTGGTGTTTTTTGCATTCTGACGTCTGAGGCAAGAAAGACTGAGGTTATGGCGTCGGTCATGCGCATTTGTACTGACACGTACTGACGTCAGTCTCGGGCGCCGATGACCGACGCCGGTTCTAGCCCTTTGGTATTCGGGCCAATGGTGGACAGCGGAATACCCCATATGTCAGGACTGCAGCAATGGAGATCCTCGAACATCTACATTTATGGTAGGTACAAAACTGTACTTTACTTGACAATGTTTGCAAGGGTGTGTCCATGTGTGATCCAGTACTTTGTTCCAATATATCACCTATGCAATGGATAATTTGGCTCAATTGCATTTGAGTGATATGTTGTTTAAAAAAAAAACTCTGAAAACTATTAACCCTAAGAGTAAGCCTTCTGGAACTCCTACAACTACCATAGTCTGTGGGAGAAGGCTGGCTGAGAAATTTTACAGTTTTTGCAAACTCGTCATTCTACTAGTCACTTGTGGCTGACATCATAAGGCACTTTTAATAAGTTCGGAGATAAGAAGTGTGTTGTGTACCAAAAATGTTGGTTTTTATGGGTAATCGAGTAACAGATGAGAGGGCAGAATCTATACACAGTCTGGACAGTGATCCATCATTTTTTCAATTACAGTTCTGTGAAAATTCTTGCTTCTGCACGTTTGAAAATGGACTGACGTGCCCCCTTCCTTGTGGAACAGTATGATTGCAGTTGCCATCCATAATGAAGATGCATGGTTTTCTTGTATGCTGTTGCTGATAAGGTTTGAGCAGGTTAGGGTTAGGATTAAATCAGTAGAATTCGAAGGAATCAGAGTTAATCTACTTTAAGAGGGCCAATCATAGGATCATAGGAAGTTACTAGGCTATTGGTCAGGAGGCCCTTATAAGCCTAGCCAAGAGTTTAGCCAATGGAAGCTTATGGCTTTAAAGACCTTGAGAGCACTTGAATTCTAGACTAGATTGAGGCTGAAGGTGTATTAAGAGATTAGATTTAGGTTATTACATATTTTTTTTATTTTAAAAGAAAAATATGGGAAAAACAAGAAAAGTTGGCTGAAGGAGGGAATAAACATTCCACAGTCAGTCAAGAAGGCAGTATTGTTGGTCAAAAAATATTTTTATATGAATCTTAACACAATAAATTATAAAATAATTTTCATTTACAGTACAGTATATAATTCTGGATCTACCTGAAATGATCGACAAGTGAAAAGCATGACAACGAAAACACTGACACGAAAAGAACGAAAGTTGAAATACCCGAAAGTGCAAATGCTCGACAAACCACAATCCCAAAATTCAACAAAATAAATCAGTTTCCGAAAAACACAAGCACACCAAAAACCTTACAAACCTACACTAAACCTTACATGCACAACTATCTATGCACTAATCTTAACCCAAACCCTAACTCTAAAGTCCGTCACTATCGCATACTTACCTTACCTGCACCCTAACCCTAAAGTCTATCACTATCGCACACTTACCTTACCCGCACCCTAACCCTAAAGTCCATCACTAACGCACACTTACCTTACCCGCACCCTAACCCTAAAGTCCGTCATTATCGCATACTTACACAGTCGCACTCATTTTGCATGTTGGTGTTTTCAGCGGTAGCAAATCTAGTAAAAGTTTTTCCTAAATTACGTAAAGATGTATGTTCATCATAGGGGTCAGTGTTGCAATATAATTCCTTACCCATGTGAATTATCCAATCTTTCCTTTTCAGTTGGATTTCCAGAGGTTTTCCCCATATTCCCCCATGTGAAAATAAACTCCTCTTCTAACCTAGGATGTTTGCACAAAGCACAACAAAAAGAAAAATCATCCCACACCATTTTTAGTCCAAATTGTCATTGGAAGCAATTAGTCCTCAGTTTGTCTGTTTCTTGGTGTCTTACTCGTGAATTACGGAACACAAACATCTTTTTCATAGTGGAAATTGCCACTTAGAATAATGCTGCTAGGTCTTTGTGGTCAAAGCCTTAAATTTTTGGACCTACCAAAACAATTTCCTTTTGTTAATGGTTGTTACACTTTTCACAAGAAGTGGCATGTTGTCTTTTTCCTAAAAAAGGACAACACAAATGCTAATCTTTAGGCAGAATTTATCTAATGAAGGCACATTTATAAATTAGTTTTTTTTCTATGGACATACATATGTATGTGGGTGTACTACACATGGTTGAAGAAATGGAAAGTCGACAGTGAAAACATCAAATTAGGTCAAAACACTTACATCGACATACTGGTATACATGCACAGAGTGACAATCTCTGCACATGCAAAATCTAACAAAAAAACATTGTTTCTTGCAGGGGAGTAATCCCCCTGCACCTGCATATCTCCTACTAATCATATATACTATCTCTGAGATCACCCAAATTCAAGCAAAGGGCATATTCCCCAACCCCCAGAATTGTGTGATTTTGTTGACTATCTTTTTAGCCATAAATACTGTGTGTGCGTGTGTGTGTGTGTGTGTGTGTGTGTGTGTGTGTGTGTGTGTGTGTGTGTGTGTGTGTGCGTGTGTGTGTGTGTGTGTGTGTGTGTGTGTGTGTGTGTGTGTGTGTGTGTGTGTGTGTGTGTGTGTGTGTGTGTGTGTGTGTGTGTGTGTGTGTGTGTGTGTGTGTGTGTGTGTGTGTGTGTGTGTGTGTGTGTGTGTGTGTGTGTGTGTCTGTGTGTGCGCGCGCACACATAAGTATATATAAAACAAAAACAAATTTGATTGAATTTGGACTGCTAATGATTAACTTCTTTCCAAGGTTCATGATGTCCAGAGGTTACCATTGCAAGGCTTTCCAACAATATTAATTCAGGAGGAGTCAGGCAATCCACTAACTGGATTGCTGGACCTGAATTTTCCCATTAATAAGAGGTTTCTTTCCTAACACCGTATTTGATTAAGTCTTATAGACAAAAGCACTCATTACTTTGAATAAACCAGACAATTTAAAGGATTGCTTTGTGTTTTTATTACTTGATTTTGAGAAAGGAAACATTCTGCTCTTGTTAGCTGTCTACCTGCAAAACACCTACAGGAATGCAACAGTGAATTACTTAGAACAAAAAGGCTTTTCATTTTTTTACTTGTTGGTCCCAGAGAGAACCAGTCACTCAGATGGGTTTGGACAGCCTATAATTGGTCTACTCCACAATAGGCAACCTACCTGTGTACTCCTGTGGGACACTTAGGCATGAGGGGGTTAGGTCTAGCTACCTATACTAAGCAAACAGAGTAGGTCCTTAAGGGTATTACATTTTAATGACCAGTGGACATTTGTGCCTTTATGCTGGGTCACAACTTCAGGTAGATTTTCTGTAAAAAAAATGAAAATAGAGCAGGCTGCTCCCCCTGTCAGTCAAGCATCATTCTGACATCTTGAACATATAACCTTGAGTCAGGGGAGGAGTTCAGCCTTACCCAGGGATTTCAAAAATGTTCTGGAAATCAGACCAGAAGGCAGTCATCTGCCTACCCCTAATTCTCATGGGTAAGCAATCCTACTGCAGCAGTGTTTCTAAATGAATGTATATGGTTATGGTAAAATGCTAACATAACTGTATTTGTTCCAATATAAAATGTTTATATTATACGTTCATAGGTGTGTACTAGGCTAATGGCCCTGAAGCCTTTACAAGACTAGCCCACAGAAGTGCCCTGGCATCATACCGCCCGACCTATAATTTAACAGTCAGATATTTTAGGAGGATATGTAGACTTCCAGTGTTTTGTTATACATTTTTTTTATTAAAGTTAAAATATTCCAAAGCTGTCTAAGCTGTGATAACGGTATGTCCGAGCGAAGAAGAGCCCAAAATAATTTAACTGAATCAGTTAAGGTATTATTAATTTAAGTGAATTCATTAAGGTAGTATTAACTTAAGTGAATTAGTTAAGGTACTATTAATTTAAATTAATTAATTAAAAAGGTATTAATTTAAGTGAATTAGTTAAGGTGTATTAAGTTAAGTGAAATAGTTAAAACAGTATTAACTAAATTAGTTAAGGTAATATTTAAGTAAATTAGTTAAAAATATATTAATTTAATTGAATTATTTAAGATAGTATTAATTTAAGTGAATTAGTTAAGGTAGTGTTAATTTAAGTGAATTAGGTAAGGTAGTATAAATTTTATTGAATTAGTTAAGGTAGTATTAATTTAAATGACTTGGTTAAACTAGTATGTAATTTAATTGAATTAGTTAAGGTAATATTAATTTATGTGAATTATTTTAGGTAATATTGTCATCCTGTTTGTTGTTACAGGGCTTTTGAACTTCATCCGAAAGCATAGCAAGTACTGGACAAGTAGCACATGTGTATTTGATGAGCTTTACTTCTATGTAAACATCTTCAGTAAATTCAGGAAAATTATTATCCATCTTGGCTAAATTTCTAGGAGTACAAAAAGAAAAGATTTCATAAAGATAGTAAGGAAGTACTTTGCAGAAGGATCTGACATTAACAATTCACACAGGCTGGCATCAACTGAGAATTAATAAAACATAACATTTTGTCCAACATAACTTAGGTATGTTGTAAATCAAATATTTTAAATGTCAAAGAGAATAAAAATTGAGCAGTGTCTAATACTATTCATTTACAAATTTGCATTCATTTATTCATGTTGGGCACCATAAAAATTAATATAATTTTAAAGGACATTGTTTATTCCATTCTCTTATTCGATAGGCTATTATAAATAGTCTCATCAGCATTACTTGGTTAACATAACCATTTAGCATTTGAAAAAAATAAAGGATTTTTTCACATTGAATTAGTTTAAAACTGTAACATAAACATAAACATGTATTAAATATTTTTTAAAAACTTCTGCCCATAAGAAGTAGATCTTGAGAATGAGCCAAATAAAGATTTAATAATTATGGTTCATCATTTCAAGAGAGAATTTTTATAAATAATTAGAAATGTTAATTAAAATATCTCTAATAAGTACTAAATCCATGGAATGTTTGTTATCAGTACCTTTAGGTGAGGTAATCCAGCTAAGCATTATACTCTTCTCAGTATCCAAATGTGTATGGTATAATTTACTTTTCTGCATTGCTATTGTATCTCTTAACTTCAGTCTGTATTAGTGTGCCATACTCATCTTCAGTGAACACTGTTTCAACAAGTATTCAGTGAAAATCACTTCTGGAATTCACTGAATTTTTCAAGGGCAATGAAGTAGTTGGCCAGCTACATAACTTTGCCCTTTTCTCCACTGTAGTGCAATCTCAGATTTGGTATATATAGTTGGGGGGGGGGGGCATGGGGGGCAAAGCCCCCCCACCTGGGTGGGTTGGATTTAGTTACTTGTGGGTTCCATTGTGCTGCAGGGCAATTGTTTCATTGCCCTTGGGAAATTCAGCAAATTGTGGAATTGATTTTTGCTGAATACATGTCGATGTAAAGATGTTTCCTGAAGATAAGTTTTGGCGACCTAATATAGACCCCTTAGCTTTTCCTTGGAACTTGAAAGTATAGATAATAAGGATATGTGCATCTGAGCAGTTAATATAGTTACATAATAAAAAATGCCTCTGTTATTTACACTTTCAGCTGCAATAACCATTATTATTCAGTTGGTCCTTTGGTATAGATAGGCAGTGTCCTGAATGTGCCCTGTTTGTCCCAGTTGAGTTAGTAGCTTGGGAGATGGAAAAGCGAACAAAGGAGGCTGGACTTGCCTATCCTGGTGGAAGGGGTGGTTAAGATTGTATGATTCCACAATACCTCTTGTAGGAGTGAGCAAGGCTACGATGAACATGGAGCTGTGATATGCAAGTGGCTTACCAAGCCATATGGTCACCTTCAGCAGGAGAGTATATAAGCATGCATTCATACAGGGAAGGCGTAGTGGACTCCCACTCTAATGTGGGGCATGTGTCCTCCCACACCTAGGGAGAGGGATCACGACTAATTAGAAATGTCCCACCATTAATATAAATAATGATTTCTTACAAGTTTTTTAATTGGTCAAGCAGCAGGGGAGTGTTTAGGTCTGATTAGAAATGCCCTGCCATCAGCATGTCTAATGTCTTTCCTGCAGACCCTCTAATTTGTCTGAAGACTAACATGAGTGGCAAGACATTGCCATCGCTTAGTCTGCAGGAGAAGGTTGATCAGTTAGTGTGCAGGAGAAGGTTGATTGGCTTCCTCTGATTGCCTTCAGACTGCCAGACTCAAATGGTCAGTGTCAGAGGAATTACAAGTGACTTGGTTAAGGGCTGGCTGCAGGATGACTGACTGCACCATGGACAGTAGGTGTATAGCCTCCTTCATTCTGACTTGATTGATACCTTCCTTCATATGGTTCTTACCCAAAACAGTGGCTAAGGTGTCACAGAAAGTGAATACATGGGCTTGAGCTGAACAGGAGAAAGGCTGATCTTAACATGCAGGGAGATCAAAAGGACACATAAAGATAATATCCACTGTTATACTGGTTTACTACAATTCTGCCAAAATGTAGATTGATCATGTTTCCATTTATTAACAATACTATTACTAGGAAGACACTGCAGAAGTACCCTTTGGAATAACAATTTGCATATTAATATCATTTTATTCGAATTTTAAAAAGAAGGTTGCCATCTGTAACTTCAGGATTGTATATGGTAACCAGTCTTAATATGTTAAAGTTTTCAGTCTTAGACTTGTGACATTTCCAAATAAGCAAACGTATACTCTTACATATCTTATATTATCAGTGCACCAAATAGTTGGTATTGCCTTTCTCTAAGCATGACTGGGAGAACATTTTATATATAAGGCCTCTGATATGCTAACAGTAATATTAAAATTAGAAACTTCATATCAAAATTATATCATAAACTAACAGCATTAGAAAAAAGCAAGCTGATGATTTTAAAAACGTTCTTGCTTTCTACTGTTCAACAGATGAGTGTAGTGTGCTCTGCACTTCCAAACAATGCATTTCTCAATAAACTAAGTGAAACAAGCGTGCTACAAAAGGGAATTGGAAAACGGCCTGTCTGCATTGTAAATTGAGAAGCAGGCAAGGAACTGTGTTGTTTTTAACAGTAGGGCCTATGAACAGAGTATTGGGCATATAAAAAGAAACAAAACAAAAAAGCATGCTTGTAACTCATACCTGCACATGCTGCCTCTAGGCATCTGCTTTACTGATTTAGCCCCGCTCCACACCCCCACCCTGCCCCCATATCCCACCTGCCCCCTGTAGTACTACGTTTATAATACCACTGGCATGCCCCCTTAATTAGCTAACCAACTACACGTGCTCCTATAACCCAGCAAACTCCTAGCACAACAATAATACACCCTCTATCCACCCCTCTATCCATATTAACCCACCCATAGCTATTCTATTCTCTCTAATCTTTTATCCACCACATACACTCAATACAGACCCTACCCTAGTAATTTACTATAACTACAGCTAAAACACTAATGCTGTTACCCTTAGTACCCCTGCTATTCATTCCTTACCACCTAAGCTCCTATGAAATATGTACAGCATCTTGAAATCCAATACCCAAACTCTCAAACAGACACCAACCCAGCATTTAATAAGTTTATCTACCACATAACCACCCTCTCTCCTTATTCCTCACCCCCCAGTTACCATCACCCAACTAAATACTGCTACATTAGCTTAAAAAACAAAAGCTACGAAAAAATCATAAACAAATTTTTAAGACTCATAAGCAACTTAAAAATTAATCTTATGAAGGATGGAGACATCCACCTCAACCCTGGCCCATCCACAACAGTAGACCCAAGCACACCATCTAGCAACCCAACGTGTACTACCCAGATTGATAGACTTCCAAACTCATTTCTGGTCTGTCATCTCAACATCAGAAGCCTAAACAATAAGACCCACAGCCTACATGGACTCTTAGCTGTTCACTCCCCTGATATCCTCTGCCTCACAGAAATCCGTCTAAAACCAATAACCAAAGATAATGAAATAACCCCCCCCCCACCACCACCACCACAGTACAACATCCTTAGACTGGACCAGATCTCCAAGAAAGGTGGTGGGGTAGCTGTACTATACAAATCTATCCTAACAATAACAATTGACACCCAACAGCCACCCCAGTTTGGCAATGCAGAAATTCTCATCACCAAACTAATAATAAACAAAAATAAATGCAGCTACATTGCCTGCATTTATATTCCACCCAGCAAGAATGATAACACTCTAGAAAATATCTTACATTGGCTAGCTTCTAACTATCCCCAGGAAATCATAGTATTGCGGGACTTTAACGCTGATTGGAACACCTGTTCCTCTGAAACTCCCTCCACCCTGTGATGACCGTGCCCTGGCCCAGCAGTCAAGGAGCCTCAGTCCTCACCACTAACACCAGGGAGGTCATCTCCTAGAAGAGGAAAGGATAACTAATACAGTAAAGTACAGTTTCCCTTAAGTGCACACAGAGATCACAGTCAGTCTGGAGCTGGCTGCTCCCTTGCTCACCAGGTCCCCAATAAGACTCCCCACTGGCACAGCTATAGGGTCCAGGTCTCAGCCTAACTGGACAAGCTAGAACCTCCAGTACCCTCTCTGTCCAACCAGTGCTTCATGTCCCTGCCAAGTAGCTGACACAACACACACACTTTGAGATAAGTATTTATACAACTTCACAGACACTTCTGGGAAAGGCTGACACAGATTCTCCAGCTGTGCCCCTTTACCCAGACTATACGGTAGTAATTACTGCCACCACCCAGTTAATAATATCAGCTACTAAAAGGCCCTTAAAAGGGTGTCCAATTATTACTGTGCAATATTATTATCCAATGGTAGTATGACTAACAGCCAAGGCTTACTTTAGAGTGGCCTATTACAATAACTTCTATAAATATGCAATGTATTCTAGAGCTCATCTCTACACAAAGCAGCCACGGGTAGAAGGTTTTAAAAATATTTAATAATAAATAATTAAAACACAAGACAAAACTACTATACCACAGAGATATCTAAGAGTTCAGAGAGCACACAGAAACTTAAAATAATATAGTAGGACAGGTCTGATTTCAAAGAAAAATACCTAATTAATCTTTACTAGCTTTAACTATTCCTACAAGAAATCACAGTGCTACAATCCTACTTACATACATAAAGAGCATAAGCAGTGCTGGGTTAGATGTCCAAAGTCAAAATGCTTTTCTGTCTCTTGTGAGAAATAGTATTTAAACATTACCAACAAACATGTCTCTGGGTCCTCCCCAGATTACATCATTTTTTACACTTAGGTTTTCCCACTATTCATATTGCAGCATCTTGACACCTGCTCTGAGTTCCCAGGCTAATAGAAACTCCATTTACATTATTTTGAAAGCTAACACCTGCACAGGAGAATACAACAATAAAAGGCATTTCATATATGCACTCTAGCAGAAACCAAAGCAATAAAGCACCCCCACAACTAAATTCTGGTCGTAAACTTTAGCCTTAAAACAATGGACATGAAATCTTCATCCAGTTGCCCTGGAGCCAAATTCTAACATTAAAGAGATTCATAAGATCTTTTCAACTTAAAAAGACACATTTGAAATACTTGGCTTGGTTTTCCTTACAGCAAGGAGGCAATGTTGCAACAATCTTGAAGTTCACATTTTACAGTGTTTTTTACACTCAAGAAACATGTCTGTATTTTACATTTATTTACAAATGGCAGAATTATATATCAAATTCTATTTGACTAGGCTGGCAGCCTTTGCCCATGTCTCCCCAATTGTCACACACCCATTTAAACCTCCACGGGTTTACTCAGATCATTGCCACCCCCACCAGATTTAGCAAAAATAAAGTCAAAGATAGTATCCTCAATTTAATACTTATTAACAGCCATCCCCAAAAGTAGAAAGCCAGGTACATTACCCGATGATCTAAGTGATCACTGTCTTACCTATATTATTAGGCTCAAAGCTGACATTCCCAACCAGCCCACCTACAAAATTATAAGAAACATCAGGAACTTTAACCTTGACAACTTCCAAAATGAACTCAAAGCATGTAATTGGAATGTCTTGAAACGCCTCCCATTACAAGAAGCAGTTGAGTACTTCAGTACCAGATTTCTGGCTATCCTTAACCACCATGCTCCTACCCGTACCATCCGTGTAAAAGCCACAGTTTCCCCGTGGCTATCTAAAGAAACAAAAACCAAAATGAAACTAAGAAACAATGCCTGGGCCAGGTGGAATGTTACCAAAGCCCCTAATGGACCAAGTAAGATACCGGCAGCTAAGGAACCAGACCAAAAAAATCTGTCATATTAGACAAAAAAAAAATCACTGCACCCTCCTACAACAAAAATATCAGCTAAAACCTCAAAAGTTCTGGGCTGGTATTAACAATCTTCTCCAGCCAGGCCATTCCACTACACCTACCCCATCAGCTGCCCTTGATAAATCCCCTGTTGAAATTGCAAACGGCTTTAACTACTTCTTTACTGAAACTATCCAATCTCTAGCTACCCATCTCACTCCATTGGACACAAACACCAGCTCTGACGCATCTAGCCCTGATCCACCCAGCACCCAACTCACCTTTACCTTTCAAACCATGCCTACCAACCTGATCTGGACCTTACTCAAAAAGCTACAACCTACTACATTAGCTGCCGACCACCTCCCAACTAAATATCTTCAGAAAGCAGCTGATGCCATAGTACTTCCCATTTCTGTTCTGATCAACAGATCCATCTCAGAAGGATCCATCCCAGCAATATGGAAAATATCACATGTTATACCTCTCCATAAAGGAGGAAGTTCCACAGAATTATCTAACTTTAGACCTATAGCCATTCTTTCACCACTAGCTAAAATCATGGAAAGATGCATACACAAACAAATCATGCACTTTCTTATTCAAAACAGAAAGCTCGCCGACTCTCAGCACAGCTTTAGGCCATTCCACAGTACCACCCACGGCTCTTCTATCTTTCTCTAATGTCATCAATCTTCATTGTAACAACAACAAACTATCTTCAGCACTCCTCCTAGATCTCTCAAAAGTTTTTGATATGGTCAACCATCAGCTACTGCTCACTACCCTACAAACCATCGGTTTAGACCAACACACAATACAATGGTTTCACTCCTACCTAAACGGTAGACAGCAGGCTGTCTTATGGCAGAGCAAGCTGTCATCCCAACTTCCTCTAACCCTAGGTGTCCCACAAGGGTCCATACTAGGTCCCCTTCTTTTCTCTATCTTTATCAGTGATCTGCACCTCACCAACCCAGGAGCCACCTGCATCCAGTGTGCAGATGACTCAACGCTAATATGCTCCACCTCCTCTCCTACACAACTTCTAACCCTCACCCAGACCACTTTCAGCATGGTAGAAACATGGCTAGCTAATCGCCACCTGATTCTATATCCTAACAAAACCAAGCTACTACTTTTCTCCCTTAACTGTAGAATTCCTTCTCCTCCCTTCAACATCAAATCTAGCAATGACACCATTATCTCCCCTGATGACCACACAAAGCTTCTAGGCGTAATAATAGACAACAACCTTACATTTGATAAACATGTCAATCACACTAGTAAGTCCGTCAACAAAAAACTTGGCTCCCTGTACAGAGCCAAACCTTTCCTCACCCCCCTAGCTAGGGTAGCTATTGCAAGATCACACCTCCTCTTTACCCTTATGTATGCCTCCCCTGTACTCATCAACCTATCCAAAACCAATCTCAACAAATTATCAGGATGTTACAATCATATAGCCAGATTCGCTATAGGCATGGCTTTTAGGACCCACCATTGTCAGAACCTCAAAGCACTGGGATGGCTGGAGTACCTACCCTTCTACAGTTCAACCAGCTTATAGTAGTGCGTAAAATACTCCATCAACCTGATAACACCCCTGCCCTCAAAAATATTCTCACCCCTCATGGTGCCCCCAGGCCATTACGGTCAGCTAATGATACTGACCCAAAAATTCAACAACTCTGCAGGCGATGCTATATTTGCCAACTCAACTGGTTGTTGTTGTTTTACTTTCAGCTTTTTCCCGGTAAGGGGTCGCCACAGCGGAACTCCGGTCCACTAATGATTGCCAATAGATTTTTACGAAACGCTGAGGTGCCAGCTCGACGCCCAACCTTCAAAATCTGGAATTTACTCCCTACTACCATTACCAGGGAAACCTCACTACCCCTATTTAAAAGAGAACTCAAAAAATACCTCACATCTCATTGGCTGTGCTCTTGCTCTAAACCTGACTAACAACTTCACTAATACATGTCTTGCTACCTGGGTCTATATTATATTCTCGAAAGTCGACAATGTCGAATCTGACATTGTCGACACGAGAATATCAAATGCTCAGAATCTCGAGCATGTAAACGAAAATCTCTGTAAGGGGAGATTTCCATTTACTGCAATGTAGTGCAGTCTCAGAGTTGGTATATTTAAGTAGCGGAGGGTGTGGTGTGTGCAGCCCCCCATGTGCGGGGTGCAGAGGGGTTTGCCCCCTGCTTAAGCCCGTTAGAGTGCTTTTTTCTTTTTATAAGGTCAATGTTTGAAGACATCGACCATATGGTGTCGACCATATATTGTTCGATGTTTTCAAACGTCAATCTTATAATATAGACCCTGCTACCCAACCTGCTGTTTAGCCAAGTATCTATCCCTCATAGCATTTGAATGCCTAAGCATTGTGAATTATGAATTATGAGATCTGATTGTATTCTATGTTCACATTTTCTGATACATCTTAGCCAATCAGATGTAAGTCTGCACATTGTGTATATTGATATCTGATTGTATTCTTTGTCTATATTTTTCTAAACATGTCTGCCTGAGTTTATCACTCAGTGATGTATGTACTGTCTCTTTTTTGGTATGTGGAGCTTTTCTCCTCGGGCCTCCGCTGAAAACGGACATATAACCAGTCGGACTATCCTGGTCAACAAATGTAAAATAAAATAAATAAATAAATAAAAAGGATAACATCAGATCATCATCACTTAAAGATAGAGATGCAAGTTCTTCCCAAGTCTGCATGGGTTATGAACAGCTATTCCAGGTTCCACCCATGCCTCCAAAAGATGCCAGTTGATTGGCTATACTAAAATGTCTGTATGCATTGTGTTTACTAATTGCCCTTCTGACTAGGTTGTGACTAAAAAGAGTTTTTGTTTTACATTTCTTATCTGCACTACCCCTGTGATCAAGAGGTCATGTTATACAGTCTTCGTCGCCCAACATCATCAAGAATCAAAAGTCGTTCTTAGTCTTTTCAGCAGCAACTTGCCTTAAGTACCATGTGTCATTATCAAAAAAAAAAGTATCTGTATTGACATTTCAGTTACTTTTGTCAAGTCCATCTTTGTTATGAGTTATAAAAAAGAGCTGTTAATCCACAGACTGAATAATATCACATTAATTAATTACGCTTAATAGTAACTCACCTTTTCTTTAAAAATGCGTGTAAGGTAATACTGTAAATGCAAACTTCAGTTTTGTTGCTGTGGAATAAGCATCCATGCATTTTGGGCCGATACAATGACACTCTATCACTGGTCTCATTCCTTTGCTTGTCCATGAGGCATTTATTAAACAAGGAATACTAGATGCCTACAGAGGGATAATCCTGTATAACCCTTCTCAATAGTAAGTATCTTATTGTATTGTCATGCACAAAGCTTGCAGGATCATATATGTTACTTGGCAATATAAAGAGTGTTTAATAGCTATTAATTGCACTATTTCTTGTAATATATAGATTGCGTCATATGACAATTGACTGAAAACTCAATTACTTGACAATATCAGTATTTTCTTGTATAATGAAAACTAATCTTGTACAGTGGAGGACTGTTTCTCCACTTCACTCCTACCCAATGCATCAGATTATGACTACTCATTAAACTACCCAGGAGCGTTTGTAACATCTGGAGCATTTCTTCCCAGGCCTCCACTGAAAATTGGCTTTGTTCCAAGTCGGACTTTCCCAGTAAACAAATATTAAATAAAAAAAATAATAATAAAAAAATTAAACTACCCATTGACTGCAGTTGCTGTTAGACATACTTTTCCTTATCTTGCCAAAGGACCTCCATCTTTGTAATCTGAAGCTGCATACTGGTACTGGTCCATATATACAGTTCCAAATGTCATGCCTATCAGTTTCATTGTAGCAGTTATACAACACTGTCTATGGTGATGAAATGCAGAAATCGTTGCCATACTTTAGATGGTGCATAATAGGTGTGTTGTTACACTGGTTGAGTTCCAGCCATAAAGAGGTGAGAGCCATCCTTCGGTGTTATCTTGCCTTCCTTACTTCTGTGTATTTCACCATTTACTGCTAATTTTGCACATCTTGCCTATTTACACCTTTTGTATTTCCTTGTTTCATTTTTTTATTATCTCTGTATTTCTTGTTTAGTGCAGCCTAGGTATTTCCTAGACATTATGTGGTAAAACAAACTCTGTAACACAGTAGCTCCGCAAGTAAAAGAAATGCAAAATCAAAAATTTTACCAAAAACTATAAATATCAAAGAGACTTCGAAGATGGCTGCAAACTGATTAACAACTGAACCTCAGTTCTCCAAGTGTAAAAAAAAAAAACAGAGATAAGGGCTAGTAATTCTTCCAGTTTTAGTAAAATTCAGTTACTACCTAGTAAGATGTTGCCTGGATGCAAGCAATGAAGAAATGTAGACAACCTGAGAGAAGATCAACTAGAAAAGGTGAAGATATAACACTGACTAGGAAGAATCCTGCAATTGTTCAGCAAAAAGCAGTTCAAGCTCCAGCTTTAGTGCTACAGATGACTTCCAGTCATTTCGAGGAAAAAATAAATCAAATTTACTTAGATGTGATTAAAATAAATGAAACTCTAAGAAATAGATCAACTCAAATAACAAAAGGCTGGAAAAATAGAAGAAGTTTTATACAGATATTCAGAGTAGCTGCAAAACTGCAAAAATCAGAGGTTGAAATTAAGAAAAGACTGGCTGAGTATGAGACTGGTCAAGAAGAGCTGCTTCAAAAAATGGTAAACTTAGAGCACAGAGAATGCAGAGAAAACCTGATATTTTCCTTTCTATTAGAGAAATTGGAAGGAACCGACTGTATTCCTTTTATGAAAGCACAAGTAAGCAACTGAAATGGTATTCCACAGCAGTAACTGTTAATTGAAAGGACACATCATGTGTATGCTCCAAATATGGCAATGATAATGCAGCCAAGACTTGTATTAGTAAAGATACAATCATATCAACAAAAAGAGTTGATCCTGACAAAACTGTGGAAGAAGGTGAAAGTATTAAAAACTGTGGAAGAAGGTGAAAGTATTAAAAACTGTAAGACAGTAGAGTGTTTGTAAAAAGCGATTATTCATTATACACCAGGCAGAAGAGAAGCAAATTTATCAAAGCAGTTAAGGAATGTTGAATGAATGTTGAGTGGCAGGTGTGAGATTCAAGCTGATGTATCCAGCTAACTTCAGAATATTTTTTTCTTGGGGGCTGAAAGTTGTTTTTTTATGCAGATCAGGCTAAAGAGGAAATACAAAATTTTGTTCAACAAAATGTGTGCCATTAAACAGAAGGGGTCTCTGCTTCTCATTCTTATGACAATAAAAGTCAGAGAGAGACTTTGCCAGTAAAACCTTTTGTGATGTTCCAAAACAAAATGCTTGAGAGACAGAAAAAAACACAGGAGTTGACTAGAAAAATTGGGAGAACTTTGGACTTGAACTGGAGTCTGGGGGTTGGAGATGGAGATGAAGATGAACAGGAAGAAGACCAGCAACAATGAAATTAGTGAATAAATATGAGAATATAAAGCATCAATCACATTTGTGAAGTACGGCTTTACAAGAAAAAGTAGCTAAGAAACATTGGACATTTGTTGACTTTGTTAAACTTGTAGGGGGACCAAAAAGCATATACCCCATTTCATGTCATTAATGTTAGGAAGGACACTGAAGAGAGGTAACTTGCAAGTAAAACAATTTTTGTTTAAAATATTTGTATAAAACATTTAATTATATAAATTGCATGTTATATAGTAAAGCATTTTCAGTGATTGCTGTATCTGATAAAGATACTAAAGTATACAAGTACTTTTTTCTTTTTTTTTTCTAGTTTTAAGAAATGTACAAATTGCAATGTAAAAAATGAACAAAAGCTGGACAAAAGCATGTTTGTTAATACGCTGAAATCCTGGGCCATTGAGGTTAGGGATGGGGGATAAAAGTGCACTGATTCTAATATGTGTGGAGTTAAAAATAAGAGAACACTAGGAATGTAATGAAAAGTTTTCTTTTTGTAAATAAATGTTCAATGAGAGTTTAGAAGTCTACATCTTAATGCAGCGTGCATTCAGTTCTTATCTTTCCATGGGGATAAGCTGAGTACAGGTGCAGACAATAAATATTGAGAGTTCTGAGCATTGTTTACTGAGGAAATCAGAAAATTAAAACATACAATGATAAGCAGCTTAGTAAAAAATAAAGTTTGACATTTTTGGAAGTGAATAAGAGATAACAGCTTTCCTGGGACCTACATACTTGAATGTATTTACTAGAATAGAGTATAATTTAGTTTTATTTAAAGATACCCAGTGTACTTTTTCTTAAGACTAAAAGTTAATGTTTTCTGAAAACATACATACTGTTTTTTTCACATCTGGGAGGGGAATAAACAACAAGAACAGATAGCAATCAGTATAAGTAGGATGCCTTAGCAGAGATAATGTTAATTTTAGGTTAGGTAATGCCTGTTGCAGCTGTTGATTTACGACAATTGTTTCTATTAGGAGGGTTAAGCTTGATTTTCTTCTTTGAGAGTTTTCAGTAACACAAAAAGTCTTGTAAAATGTGGCATACATTCAAGTGGAGATGATGAGAAACAACTGTGTGAAAGAGCACCCTGCCAAAAACTAGTGGGTGCACGTAACACAAAAGCTGGAAATAGACATTAAAAAGTTGTCATATGTAATAGATGGGAATAATACTTCTTATCATAATTTCTATACTATCAATATTACTTTGGAATGTGAATGGCCTCACAGCTATAGACAAAAAGATATGAGTATTTAATTATATTAAGAAATGCAGAGTGCAAATAACAATGCTACAGAAGGCACATTTGGAAAGAAGCAATCACGTGAATTTGATAATGAAAGGACTTTAGGATAGATATTCAGCAGAATATCAGGGGCAGAAGAAACTGGGAGTACTTATACTAATTGCCAGAGGAGCTCCAATAGTGATAGAAGAGGGAAAACAGATAATGGTAGATTTCTGGTAGTAAGGGGCTACTGGAAAAGGATTACACTGGCATGTATTTATTTATATTCCACTTATGCTATTATGGACCTTAAGAATATTTCAACAGGGAATATTACTTACAGGTGGGGACTGGAACTTGATTTGCAATGGTGAAAATATATATTGCGGGGTCCTAGAAAGGAAAGTATAACACAATAGGGTAGATTTTTGAAGAAATTTATGAAAATATTTGGTATGGAATATGCAAATTCAGTAGGTGGAACTTGGAGAGAATTTAAATATTATTCCCCAAGTTGCAATAACTGGACTAGACTAGACTAGACAGAAATTATATTTCACAGGAACATGTGCATTTAATTGAAAGTTGTGACACATATCCAATAACTATTTGAGATCAAGCACCAATAAAAACTAAGATAAAATCTAGGGTAATGAAATTAAAATGAGAGAGATACTAGCACTTCCCCACTGACCCATTAAACAGAGGGGATTTTAAGGAAAGGGTACTGGAAATTACTCAAGAGTTACTTAGAGAAGATAGAAATTTCTTCAGAAGTTTTAGCTAGTGAGTAGGATAAAATGAAGTTGCTTTTTTAAAAAATAGGGTAGAAATAAAAGAAAAAGAGATATGGTTATGTAACAGGAATTAATTAGAGGAGCTGACAAAGTTTAAAGTATTACAGAATAAGGGGAATCTCACAGAACAAGAAGAGGTACAATTAGAGAGTAATAAAGAGAAAATAATGGAGTATCTGGTTAATATGCATGAATTTAAAAAGTTTACTGTTAAGCAGCTGCTCCTTGATAATAACTCCAGAGCACAAAAACTTTTAGCACAAAGATGTAGGCAACAGAAAGTAGAAAACATTGTTGCCAAACTTAAGAAATCTATAACAAGAAAAATGACCAGGGATCCTGTGCAGGCATTAAGCATATTTTGGAAATGTTATAAAAATTGTATAAAGCAGAGAAATGGGAAAATTAAAAAAGAGCACAAATTGAAATATTTATAAAAGACTTAAGTATGCCAAGGTTAGAAGTAGATCAGGCTCAACAGTTAAGAGTTAAGATATGGGGAGATGAGATAAAAATTGTGGCGTATAACCAATCTGCAGGGAAGTCTATAGGAACATATGGTATTCCTGTAGATGTTTGAAAGCTAAGAGGGAAGAAAGTGAGAAAAGATCTGGAAGGTTTCCTGGAAAAAAGTTGTGGCAGCTTGATACCTAAAGCTGGCAAAGACCCATCATACCCAAATTCATATAGACCCATTTCAATTTTAAACCATGATTATAAAGTGTCTCTGTCTATAATAAAAGAAAAATAAAATAAAAGAATGGCAAATGTGTTGCCAAAATTGATAGATATGGATCAATGTCATTTTGTGGATGGGAGGCATACATTTGACAATGTTAGTAGAACACTGATGACCCAGAGGGAAGCAGAGGATAAAAAATACCACTGTTGTTGGTGGGTCTTGATGTAGAGAAAGCATTTGACAGAGTGATTTGGGAATTTATGTGAAAGGCAATGGAAGCATTTGCATTCTCTGATACAAATATAAGGTTAATTAGAAGGATATATGAAGGACTGGAGGCAAAAATGAAAGTGGGAGGGGTCCTCTCTGGCAAGTTGTATCTGAACAGAGGAACCACGAAGGAATATCCTCTTTTCCCTTTGTTATTTGCTTTATATTTAGAGCCATTGACAAGGAAAATTAGGGACTCAGAAATGGAAGGATATAATTGGTATGGTAATCAACAAAAGTTGACTTTATTTGCAGATGATATTGTTTTGCACCTGATAAAACCAGAAAAAAAAAACATCTCAGTGTTGTGGAACATTGTGAGACAGTTTCACATCTTTTCAGGACATACAATTAATGAATATAAAACAAAGGCTATAGCTATAAACTATGTACCCACACATAAATTGGTTCAGCAATACCTATATATATATATATATATATAGAGAGAGAGAGAGAGAGAATAAAATATAGAATTTAGGAGTTTGGATTAAAATGGATTCTGTTATGTCCACTTAGGATATGTGGGAAGAGACTAAACCAATGATAATACAAAAAGTGAGAAAATGAAAGTTCTTGTTTATGGCTATGGGTAGCAAAATGCAAGCAGTGAATATATTTTCAATCCCTTTAGTTTTATGTACAGGTCAGGCATATTTTTATCAAATGGGTAGAAGTTATAGACAGTAATTAATAAAGAGTTGAAGGGATTTATCTGGGAGGGGAAGAGAGCAAGTGGGATTAGTTGATCCATCCAATAGAACAAGGTGGTTTAGGATTACTTGATTTAAATGAATATTTTAGAGGGACACAGTTAAGACTGATATACATAACACAAGCAGAAAACTATAATTCACTGTGGAAAGGGAAGATGATGAAGCAGGAGGGAATTCAAGAAATAAGGGGAGAGCGTGGGATCATACTTCTCAACCTCTTAGCACAAGAAATCAGCACAAAGCCTAAAATAATGGGGGATAAAGACTCACAAATAGGGATAGATTTTAAATATTTCTGTTATAACATTGCTAGAATAATAGGATTTGAATTAGCATGCATTTTCTGAAGGATACAAAGTCTGTAACTCAAATATATGTCATTATTTAGTGACTTCAATCCTACGTGATTTACCAGAAAATCACAGATTTTATGTGGGACAGACCCAAAACATGAGGCAAAAATCTGGATATTCTGAGAAAACCTGAATAGTGAAGAGGTTTGAGTGGGATTTTGGATGAATATCCTTAAAAAGATTAACAACCACCATACAGAATATTATATTCGTAAAGTAGCAGAAAGTAATCTAAGAACTAAGCCACCACTAGAATTGAGATTTTGCAGATAGAGGTGCTGCAATTAGGGGTGTATAGAATAAGCAAGAGAAGGCTGAAATTTTCTGGAGAAAACTAGCAAAGGAACCAAGGTAACTACTTGTTCATAGGTTAATAGGTAGGTACTAGGCTATTGGCCCTAGGGCCTATATAAGCCTAGCCAAAAATTATTTTCCTGAGCTCCTGTCGAGCAGAGCCACAGAGATGATCCCCGGGGTGAATTTCCTATTTACCATCCAATCATCAAGATTTTTCTTGAAGAGTGCTAATGAGGAGCTTTGTTTGATATAGATAGGTAGTTTGCCGTCTTCCTCTCATCCATGGCTTTGGTGACTGTCTCAAAGAAGTCGACTAGATTTAACAGACATGACCTCCCCTTGACAAAGCCAAACTGTGTGGGGTCAAGTGTTTGGAAGTTGCCAATGTCCCTGTTAATAAGGTCCATGATAATCTGTTCCATGGACTTGCAGATCAAGCTAGTTAGGCTGATGGCTAGAAGCTCCCTCACCAGAAGCTCCCTCCAGAAGCTCCCGCCCTACCTCAAAAACCTAAGGAATATCTCCTGCAATTACCTCTGACATTTCCCTGGAGCTGCCGGCTAAAATTGGGCTAAAGAACTTCTGTGAAGACTGTCCTAAAGTAAATTTTGTGAATGTAGGTAGCCTTAAACCAACTACTGTCTTTGTAACTACCCACTTAATAACTCATATTTTTCTTTAACTTCCCTTGTAAGCGATTCAGCAGCCTACCATGGACCAAATGAAAATACTCCCCCCACCAGGTCAACTGAGTCCTAGATATTTCTCTCAGTGAAGGTTAGGTGTCTCACACCCCTTTCCTGCCTGCTTTCTTCTCTTTCACCACTAGGTGGCAGCACCTACCAACCATAATATGGTACTACTTTTATCTTACTTGGCTCCTCTCCTATGAAGCTGTCTAAATAGCTTAAAGAGCTGGTATTTTCACTGTTAATAACCTGGTAATTTACCCCCTGTACAAAACTCCATAACTAAATTGAACCCATTACTTTCATTCCTGAAAGTTATTTCTCCTTACCTAATTTTACATCTACTATACCTGCTTACCTTTCGATCTCATTTTCAGTGGCTGATTCTTTTTCTGCTGCTGTTTTTTTCTTTCTGTTCTTCCCCGCTCCGTTCGCCCTGTGGGCTCACTCCGCTCCTCTACCCTACCACCAATTTCCACCCACCCCCACTACCTCTACACTTATACCCACATAGCCACTCCTACTTCCTCCTCAACTACTAAACCCCGCCCCTTCCTCATCCTATCCCCTCCCCTTCACAACTTCCTTTCACCACAAATCCCACTTCATCCTTAGCCTTAATCAATTCACCACATATACCACTTCTTCCTTAGTGTTAACTATATAATCCTCAAAGAACCTAAACATGTCTTCGAAATATACATCCTTCTCAATTCAACTACTTCTCTTTCTGAACATAACCTTCATCTACTACCTTTACCCAGCCTAACACCTTAACTCACATCCCACTCTTTCACACAACCTGCTCTCTCAAAACACCTCACTCCTACACACTCATATCAATATCTGCTACACTGTATCCCATCAACCACAATCTATGCTTTCATTACAAGCTTATCTCACCTTATAAAACCTCAACTCCCACTATACACACCATATCCCCCATAACTCCTTCTACACACATTACATATGAAAAAAACTCAAACACCTCTACTACATAAGGCAACTTCTAACATCCCTACTATTATCTGGGGATATACACCCTAACCCAGGCCCAAACACCTCCTTCTCTACATCTAAATCCATCCTACTAGCATCCCTCAATGTACAAAGCTTACCTAACAACATTCCAAACCTTCAAGCCTGGCTACACCATAACAAACCAGACATCTTAGCCATATCTGAAACCTGGTTAAAACCTCATATAAAAGATGTGGCGATAATACCACCTAACTACTCCATTATCAGAGCAGACAGAGCCCAAAAAAAGGTGGTGGAGTAGCTCTTCTCTACTCATCCTCTCTATGCATTACTCCCTACAATAAAGCTATTCCCCAATTCAACAATGCAGAATTAATACTAGCTCAACTTCGATTAAATAAACACAAAAATATATGCATAGTCTCCCTTTACATTCCCCCTGGCAACAATATCTCTGTACTTGAAGATATCCTCTCCTGGTTTTCTACCAATATCTCTAATGAAACCATCATCATGGGAGACACCAACATTAATTGGTCCTCCATTCAGTCCCCTACCCCCTCCCTTAACATCAACCTGTATAACTACTCTCAACTCATCAACTCCACTACTAGGCCCTCTAAAGACTTTACTAATGGCAGTATTCTAGACTGGATCATAGTCTCTCACCCACACTACTACTACCCTGAAAGTGGAACTCTTCCTGACTCCCTTAACGACCACCTTCCCATCTTTGCCAGATGTCTTCCTTCTCCCTTACAAGTTACCCATAATTACGTCACTTACAGATACCAAAAAAACTTCAACCCAGAAGCCTTCTCTGACTCCCTAAAATCACTTAACTGGTACCCCCTAAAAACTCTACCCCTAGAAAATGCTATTGCTCACTTTAATTCTACTTTCCTAAATCTTTTAGATACTCATGCTCCCTTAAAAACCAGAAGAATAAAAAACAAAACTACCCCCTGGCTAACAAAAAGCACACTAACAACCATGCGACTTAGAGACAAAGCCTGGACATGCTATCAAAAGCACAAATCTCCCACTACCCTCAATGAGTACAAAACTCTTCATAACACGGTTAAAAAGCTTATCACAGCAGACTGTCAAAACTACTTCTCCTCACTTCAAAGTAAACATAAAACCAACCCACAAAAATTCTGGAACGGTATAACCACCCTCTTAAAACCTGGTATAACTGAAAACCCAATCCCTAGCCCAAATGTACAAGACAATGATCTTGCCACCCAATTTAACTCTTTTTTCATTGACTGTATTTCCAAACTAACCTCTTCCTTCTCTAATAACTGTCCACCTCCTACTTCCACTTGTCCTCTCCCAACGCCCCCCTATCTCCACTCTATCATTCTATAACCTCTCAACCTACAACCTCTCAACCCCTTACATTCTCCCTGAAACCAATCCCTACTTCTACCATAAAAAAACTCCTACAGAGGCTAAAACCATGCACCAATGCCCCCGATAACATTCCCTCATATTTCCTCAGCATAGCTGCTGAAGCCATCGCCCTCCCAATCAGTATCCTAATCAACCGCTCTATACAAGAAGGTCTTGTTCCACAACTGTGGAAAAAGGCTTTTATCATTCCCCTTCACAAAGGAGGTAATAATACTAACATCACCAACTTCCGGCCCATCGCCATCCTCTCTCCTATTTCAAAAATTCTAGAGAAATGCATCCATCTTCAACTCCTTCCCCGTCTATTAGACAACAACCTACTAACTCCTACTCAACACGGATTCCGACCCAATCATAGCACTATGATGGCCCTCCTATCGTTCCTTGAAACTGTGAATAAAGCTAGAGATTCTGGTCTCACTGTATCTACCATCCTACTCGATCTCACTAAGGCCTTTGACACTGTCTCCCATAACCTACTACTTACTAAACTTTCTAAGCTAAACCTATCACCTTTAACTCTCAATTGGTTCACCAGCTATCTCTCTAACAGGCAACAAGCCGTCAAGTGGAAAAAAGCCACCTCCTCCTTCCTTAACACCCCCACAGGTGTCCCACAAGGTTCCATTTTAGGCCCCCTCCTCTTCAATATATTCATTAATGATTATTACCACTCTATCCCCTATGCTAACATCATCCAATATGCAGATGATTCTACAATCATCTGTGCTGCCTCTTCCATCCCAACTGTCCTAAAGCTGACTCAAGATGCCTTCTCCACCACAGAACAGTGGATGAAAGACAACCATCTTGCACTTAATGCAGCTAAATCAAAACTAATGGTATTTACCCCCTCTAAAACCAACACGTTTGATAGACAACTATTCTCAAGCACCAGTCAAAATAACACACCACTTGAACTGGTATCTGATACCAAACTACTAGGAGTTCAAATTGATGACAAGCTTAAATTTGATTCCCATCTACTACTAAACATTAAAAAAAAACACCAAAAACTTGGCCTGCTCTACCGACACAAGCGATACCTCACCCCAGCTACCAAGCTCACTCTCTCTACCACATTTCTCTTACCCTCCCTTCCCTATGGTGCCCCTCTTTTAACAAACCTACAATCATCTCTCAAAACTAAACTATCCACTTGTTATAATAAAATAGCCAGATTCACCACTAGCAACAAATCTTCAATCCATCACTGTGCACCACTCCATAAACTAAATTGGCTTGAACTTCCCAACTACCTCTCCTATACTCAGCTCACCTATGCATACAAACTCATTTTTCAGCCATCCCTCTGTCCCTCCCTGTCCACTACCTTTAAAATACACCACACACAAAGACTTCTTAGATCTACTAATCAAAACCTAATAGAAGTCTACAGACCCCTTCGCCCCCCAGGACAAAACCTCCTGTCCTTCTCCCTAGCACGCCTATGGAACTCCCTCCCTCCATTCGTACCACCACTAGCCTCCCTACCTTTAAAAAATCACTCCACTCCCACCTAACATCCACATGGGAATGCTCCTGCTCCCATCCCATATAATCATTCTCTACTTTCTACAGTCTTCCATCTCATACATTCTTTATTGAAGCTAGTAATCAATTTCTTAATTATACCTACCAATCTGAAAGCCTTCTGCATCTATCTACTCACTTCCTAATCCTACTTGAACAATGCTCTCAAAAAAAAAAAATGTAATTTTGTTTTTTAGTATTTTTGATTGTAACCTCAGTATTTTGTTATGTCTTGTAATCTGAAATAGTTTGAAATGTAAATCTCTGTAATCTTTGTGTAATCTGTGTTGGAGATTTTCTCCCCAGGACTCCACTGAAAAAGGGTTCTTTCAGCCCAATGGACTATCCTGGTTAACCAACTGCAAATAAATAAAATAAATAAATAAAATTTCCTGAATTGGTGGATGCGCCACTTTTGTGTAAAGGGATAGGTTCATAGGTTCATAGGTAGGTACTAGGCAATCTGCCCGAGGGCATTTATAAGCCTAGCCAGAGTGTGTCAGCTTTTGCCGCCCCATTGATTAATTAACTGAGCCTCTGTCAAGAAGAGCCAATGAAGTGAACCCAGGGGTGTATTTTCTGTTAGCCATCCACTCGTCAAGGTTTATCTTGAAGAGTGTTAGTGAGGGGCTCTGCCTAATGTAGTTAGGAATTTTGTTCCAAAGCATGGGGAGTCTCTGTGACAGGAATCTATCCCTCCAGCATGTTCTATTTATTGTTGTGGTGAGGTTTAGCTCACTAGACCGAGTGGCTCACAGTGACTTGGATTTCTTTAGGTGGAGCATGTCCATCAATTCTGAGTTGGACATGGCTTTGTAAGTCAGGCAGAGATCACCTCTGAGTAAGCGATATGCCACTGAGTACAGCTGGAGTTTTTCCAGTCAGGCTGCAAAGGACACATGTTTGAGACCACTAATCCTCTTGGTGAGGTACTTTTGTGGTCTTTCCAGCTGTTGGAAGTGTCTTGTGAGGTACATCCCAAACGGGGCATTGTACTCTATGATGGGTCTGATGAGTGGCAAGTAGAGGGGCACTATAACCTCTTTATTTCTAGATGTGAACCCTTTAGTAATTAGATCGGCTACATAGAAGGATTTCCTAACTACATTGGCAGTATGATTGTCAAAGGAGAGATTACTATCTACCTGGGTCCCCAGATCTCTTATTACCTCTTCTGTATTAAGGGGGCTGCCACCTATGTGGTAATTCACGGGTGTTTTGTTTTTCCTAAATGGGATGACTATGCATTTTTTGGCATTTAGCTTGAGACCATGACTGTGACACCAGGTGCCCGTCTCAGTAAGGCCCTTTTGGAGAATGTCCGTGTCAGCCGGAGAGTCAATTATGGCTCCCAGTTTGCAGTCATCAGCAAACTTGGTTAGCCATAGTCCTCCTGTGTTTGCCTGTACTTCTGAGAAGTAGATGCCGAACAGTAGGGGTCCCAAGACCGAGCCTTGTGGGACACCACTTGTGACTGGTTTAGAGTCAGACCTGGAGCCCGCTATTCTTTCTGTGTGAGTTTTGTCTGTAAACCAGTTGGCAACCCATCTCGTGACGTAGGGGTTTATGTTCAGGCTGGTGAGTTTTTCTATAATTTCCGAGTGGGGAATGGTGTCAAAAGCCTTGGCGAGGTCAAGGTAGGCTGTGTGAACTACCTTCCCCTCATCTATGGCTTTGGTGACTGTCTCAAAGAAGTCAATCTGGTTTAGTAGGAATGATCTGCCCTTAACAAAGCCGAACTGGGTCGGGTCAAGTGTTTGGAGGTTCCCAACATCTTTGTAAATGAGTTCCATGATGATGCGCTTGATACCCTTGCAGACCATGCTAGTCAGGCTTATGGGGCGATAGTTACCAGGGTCAGTTGTGGCCCCTCCTTTGTGGAGCGGAATACCCATTGCTGTGTGCCATTCTATGGGCACATAGCCTGTGGAGAGGCTGAGGTTGAACAGTGTGTTTAGGTGGGGGGTTAGTTCGTTCTGTAGTTCTTGCAAGACACAGCCTGGGACACCATCTGGCCCCATTGACACTGTGCTTTTGGCTTTTGAAAGGTCTGTTTTTGCCAGCACATCTGTGATTTCTGGGACACTACACTTTTCTAGTATTGTTGTGGGCCCTTTTGGGGGTAAGAGGGGGGTGAAGTTTGCACTGAATCTATCTGCCAGGATGTTGCAATATCAGTGGGTTCAGTATATTTTGTGCTATTTTGAACTAGCTCAGAGCATATCTGCAAGTTGCCACTTAGATGCTTGACATAGCTAAGGAAGGCTTTGTGGTTATCTTTCGAATCCTTGGCTATTTTTCTTTCGAAGTTAGCCTTGGAGGATTTTATGAGGGACCTTAGTTTCTTACTGATACTGATCAGGGATGTCTTTCCTTCTTGGGATTTGCTTTTTTTCTGAACTAGTTTCCTCCTTCTATTGTATAGCCTGTTTATGGCAGGGGTCCACCAGACTGGTTTCCTTCTCTTAGGGGAGTGAGTCTTGGTTTTGCTAGGGGTGGCATGATCCATGCATCCTTGTAGGTGCTCTTAGAGTGCATTTGTAAAGGTTCCTGCATCTTGGACACTGTTCTTCTTTAGCGTGGGGGCTGTGAAACTTACCACCTCTGTCTTAAGTAAGGTGAAGTTTGCTATAAAAAAGTTTTTCACTGTGGTTTCCTTGGTTGGAGGTGGTGGTATGGTGTTGACATCCAGAATGATTAGTTTATGGACTGATCTAACCAGTGACTGGTTGACCTCCGGTGTGGAACACCTGTCGTCCATGTTGGTGATGACCAGGTCCAACATGTTTTCACCTGTGGTAGGGGAGTTTACCAGCTGATCCAGGGCATTTGAGTTGATAAATTCCAGGAAGTGCTGGACCTAGGAGTTTGTACTTGAGTAGTTTTCCCAGTTAACGGTAGGGTAATTGAAATCACCCAATATCAGGGTGTTCGGTAGGACCTTCATGTTTTCCAGTGTCTCCAGAAAGGCGGAGTGGTGGTCCTGGGTCATGGAGGGTGATCTTTAGCAGGCTACAATTTGCATTGCAGATTTGCCTGATGTTAGTTGCACATGGATAATCTCGGAGGTATCATGCTGTGCCACTAACCTGGAGGTGTAGGTATCCTTGATGAATATGGATACACCCCCTCCTTTTGTGTTTCGGTCCATGTTCTGTGGCCGAAATGTGTGGTATGAGTTGTAGCCCAGTAGTGCTAGGGTGCTCTGTGGAGCCTTGAACCAGGTTTCAGCTACTGCACAGATGTCGATGTTCTCCATACTGAGGAGTGCTTCGAGCGTATGCATTTTGAGATTTAAACTCCTGGCATTGAGTGGCATAACCCTCATTTTTTTATTTGTGCTGTTTACGGAGGTGGGTTTGACTTTTGAGCCTTGCCTAAAAAAGACACTATGGGGGCAGCAAGAGCCTTGACCAGTATTCGAAAGCCTAGGGGTAACATGTGCAAGCCATATCTTGCGAAGCAATGAGGCCTGTCGAGCATGTTGTCCCAGGTTGACAGACACTGGATCCCCTTTGAATGACACCAGAAGCTTAGACAATTGTTGAAATTGATCATTTTTTCTTTATACTGCGGTATCATTCTTGGTGAGGGCAGGATGCTACTCAGGGTCAGGGTCATACCCGCCTGGGCTACATGATCAGAGAGCTCTTCCATGTCTCTTTTCATGTAGTCCAGGGAGGTACGTCTCAGGTCATTCACTCCAACATGAACAATGACAGAGTCATATTTGTACTTGTTCTGGAGTGACCTGAGTGCTTGTGTTATGTGGCAGATTCTGTCTTCCGACAGGCAGCTAACAGTAACCTTCTCCTTGTCCAGCCTAGTGAGTGGGACATCAGTGTGCCTGACTATAGAGTCACCTATTACTAGTGTGTTAGGTATGTTATTTTGCCTTAAGGGCTGTGATTGTGCGGCACACTGATTTTGTGTTTTGTGTGTTGTCTGGTTTGTGACGGGAGGTGCAGGTTTTTTGGGTGTCTGCTTTGGAGGTCTGTGATGCTTTTCCAGGTTTTTATTTAGAGTCTCTGAGTATGATTTGTGTATTTTTTGCCAGTGCTAGTTTAGTATGTCTGTGTGAGGCTGGAAGTGTGATGCAAGTGTTAACCTTCTCCTTATGACTGCCTGTTCCAGTCTTGGGTGGAGAGAGCTTAGCCTCCAATTTAGCTATATAATTGCATCTCTCGCATATGTTAATGTTTTGTGGTAGGAGGAGAGGGTTGTCTGTGTACATGAGGCAATTGTAACATTGCGTCAGGATACCTGGGTTCACCAACTGGACTGGAGAGTATTGAAATTGCCCTTTGGTCATGCCTGAATAGTAGGGTGAGCTGCTTAGTTGCTTGGTTGGTGATGGGTGGATAAAGAGCCTTGCCCTGCTGGGCAATCAAGTGTCTGGGTATATTAGTGCTTGCTATTAGGTCTGAGCAAGTGTTGGGCTGTAGGATGCTTTTTAAGTGCTTAGGTTGAGAGTTAGACTACTTTCAAGGGAAAAACTGAAGAGGAGACTTGGTGGAGCCGGGATAAATATAGCCCTAGCTAACCGGCGCTGCCCAGAAGTGCAAAACCGTGCAAAAAGGAAATGAAAGAGATATAAATTAGCCCAAAATAGCCTATAAACTACTAACTTCTGGGCTGGAACCACTCCTCCAGGGACAGATGGCTGCTCAAAGCTCCCTCTCTCAGAAGTGAACAGAGAAACCTCCCTCTATCCAAGTAAGGTATGGGCAACTCAGAAAATTGTAGCAGCCTTGAATTCAGCACTAGCATGAAAACTGGACTATACTAGCTTGGAAAGGTGGGAAACAAGGAAAAAATTTTTTTTTTTTGAAAAGATAAGGCAAAAACAGTAAAAAATACACTTAAAACAGCTTTAAACAACTACAAACAGTAAAAAATATACTTAAAACAGCTTTAGATGACTACAAGCAATCAGAAAAGGCTTTTAAACAAATTACCCAATTAATCAGTAAAAAAAAATCTCAAAACCGAGCCCTGTTCTTGTAGTCTTCAATCAGACAAGTTCTAACTGCACACTCCTGCCACTGGGATGCAGGGGAACCTTCTCCAAAAAAGAAGGCCTGGATTAGTGCTCAAGTTATACAAACAAAGCTAGATTCAGCAGGCCTGGATCTAGAATATGCTACAGCAAACAAGGCGCACCAATTTCAGTAAGAAACAGTTCAAATATGCAGGCACTATAAGCCTTTAACCAGAAATTCCCAGCTCAGAAGGGCAGAGACCAGCCTCTCCTTCCTACAAGAGTGCAGACCACGAACCTTTTTAATGTAAAATAACTGGTCTGAAGCCCAAGTGCTTAAACCAGAATTAATACACTTTTAGAATAACAGACACTGAGCCCTCAATCAGCAGTTCCCAACTTAGAAGGATATAAGCTACCTGTCCTGCCACAACATTGCAGACCACAAACCTTCTTAATGTAAAACAACTGGTCTGAAGCCCACGTGCTTAAACCAAAAGGCTTAGAATGATAGCTACACTTTAATCAGGTTACTACCAAGCAGTAATAATTACAATTGAATACTTTTAAGAAGGCCTGGATTAGTGCTCAAGTTATGCAAACAAAGCTAGATTCTGCAGGCCTGGATCTAGTCTATGCTACAGCAAACAAGGCGCACTAATTTCAGTAAGAAACAGTTCATCATCCAAGAATGACAGGGCTGTCCTCCACTCGGCTGGGACAAAGCCGGTAATCACACTTTGGTTGAATAGGGTGCCTAATGGTGCTGCAAGTTCATGCCCGAGTTCATGTAGGATGCAGCCTGGGATGTTATCAGGTCCCATGGAGCCTGTATGTTTTGCCTTTGAGAGGGCAGTGATGACCTGTTCCCTAGAGATAAGGGGTGGGGGCAGGTACTGAGGATGTCCTAATTTACTGATGGGGGGGCAGGGGAGAGAAGTTTTGTCTGAATCTGTCAGCCAGTAGATAGGCTATATTTACAGCATTTGTGTATGTGGTGTCCTTGACCACCAGTTCTGAACAGATCTGGGTGCTTCCTTTGAGATTGCAGACACATGTGAAGAAGGCCTTATGACTGTCTCTAGTAGATGTGGCCAATTTGGACTCAACGTTGGCTTTAGAGGACTTCACAAGTGCTCTTATTTTCTTGTTCAGGCTGAGAGGTTGCTTCCAATTGGGCACCTGCTTCTTCTTGGCCCTGGACAGCAATTTTTTCCTTTTGTTATATAGTTTATTTATTGCAGATGTCCACCATACAGGTTTACTCTTCCTTGCGGAGGATGAGTTTGTCCTGTCTGGTATTTGTGATTCCATGCATCTTTTGATGTAGATTTGGACATTGGTGCCAGTTCCTACAGTGGGAGAGAGGGCTGTGAAGCTGTTTATACCATCCCTCAGGAGGTTGTAATCAGCTTTGGAGAAGTTTTTTTGTTTGACCCTTGCCAGAGGGAGGTAAGAGGAGATGGTGACTTCGAAAGTGACCGCTTTATGGTTGGATCTTACCAGGGAGATGATACCATAGGGGTGCTGCAGTGGTTACTCATGCTGGTTAATACCAAGTCCAAAATATTGTCATCTCTTGTGGGAGTATCGACTAGCTGTTCCAAGGCATTTGCATTGATAAAATTGAGGAATCTCTGGGCATTTGTATTCTGGCATGAGTAGTTTTTCCAATCTATGGTTGGGTAATTAAAGGCTCCCAGGATCAGGGTAAAAGGTTGAATCTTGATAGATTTGAAGAGGTCCAGATAGATGGAGTGGCCATCTTGAGTCACATTTGGGGGTCTGTAGCTAGCTATTATTTGAATAGGGGTCTTGTCAACAGTTAACTGCACCTGGAGTGTCTCCTGTACATTATACTGTTTGACCAGCCTGGAGGTGTGTGTGTGTGTGTGTGTGTGTGTGTGTGTGTGTGTGTGTGTGTGTGTGTGTGTGTGTGTGTGTGTGTGTAATATACATTGAAACTCCACCTCCTTTGGGTTTGCTGCCCACATTTTGGGGTCTGAATTTATGATAGAATCCCCACCTTTGAACAAGGTTTCTGTAACTGCACAAATGTCAGCATATTCTAGGGTTCAGAATGCTTGTAATGAGTGCAGTTTCATGTTTAGACTCCAGGCATTTAGCAGCATGACCTTTAATTTGTGTTTTGTTAAAATTTCTATGTTAGTAGTATCAAACTCATGACTTTTCCAAAAAAAAATGGTTCTATGGGGGAGGCAAGGGCCTTTGCCAAAAGCCTGAAGCCCAAGTGAGACAGATGTAGGCCATCTCTAGCAAAGCACTGTGGTCTGTCAATCATATCTTCCCAGGCTGTCATGCACTGGATCCTCCTGGAATGACACCAGAAACTAAGCCAATTGTTAAAGTCAATCATGTTTTTGTTTGTACTGAGACATCATTCTGGGTGACGGTAGAATGCTGCTTAAGGGCTAGGGACATACCTGCCTGGGATACACATTCAGCAAGCTCAATCATGTCTCTCGTCATATAGCCCAGTGAGGTATGTCTCAAGTCGTTCACACCAACATGGACTATGACAGAGTCATAACAGTACCTGTTGTTGAAAGACTTGAGTGCGTGTGTGATATGATGGATTCTGGCACCTGACAAACAACTAACCATGACTTTCTCCTTATCCAGCCAGTGAGAGGCACATCTGTGTGTCTCACAATGTAGTCTCCTATGACTAATATGCTGGGCTTATGGTTAGGCTTTAGTGGTTGCGAGACACTGGTGTGTGGAATATGCATGGTATGTGTGTCTTAAAAGACTAAGTTATGTGCCCCTGAGAATAATTTATTTAAATTAAAATGGCACCAACTACAAAGTCTTCATTTAGTAGCCTGCGTCCAACATAGAGTAGTCCCTAGAGGACTACGCGTCTTGAAAATGCCTTCACAAGGTAGTAGTTATTTGGGACTGTTGATTGAATGGCAGAAAGTGAATTTAGGCTGTAGTTCTAAGTATATGAGTCTTCTTGTAAGCTTCTCGTAGAGAGAAGCAGAATGACTTTCCACTGTTTTATTGCAACAGTAAAGAGAACTATATCAGCAGCTTCAGGCTGACCTACTTGACAAGTATTTATCTGGTGTACTGGATGCTGCGTTAATGTATGACAGAAAACTAATTAGAATTAAACTGAAGAAGCTAACATGGGACCACTCTGATTTTGAGAATGGTAATGTGTTTACATCGCTCAGAATGTTTTTTTTTTCACCAATCGGGTGGCAGATACAGACGGGCCCTGGTCTGTTGAGAGAACAGCAGCCGATTTTACCAGTAGCACCACAGCTCCTCTGACTACACCTCCTAGCAAGCTAATCAGTGAACCATTGGGGGCATTGTGTTCTAAAGAGCTAGGTGTTAGGAGGAAGATGGTCACCGTGGAAGTGCAAGTACACATCTTATATATCTAATGACAGTAGAAAGGATGGCAATGTGGTTGTTTCTTCTTTTTCTCAGCCAAAATTGAATTTTCCTCTACCTATCAAGGGCAAAGGAATACCCGTGGAGAGACAACGTTCAAGAAGTCGCTCCAGAGTGAAGAGGAAATCGGAAGGAGACCTTGTCGGGATGCCGAGTATAAAAAAGGCCTTGAAAATTGACAGAGTACTTTAGTTTGGAACTTATCTTATATGTTCACTCCTGCAGACTGTGAACTCTTAACAAAAGGTTTGTCTTTCATTCCAACCCAAAATGCTGACTTAGCTGATGTCATCATTAGTTTGAAGACTTTCACTAGGAACTCGATGTTGAGATTGAATCATAAAAATAGTATTGATGTTAATAGCAGCTTTAACTGTTTTTAAAAAACTAATTTATATGTTGTAGTCCTAAATCCATTAATAGCTGCTTTTCAAAAGTTATGTGTAGATGAGTTTTACAAGATAGATGTTAGCAAGTCTAGATTTCATAAGCATTATAATTTAACAGAGGAGAAATTCATTTCTTTACGAAAATTACAGAGTATCACAGGCATTGTTATAAGACTGGCCTATAAGGGCGGACCCATTGTGGCATTAGATAGAAATTGGTATATTGCAGAAATGAAAGTAATGTTGGCTGATACCAGCTTCTGTGGTAAGATAACTAAAAATCATGTGGATTTTATGATAGGAACTGTTCAACATATTTTGAAGAGTCTGTTAACTCAGAAAGTTATTGATAAGTCTTTGATTATTTGATAGTTGACAAAACACTGATACCAGTTATTGAGGGTCTACCTAAGTTACATAAGAATCCTGTTCATCCCTCTTTACGTCCGATAGTGTCAGGAAGAAATTGGTGCACTGAGCTCGTCTCCATTTACACTGAAAAGATTTTGAGACCTCTTTTGGATTTAAATGGTTATATTTTGAAAGATACCTGACATTTTTTAACTGATCTGTTTTTAAATACTCATGGACATGCATCTAATACTAGAATTCTCTTGGTTACTTTTGACGTAAAAATCTTTATTTACAGTAATTCCTAATGATGTTGGCATTAGCAGTGTTAAGAGATTATTTACTGGAGAAGGCTGGTTTTATTTCCCATAGAACGGACATGTATTGTACATTTTTTAGATGTCTTTTGGAAAATAATGTTTTGTCTTCTTGTGCCAATAGCTACGCCAATGTTGTGGCTGTTTGGGAATGTGAACATGTTATATGTGGACCTTTTAGTGAGTCCATTATTTTTTTTATTGAAGATTTGTGGATGACATTTTCCTTTTATAGGGTAGCTATATGCCTTTGAGGAATATATTAATTTGAGCACCTCATATCTTCATTTTTCTCCTACATTTTTGGATAAGAGCATTGATTTCTTTGATGTTAGAGTTATGGTAGATAATTATTGTATTATATCAACAAAGTTGTATAGGAAACCTTGTCACTGTAACCATCTTTTATTTCCGGATAGTATGCATGCACCACATATTTTTAAGAATGTGGTTAAAAATCAGGTTTTTAGAACATCAAGACCCAATGTAGTGGATAAGGATTTTTTTTGGCCAAACAAATGATTTGGTTAGGGTTTTTGTTGACAGGGGATACAGTGAACATGAAGTATGTCATGTTATCAAAGAAGTCACACAATTGAGTGGCAGTAAAGCTAAACCATATTTTCAGAAGTTTTTGTGACGAATACTGAAGCCAATGCAGAGGAAATTATTTAAAAAAAAAAGGAAAGTTAAAAATGCCAATACATTATTCTAGTGATGTCAATTATTTTATACATGTTATTAGAATGTTTTGGCCTTTTCTTACCACTGACAATGAGATTAAAGAATTGATTGATGACTAACCAAAATTTTTGTTTAAAACTATGAAGTCCTTAAAAAAAAGACAATTATGTTATCCTAAGAGAAACATTGTTTCCAGTAGGTTGAATTACACTAAACCTTGTGGTGGCTGTGCCATATGTAAGTATATAGATAGTACAGAGACTTTTATACATCCATATCAGTGTAAGAAGTATGTCTTTAATGTTGGTGCTACTTGTGACTCGATGCATGTTGTATATTTAGCATACTATCTGTCATATCATAAATTCTATATTGGTAAAATAGACAGGGCTTTAAAAGAAAGAATTAAAGAACATCTATATCACATTAGTAATTTTAATATGTCTAATGCCTTAGCTAACTATATTAGAGAGACTACAGGTGATCATAGATTCAAGTTTATGGTCAATGGGAGAATATATGATAGTATTCGTGAAGGGGATGTGAGAAATATAACTGAACGACTTGAAGCCAAATGCATTGTTAGATTGAGAAGTGACTTTGGTCATGGTCTCAATGACAAAGTCCCAATTAAACCTATGCTCAAGGCCAAACCGCTTTTTAGATAAAAAATTGTGATGTGTGTGTGTGTATATATATATATATATATATATATATATATATATATATATATATATATATATATATATATATATATATAAAATATATATATTTTATGTTTTATACATACGTATATATGAGTCCCCTTCAGTAGATCGAACGTTTACAAGTTCGAACCACATATGGCCGAGACCATATGTTCGAACTTGTAAAAGTTCGATCGGACTGAATGGAGATCTTTGTACAGTGCAGAAAGGGAAGATTTCTCATTTTCGCAATGTAGTGTGATCTTGGAGTTGGTATATTTAAGAAAGGGGGTGTGGTGGGGTGCATGGGGGCTAGATGTTTCGTTTTGTGTTTTGTTGTTTTATTTATTTTTACTTCAGTGTTCGAACTTTTACGAGTTCGAACATATAGTTTCGGCCATATGTGGTTCGAACTTGTAAAAGTTCGATCTACTGAAGTAGATCCATATATATATATATATATATATATATATATATATATATATATATGTTTATTATATTGTTTGACACCTTTAAGCGATTGGTCATTTCTTAATTAAAGTCAGTATTTAATGTTGATTAAATTGAGTGTTTTATCACATCTGAAGAAGCAGTTTTAACTATGAAAGCGCTTATGTGTTGTTTTACAATAAATAGAGTATATCTGGATCCTTTCATCGTATCTGCATCCATGTGTTTTTTTTTAACTATTTGCTTCATTTTGTTTTGTGGACTTAGCTACTGGCAGTTGTTGGTGGCATTTTTCTACATTATATGCAGAGTAGTGTTTCTGAGGAGGAAGGCCGAAATTGCACAGTTTATGTAATACTGGATTGTTGATAATTCTATAAACAGATATATGTGACGTATAATGTTTGTAACTGGGAATTTGTTAATGTTGTTTGCTTTCTTTTATCTAAATATATGTTTGCCTGTATTTAAAGTTATAATTCAATAAAGGTGCTTAAAAATATATAAACGTCAAAATAAATACATCTAAAATATTTCTATGCCCCCACCTCCAAGCTATTATAATCAATTCAGGGGTCACCACTGCCATATGAGGAGAGGGGACATATCCTCTGCCACAGCAACCAACAACCTCTGGTATACATGCAAATCAAGTCCAGTAGCTTAGAAACCATTTATTTTGTACATATACAGCCAACAGCAAGTTTTGGCTGACTTGTAGTCTGTCATATCAAGTCCAGTAATTCTGCTCATGATGCTTATTATTCAGCTACTTGGTGAACTATAAAAATTGTGAATATCTGCATAATTTTATATATATATATATATATATATATATATATATATATATATATATATATAATGAACACATAATATATCTTCACTGTACTAGCACAGCTCAAGCATAACTGACTGTTTTGTTGCCCATTGCATAAGATTTATGCTAATAACTTCTAAGAGTGCTGGTGTCATTGTTATGTAAATATTAATTTAAATATGAAGATAATCCATATTTTCAAACTGTATAAACTAAAATGTTGCTAGTATTTTTTTTTTTGTAATTCATGTATAAAAAACATGAATGGAAGTTGACTGTGAAATGCATTCTTTTGGTTGCCAGTAGAGGGCAGCAGCAGAAAATGGTAAAGCCACATCACTATGATGTGGTGGTGAGGAGCATGGGGAACATTTTTTTCTTTCAGTATCACTGTAAATAAAGATCATAGAAAGATCATAGACCAAGTAACACTTGGCAAAGTAAGGAATGAAGGTCCCAAATTTTATAAAGCATTTTAGCTGCACATTGCCCAGTGATTGTCTCCATCAGCATTTATGTGCAGAAGCTGGATAACCATATAAGCAATAATAGATGCATAAAGGTATATTGTGTGTTGATTCTGCAGAAACAAATGCAGGTGTTACTGAGGTAAGTGTATTAAAGATATGTATTGTATGAAAGCACAACAAAAGAGGCACGTAATTGCAATGAGATATGTTGATTTATGTGGACAAACCTTTCTTCACAGGAGGAGTTGGTCAATTTCTCACCATGAAGGATGGATAGTGAAAAAGCTGCCAACATGCATAAGAAACTTAATGAGTGGCATTCGTAGCATTGCTGGGAGACAGGGTGTTTAGGTTAGAGGTAAATTAAAGTCCAGGTTAGAACAGTAATGTGGAATCAGTAAGCCAGTTATTGCTGGTCCACAGTACTTACAGAGTTATATGTGTGATGTCTCTTACAATAGATGATGATGTATGTGTGCCTTCATAAAATTTGTCCTAGAACACACTGTGTTTTATGTCCCTTAAAACAGGTGATGTAGTGCTGATGCCTTCTTAAAATGTGTTCTAGAACAGACTATGTCTGATGTTTCTTAAAGCAGATGATATATAGTATATGTGCCTTCAGTACATGTCCTAGAAGAGACTATGTCACATCTCTCTTAAAACAGATGGGTACCTTCAGTATGTGTCCTAGAACAGACTAATGTTCTTTAAAACAGAGTATCTAGTATGTGCCTTCATTAAATGTGAACTAAAACAGACTGTGTTCTATGTCCTTCAAAACAGATGATGTAATGTGTGTCTTCATTGCATACGTAGTATAAATACCACCTTGTGTCTCCTCTGTAAAGAGACTACTAGTGAGATTAACCTGGTCAAGAACGAAGAGATAAAAAGATAGATAAATATGTTCTAGAAGAGACTACATTTGTTGTTTCTTAAAATATGTGTTGCAATATGTACATTCATTATGTGTCCTACAACAGACTCTGAGGTCCATTAAAACAGAAGATGATATAGTGTGCACCTTCATTGCATGTCTTACAACAGACTATGTTTAATGTTCCTTAAAACAGATGGCGTAGTGTGTGCCTTCATTATATGCATCATAGAACAGACTATGTTTGACGTTTGTTAAAACAGAGGATTTTTTTGCTTCCGTTACATTTATCCTACAATAGAATATGTATGATGTCCCTTAAAAGATATGATGTGGTGTACCTACCTTCATTACATGTGTTCTAAAACAAGTATGTTTGATGTCCCTTATATATTTATTTATTATTTTATTTTACATTTGTTTATCAGGATAGTCTGACTGGATGCATGTCCATGTTCAGCAGAAGGAAAGCTCCAAAAAGATATTCAACAAACTGTTACATTTTTACAGTTTAAAACACAAAATAAAACACAAATAAAAGGATTTTTACACAGATGTAAACAAACACAAAAACAGATACACAAACAAATTATTACATTTTTACAGAGATGGAAAATTCTAGACAGTGTTTTTAAGAATGATGGGGTATCCCTTAAAAGATCTGATACAGTGTATGTACCTTCATTACATGCAGGGGCGGCCCGTGCTATTGGACTGCCGGACTACAGCCCCTTCAACTGTAAAATAAAGAAAAAGTAATAAAATAAAAAGAAAATGAAAAGATAAAAAAATTTTAAAAATCGCGGACTTTCGCGCATGCGCACTAGTCCGGACTGCTGTTGAGACAGTCTGGAGCATGCGCAGAGTGTCTCAGCAGCAGTCCTGACTGGGAAACATGAAGAACGGAGTTCCCAGAAGTCTATGCAGTTTTAAACTGCATAGACTGTCTTGGAACTCGCTGGGAAAACACATTGGGGTCGGACTGCAACTTCAGCAGTCTAAGTTTGCTGCAGTCTCGTCGGGGGAAGATCTCGCAATGGGCAGGGGTCTCATCGGGGGAAGATCTCACGACGGGCAGGGTCTGTATTTGCCCAGGATTTCGTAGCTTAGGGATTTGGATTTATGGTGGTTTGCGGACAGGGATTTGGAGTGGTTTGCTACAAGGTCTACTACAGGTAAGTGTGTGGACAGGGATTTGGATGTATGGTTTGCTACAAGGTGGGTAGGTGTGTGTGTATGTGTGTGTGCGTGTGTGTGCATGTGTGTGTGTGTGTGTGTGTGTGTGAGAAAATGCCCCAGGTGCAATATACTGGTGGTTAGACCCATGGTGATGTGGTAAGGAATACCTCAGGCTTGAACCCTGTACTTTGTATGCAGGTGTTAAAGACCTGAATTCCCTACCCACCACCATTTGTAAAAAAATTGCAGATTTTTGCCTCATATTTGATCTGATCTGTTCCTCATAATATCTGTGGTTTGTAAATATTGCAATGCTTGATATTTGATGGTGCAGTGGTAGCATTGTTGTCTCACAGCTGCAGGTTCTCAGGTTTGATTCTTGGCTGGGGTGCCTTCTTTGTGGGGGTCTGTATCTTCTACCTGTTTTTGTGTGGGTTTGCTTTTGTGTCCTCCCATGTTACAAAGACATGTCTGCATTATTTCTTCCTGGGCCTCTGCTGAAAATTGTTTTTTGTTCCAAGTCAGACTGTCCTGATTAACAAATGTTAAATAAAATTGACAGGCATTTGAATTTCAGACTTCAGGTTTCTGAATTTTTAATTCCTTACATATTTGATGGTGCAGTCATGCAGTGGCAGTACTGTTGCCTCACAGCTATAGGTTTTCTGGTTTGATTCTTGGCTGGGGTGCCGTCTGTGTGGAATCTGCAGCTTATCCCTGTGTTTGTGTGGATTTTCTCTGGTGTCCTGCCATTTTACAAAGACATGTGTCTACAGTATTTCTCCCTGGGCCCCTGCTGAAAATTGTTTTTGTTCCGTCAGAAGTAAAATTGACAGGCATTTGAATTTCAGACTTCATATTCTTCAGAAAATACATAATAAAACAACTTTTTATTCTAGCAATAAATATATAGTAATACAACCTTTTATTATAGCAATTTTCTAAGTTTATAAGATGACTATTTGAAATTTGTCCTTATTTTTGGGACTGCATTACCCTGTTGTTGGCTTTGCCCAGGTTTTTGTGCTAAGATTGATAGCTATGGCAAGAACTGAATTCACTGAATATGTTTGAGGGCTGTATTCCCTCATTACTGGGTTTGTCCAGGTGTTTTGTGCTAAGAGGTTGACAGCTATGGTGAGAACTGAATTCATTAAATGATAGCCATTTAAGTTTCAGTCTTCCTCTCTTTCACAAAGCAGCTGACTTGGCGTAGTGGTATTTTGCTCTGACTGTTTTGCACAGGGACCTTGGCAGTAAAATGTATGGTGGTAACACAGCATTTTTCTTTCACAAAGCAGGTAATTTGGCATAGTGGTATGTTGTTCTGACTCTTTTGCACAGGGACCTTGGCAGTAAAATGTATGGTGGTAACACAGCATTTTATTCTAGCAGCTTTCCAAGATTATACAAGCAATGTTTAATGTGTCCCTGTTTTTGCCCTTTTGACCCACCTCAATAAATTTGGCTTTTTCTAGATTTCTTGTGCTGCGAAGTTGAGATGCAGTTGAGTATTGAGTAGATTTTACAAGGAGCTGAGAGCTGCAGGGGAAGAGAAGTTTAGTGATTATTATGCTAAGTCAGCTCACATTGCTAATAGCACAACTGGTTGTGTACTTGCTTTTTATGCAGAAGGTTGTTGGTTCTACTCCCATAACGGGTGAATGCTGCCGTACTGAAATTTAAGATACTAACTATGCGCCTGTTATCAGTTTGCCATCCATTTCCTATTGCAATATTACTAGTTTATTTTTAATGTAATTTAGGCAATTTATTCCTCAGGGGCATCAGACACTTTATTTTTTCGATGAAACCAGCAGCAACCTCTTCATTACAGATTTATTTAACATGGAATTATTTAGATTACTTTTTTACTACTTCAGAGATTGTGCATATTTACTGATAATGGTGGACTGTAGAATTGTGCATATTTACTGATAATAGTGGACTGCAGAAGTTTGAGTAGACTTTTATGATGGAAATCTTCTGAATTGGGCAGTTTTGTCATTGGTGCATGCGTTTTGTTTCATTGTTTACTGGAAAAATGTTCAAAGCAATAGGAAGGTGAATCAAAGAGCACATGTATGTTTCATATGCAAGGGGCCTATGATTTGAAAACAGCCTAGAATTAATCTTTATCTGCCACGGGTAAAATGTATTTTCTTTGAATGTGGGTTTCAATGTTGTTTCAATTAATGTGAATTTCAATGGCAGAGACGTTTTAATGCCAAGTTTGTTTCGCAGATGTCTTAGTGTTTGTGCTGTAAAATGCAAAATAAAACTTTCAAATGAAGTTCAAATCATCATAGAAGTAAATCAGTATGTACATTAGTCTTTATGGTAAATGGAGTGAAATAGCCAAGTAATGGTTCATTGGAATGGCTGCAGGGGGAGGCTCCATTCGACCATGGTTTTGTGAGGGGGAAGGGCGGCAAACTTAGGCAGTCCCAGTTGAACCATACCTCCCAACTGTCCAGATTTTCAAAGAAAGAATAGATTTTTTGCTTCTTATTTTTGGTTTGTTCCTCATAAAATTTGTGGTTTTCTGGCAAATCATTTAGGAATTAAGTCACTAAATAATGACACACTGAGTTTCAGACTTCATAACCTTCAGAAAAATGCATGCTAAAGTAAGACCTGTTCTATCAACTGTCTCAGTTTATACAAGAGCAATTTTTAGTACTGTTTATATGTTCCCCCAATATATTTGGCCTTGTCCAGATTTATTGCATTAACAGGTTGAGAGGTACATGCAAATAAATTGCTTTATAGAATTAGGCATAGCCAAACCTCTCAACTGTCCCTGATTTTGGCTCAAAATGTTGCTCTTCCCCTAATGATCCCTCCGCAAAATAGCAATTTTGGAAGAAAACATGGAGGGTTTATAATTAAGAAATAACTGTAATAATCAGTTAGATCACTTTTATTTCAGAAATGCATGCAGATTCTTTCATTTTGTCAGCTGCTCAAGTTGGCAATACTAATATTAAAGTGTCCCTTCTTTGACAGGTTCCCAGCTGTATTGTGTTGCTATTTTATATTTTTACATCACATTTTTGGTCCATTTTTCATAAAATTGTGTTTTTCTGGCAAATTAGTGACAAATCATTAAAGACTGAAGTTAGAAAATAATGACAGACATTTAAGTTTCAGATTTCATACCATTCAGAAAATTCATACTAATGCAAGACCTCTATTATCTTTCTAAGTTTATAAGAGCAATATTTTAAAAATTGTCCTTATTTTTGGGCCTTTGTCCCATTTCTTTGTATGGCTTTGTCCAGATTTCTTGCTCTGAGGTTGAGAGGTATGACAAATGTGTCAGGGCCATCACAAGTCAGCCAGAGACATTTCAAACTGTGACATACTTGTTGCACCCCACTCCCCCATGTAGTGACTCTGGATGTGTCGAAGCAAGGCAAGGAGTAGTTATGCAGTGTAAATGTGCAGAGTATCCCCCAATCCAAGGTAGACACAAGTACTAGAGTGGCTTTTCATCTGTCCTTGATTTTTACAGAATGGCCTGGTTTCTGTCATATTTTTTGTACTGTTGATTTATGCTTATTACTCAAAGTACCTGTTGCTCTGTGTTTAAGTAGCAATACTTTAATGACCATCAGGTAAGTTTGGCTGAGATTGCAAGATGCAAGTAAGCTTTAGTAAGCATACTGTTAAAGAATTGCCAACATTGAAAGCCTTTCTGTTGCCATGTAGAGAATACTTAACTAGATAATGTATAAGCCTTGGGTACTGAAATGCATATACCAGTATATGTAATAAAGGACAGGATTACATTATTTTAAGAGTCTCATTACACTTAAATACTTCCAGTCATCTCTGCAGGCTTTACCCGTAAACAGAATGCCAATCGTGTGGTCCATAACCTGTACAGTAATCCTTTTAAGCAATGTATCTTGAGCTTATTTCTTGTTTGCTTTTCATTTTTTACTTTGATCATGTTTTCCCCATGAAACAAGTAGATGTCAGGCAGCAGGTCTTTTTTTGGATAAGGAACATTTTACAAGTGGGGGCATCAGAGATTTCTACTTTCAGCATGTTACTTGGTACTTTAATAAAGCTGAATATAAATTATAATTAGAACTGCAGTGCAAGAAGTGGTTTGAGTTGAGTGCTGCTTGTTTTTCTTATACTTGATTTTGACTGGCATTCCATTAATGTATTTAAAAAAAAGTAATTCATTTTTTCATGCCTCACAACCTTTTTTGTTTCCATCTAGATATTAAGCTGTCATGCAGTCAATGCATTGAAATATTTTTATTCTTCTACACTTCATTTTGTCTTGATTGGACTCTCATAATGACAGTTTGGCACCCAGGGCAGTATATTTAGTTTTTGTGGTTTTGAGCATATCTCCTCCCCTTTCTAGTTGTCCACACCCCTTCCCAATAACCCCACCCATTCAGCTGTCTCCTGCAGCCCCCCTTTGATTTGAAGTCACCAGCCACCACTGATTACATGTGTTCTAGAATGGACTAGGAAGTAAGTGCTGTACAGCAGCAATGGGCTATACTGAATAAGGACTTTAGTCATCAGAGGTTCAGCTGTAGAGAAAATGGTCTAAGTGGCCATCAGATATTATCAGTCTTTGGGACAGTATGTAGAATGTGGCTTTTATTTGATGCCCCTTAAAAGATATGATGCAGTGTGCGTACCTTCATTACATGTGTACTAGAACAGATTATGTTTGACGTCACTTAAAAGAGATGATGCAGTACATGTACCTTCATTACATGTGCTCGAGAATGGACTAGGAAGTAAGTGCTATACAGGAGCAATGGCCTGTACTGAATAAGGACTTTAGTCATCAGAGGGTCAGCTGCAGAGAAGAAGGTCTAAATGATCATCAGATATTATCAGTCTTTGGAAAAGTATGTGGAATGTGGCTTTTATTTGTGAAGAACATGTCATGCAGATGTCAATACATGTATAGCAAGGGTAATGATGGCTATCCTTTCGTTCAGCATCAATTTGCACATTAAAAATGAACTCTTCATGCGTCTAACTTTGTTAAGGGGATCTGAATCCCAGACTTGTTAGTTCTAACTGTAGCAGTACATACTTTTTATTCACCACTCAGTGTACTAGGTCATTGGGAGGAGGGTCGGTCACAGATGATTTCATCACTGGTTATTTATAATGCCATGATGTAAAAAGTGACCTCTTATAAATGCAACCACCTCAGTGGGTCAGGGATAAAAAAAAGAAAATATTGCTATACTCCAAGAATTATGTATGATTCAAATGTGATTTGTCTCTTTAAAATGCATGTACGTGAATGGGTAATAAAGAAATTGAGCCATGTCAGAAATTCTTTGGTAATGATTACATTTCATCATTTGTTCTAGAATTTGGTGGAGCTTATCGCTTGGGCCGTTCTGCATCCACATCTGGAGTTAGGCACCCAGCAGTCCAAATACAGAGACAATGCAACCACCGCGAGAGTCAGGTATTATGTCTACATAGAAGAGAAAGAGAGAGAGAGGCTGTATGAGTTTGTAAAAGTGTACATGTTGCATATGTACAGTGCAATTACCATGCCAACCATAAAACTGAAGATATAATCAAAATGATTGAAATGTGCCCCTTTAAAGAGTGAATATGTATCTGGAAAGATATGACTGATTAAGTGCTTTAGGATTTTTGTTGACATAGAAGATAGTGAAGTCTACAGCAGAAAGATAAACCAGAAATAGCTTAATGTTTTGTCTGACTCTCTTTTTCTCTGTCAATGAGAAGGAAGTGGTACAAATGTGGAAATGTGAAGTATGTCAGTGTGACAGACCACAGCTTTTGGATAACAAGGTGACAAGATATGGTTACAACACCGAAACAGAATTGTTTCTTGTTTAATTTTCTAAGTGTCTAAGCATTGCATGTGGGATTAGTTCTGATCTGATAGTGCATAATGACTTCAGTATCCAGCTATTCCATATAAAGGGTCTCTGAATTGAGAACAATGTGTTTAGCACTATCTGGCATTTAGAACAAGGGACTAAAGCAGTGAATTAATAACAATGTCATCATATAGTCCTGGGTGTAAATCTGTCGGCCTCCACTTAAATATGTTTCTATAAGCAAGACATTTAAACAGTGGTTCTAGGTTATCCTGTTAGCAAGGCATTTGTACCTTGTAGGTTTGCAGGGCTAACAAACAAGCAAATACAATGCAAAAGACCCCTCCTAACATTCAAGCAAACCTAAAATGTTAATTAATTTATACTGTTATTTGCTTTTGTGTATCCTTTGTTGGGAGAAGCACAGTCCTAGTTAAAAGATGACAGAGTAAAGTTCCACAGAAGAGGCAGGAGCTTTAGCCTGCAGCATCCAGGTGTGGGGATGCTAAAGACAGGGAGAAGAACAGGCATGATGTGAGGACCAATCAGAGAGCCGTGGGAGGAGGTGGGAGGATGGGATGTAGAATCCGTAGAAGGCGAATTAGAGAGCTGTGGGTGGGAGGATGGGCTGTAGAATCTGTAGGAGGTGAATCAGTGAGTTGTGGGTGGGGGGATGGAAGGATGGGCTGTAGAATCTGTAGGAGGCTGACATTTTTGGAGGAATGAAATCTGGAGGTATGAGGAAAATGGAGGAAGAAAAGTGACACGTGGTGGATAGGTGGTGAGGACTAGAGAACAGGAAGCTACTGATGGGTATAAACCACTGGAAGGCTATGACTGGTAGTGGGGTAGTGTTTTTTGGGGGGGAGAGTGTGGAAGTAAAGCCATTCTGCAAGTGTTAGGGTATTAGTAAATGCAATAAAGTGATGTGTTAGGATACTGTGCATGCTAGATTGTGGGTAACAAGAATGATACATCCAAAGATGAAAACAAAGAGCTGAGATTGTAATTTTTACCAGAAGTGAAAAAGGAGGGAGAGTTTGGGGTTTTGATTGTAGGATCACTATGTCAAGAAGTAGATGGGGATACTTAAGCAGAAGGTGGGTGTGTTATAGCTTTAAGAATTTAAAGCAAAACATTTAGTGGTGGGAGAAGGTGAGGAAGTAGAGTGTGATGGTTATTTGGAGTCTTTCATTTCATTTTATTTTATTTATTTATTTTTTGCTGGTAAATTCTGTTGATGGGGAACTGCGATAAGGTGAGAGATGAAAGGCTTGGGTGGGATAGATACAAAGGTGACCTTAACTGAAACAGTTCCAATGCAGCATTTTATTTATTTATTTTACATTTGTTTACTGGGAAAGTCCAAGTGAGCATGGATCCCATTTTCAGTGGAGGCCCAAGGAGAAAAGCTTCACAAAGATTAGTACAGCAAATAAAGTAAATACAATACACATGTTAGTAAAATACAGTACAGAGTCAAAAAGTTAATAAGGTACAATTTCAAGGCCAAGAAAGGAGCAAAAAGTAAATATACTATAAGGAGCGCAGTGTGTTACAATAAACAATGCAGTTAAAAGGACATTTTGTTCAGTCTTTTGGTTACATTCATCAGTAGCGAGTACAGTAAACACACATTGATTAAGAGTATAGAAAGGAGTTGTTGCAAGCTTTCATAGAAGGTTAAACTATGATATGATCTAATTAAGTGAAGCTACCCAAAGTCAGAACAATTACATAACCATGAACTATGTAAATGGGACCAGAGACGTTTTTTGAAATAATTTTTGTTTTCAGTGGTCCTAATATCTACGGGGACATTATTCCATGCTTTTGCAACAGAAATGGAAAACAAGGAGTCCCCAGAGCTATTGTTGCTTTTGCCTTTATCAGCCATTGCTTTATTGGTGTATCTTAAAAGGCATTTGTTAGAGTAGATATTGAGTAGACCATGAAGAGCAGGAAGTCTGTCGAGATAATATAGAATTTGGTGGGCTATTGTAAGCTGGTTATATGTGAACAGTTTTGGTAATTATAGCCAGGATAGTTGCTTGATTGCTATGCAATGATGTGTCCTGAAGGGTTAGTCACTAGCAAACCTAGTTATTTTATTGTAGTAGGTGGTTAGTTTGTTAAAGTCTGCTTTGTTTAGGTTGATGAGTATGGGTGGGGGGGCATAGATGAGTGTGGATAGTGTATTTATTTATTTACATTTGTTTACTGGGAACTTCCAACTGGACACAGGTCCTTTTTCAGTGGAGGCCTGGGAAGAAAAGCTCCAAAGATAGATAGATAGTAGGTGGGTTCTTGTGATGGTGGCTTTACTGTCTTTGGTGAAGTACTTTTTGCATCTATATAGCGTTCTGAGTTTTTTATGGACTTTCTTTATTGTGTGTGCAATGTTCATATCGAATTTCATGTTGTGATCTATGGTAACCCCTAGAAGTTTGGTGTGTTGGACAGGTGTGATAGGGGTGTTATTAGCTGAGAATATTGTTAATGGTGGTATGGGGTCTAAGACTCTAGTGGGAAAGAATATCTTTAGCTGTGTTGTACTGGTGTTAAGTATTAGTTGAGAGTTAGCTAACCAGGTTTCAACAGCAGTAAAGGACTCGTGTCAATTCCTGTTGTTGAGGGAGTGATGGGGCGGAGCAGATTAGAGTGGAGTCATCTGCGTACTGGACTAGAGTGGTATGGTGGGTAGCACTGTAGCATTGGTTGGTGAATATGTTAAAAAGAAGAGGTCCAAGAATGGATCCTTGGGAGACCCCTAGCGTAACAGGTAGGAGGGGAAATAAGGAGTTTTGCCATTTTACTGCTTGTTGGCAGTTGGTTAGATAGTTTTGAAACCACACTTGTGTGGAGTGACTGAGATTAAGATCAGAGAGAGCAGAAAGGAGTTTGGGATGGGAGACAGTATTGAAGGCCTTAGAGACATCTAGGAATACAGTGGATACTAGGTTACCATTGTTTTGATGTTGGTTTACTGTATTGGTAAAGCTAATAAGGGCTGTGGTAGTACTGTGATTGGGGTGGAATCCGTGCTGGATGTTGGTTAGCAGTTTATTAATGAGGAGATAGAGCATTATTTGGGAATGTATACATTTTTTTTAGGATTTTAGATAAGGGGATAGAATGGCAATTGGACTGTAATTAGATAGTTCCACGGAGTTACCTCCTTTGTGGAGTGGTATTATATATGAAATTTTCCACAGAGAAGGAATGCATTTTTCTGATAAAGAGCAGTTAATCAGCATGGAGACTGGGTAAGAGATGGCTTTGGCTGCGATCTTTAGATATCCTGAAGGTAATTTTTCAGTGGCCAGGGTTGTGGGTTTAAACCTATTTAGGTATTTACAGTGGATATAAAAAGTGTACACACCCCTGTTAAAATGCCTGTTTTTTGTGATATAAAAAATGAGACCACAGTAAATCATTTCAAAACTTTCCCCCCCTTTAATGTGACCTATAACCTGTACAATTCAATTGAAAAATAAACAAATCCTTTAGGGGAAAACATAAAAAAATAAAAAAATGTACAATACACTGGTTGCACAAGTGTGCACACCCTTAAACTAATACTTTGTTGAAGCACCTTTTGATTTAATTACAGCATTCAGTCTTCTTGGGTAGGAGTCTATCAGCATGGCACATCTTGATTTGCCAATATTTGCCCACTCTTCCATGCAAAAACGCTCCAAATCTATCAGATTGTGAGGGCATCTCTTGTGCACAGCCCTCTTCAGGTCACCCACAGATTTTCTATTGAATTTAGGTCTGGGCTCTGGCTGGAGCATCCCAAAACTTAAATTTTCTTCTGATGAAGCCATTCTTTTGTTGATTTGATGTATGCTTGGGGTCACTGTCTTGTTGAAAGGTAAAATTTTTCTTAATCTTCAGCCTTCTAGCAGACACCTGAAGGTTGTGGGCGAAAAGTGACTGGTATTTGGAATTGTTCATAATTCTCTCCACCTTGACTAAAGCCCCAGTTCCAGCTGAAGAAAAGCAGCCCCAAAGCATGATGCTGCCACCACCATGCTTCACTGTGGGGATGGTGTTCTTTTGGTGATGCAAAGTGTTGTTTTTGCTCCAAACATACCTTTTGGAATTGTGGCCAAAAAGTTCCACATTGGTCTCATCAGACCATAACACTTTTTCCCACATGCTTTTGGAAGACTTGACGTATTGTTTTGCAAATTTTAGCTGGGCCTGGATGTTTTCTGTGGAAGAAAAGGCTTCCGCCTTGCAACCCTACCCCATAGTCCAGACATATGGAGAATACATGAAATTGTTGTGACATGTAGTACACAAACAGTACTTGCCAGAAATTCCTGCAGCTCCTTCAATGTTGCTGTAGGTCTCTTGGCAGCTTCCCTGAACAATTTTTATCTTGTCTTTTCATCAATTTTGGAGGGACGTCCATTTTTTTGCAACGTCACTGTTGTCCCACATTTTCTCCACTTTTTGATTAGTGTCTTCACTGTGTTCCATGGTATATCCAATGCTGTGGAAATGTTTTTGTACCCTTCTCCTGACTGATACCTTTCAACAATGAGATCCCTTTGATGCTTTGTAAGCTCTCTGTGAACCATGGCTCGGGGTTTATACGAGAGTTGGATGACTTATGTGACAGGTTCAAAGATCGGGGCTATAATGCCATTGATGTTGAGAGAGGTATAGAAGGTATTGCTGCTTTGAGGAGGGAAGTTGCAGTCCCGTATTTTTCTGCAGAGTATGAAAGGTTGAACAATGGGGCAGTGACTAATCCTACAGCGACTGGGAGAAATTGCATTGATGGATGTATGGATGGGTCAACATCCAGGTCCGTGGCATTCCCCCTGTTTTATACTAAGGATGTGGGCCAGATCAAGGATATTGTAAAGGCACATTGGGATATTTTAATGGTTGACCCTGAGGTCAAAGAAGCAGTGGGTGTAGCCCCAAGGTTCATCTATAAAAACAAGATGAATCTGAAGAGACTTTTGTGTTACCCTAAGAAAGTGTTAGATGTAGAAACTTCAACTGCATGTGGTACTATGCCATGTGGCCATTTCAGTTTCTGTGGATTCATAGATTCCATTCCCATTTTTGTTCATTCTTCTGACTCATCTAGGCATGTTTTCCATGTGGCAGGGGACTGCATGTCTGCTGATGTGGTTTACCTTGCCTCATGTGAAGCATGTTAGATGTTTTATGTTGGGAAGATGAATAGGAGGCTTAGGGACAGGATCCGAGAACATTTATATCATATTAGGATCAAATCCAAGGTCAATGCACTATCCAAGCACATTATTGATAATGATGATTCTCATGCCTTTAGGTTTAAAATAATAGAGGGGGGTAGCCCCAATTTTAGAGTTGAGGATATTAGAACATACACAGAGGAAAGGGAGACCATCTGGATTATAAGGCTGAGGTCTGATCAGCCCCCGGGACTTAATGGAAAGGTCTCGATTAAACCATTCCTGAAATCAAGGAAGTTGAAAGCCTGAAACAGGGTGGTTGGACTGAGGAATGATGACACTTCCTGGTTCTTGAATAAGTATACATTAGTTCACATGATTTTAAGAAGGATGTAATGTATGCCTATGATATGTGTAGTGTAGTTTTATTAAGAATGTTATGTTTTCATAAATGTTTTTTATAGATGTTTCTCATACATATTTTTGTATAGGTTATTGATATTTGAGATTATTATATGGTTTTAGAAAGATTTTTTAGAGAATCTATATGATGATTTGCATTTATGAACGCTAGCACTTTAAGGGAGTAGTGGTTTCCCGCCAAGGAAGCTATTTAAACTTGGGTGGTTTTATTATTGTTGTAGGTCTGAAGAAGCCTAGTGGTGAAAGCGCTAACCTGTGTGTGATATTTTTATGCATTAAAATAACCTATGGAGATTTTTACAACTTCTTTGGCTTTTATTTAGCAAATGGCGTTTTGAGTACATTGAATGAACACAGCTTTGCTCTACCTAGCGTCGCTCCAACTATTATTGATTTACTTTAAAGTATTAGTTTAAGCATGTGCACACTTATGCAACCAGCATATTGTACGTTTTTTTTTTTTTTATATATATATTTTTCCTCTAACAAATTTGTTTGTTTTTCAATTGAATTGTACAGGTTATAGGTCACATTAAAGGTGGGAAACGTTTTGAAATGATTTATTGTGGTCTCACTTTTTTATATCACAAAACCAGGCATTTTAACAGGGATGTGTACACTTTTTATATCCACTGTATATATTGTACTAGTTGAAGAGGCTGTAAGGAGAAGAGGTTTTGGTCTACTAGTACAGAAGACAAGTTTGGATGTGAAGTGGGAGAGCTGTTATTAGTGAGTACTGGGATGGATTTAGTGAAGTGTTCGTCGAATTGGGTGGCAATATTATTGGTGGTGGTGTCAATGTTAAGGGGTGGAGTACTGGTCTTTCCTGGTTGTAGGATTTTATTAATACCAGCCCATAATTTTTGTGGGTTATTTTTATGTTTGGTTTGAATGCCTATATAGTGGCTACTTTTGTCTGTCCTGATTTGTTTTTTGGCTTTGTTCCTTAGTTTCTGGTATGTCTGTCTATTAGTTTGAATTTTATATTGACGCCATGAGTCCCATGCTTTATCTATTTGTTTTAGTCATAGACTGGTATCTCTGATCAGCCAGGAGGCATAGTTGGATTTAGTTCTAACAGTTCTGATAGGGGCAAGATGATTTAGAATGTTTAGGAAACTGTAACTGAAGTAGTCTACAGCACTTTCAAGGGGGAGAGATGAGAACGGTCTCCAGTTGCATTGATTAAGTGCAGATATGAAGTCATAAATTTTGAAATTCTTTGTGTACTGGATTTGTTGGAGGGTGGAGAATTTTAATGGATTCACTTGGTGTCTAATTATAAAGGTGGGAAGGTGGTCTCTGAGGGTGTCTGGAAGGGAGCCTGAGAGGTAGGATTGAAGATGGTCTTTTAGTAAGGATCCAGTCTAGGATGGACTCCTTTTTTTGATGCTTTATCTACCCATGTTGTATTTTGATTAGTTGAGTAAAACTGTGTAGGTTAATGTGGTTAGTGGGGTAGAGCGAGTTACAGGAGGACCAGTCGATATTAACATCGCCTAGTATGATTGTTTCTTGGGGAAATTTTTGGGATGTCCAGTCTAAAATGGATTTTACTGTGTTAATGGTATTGCCAGGGGGTATATAAGTACCATTTATATGTAAGTGTTTTTTTGAGTTGATTTTCAGCATAGTAAACATGGTTTCTGCATTATTGAACTTGGGTTGTTCATTGGCTAATAATTCAATGGTCAGGTTGTTTTTGAAGAGGAGAGCAATCCCTCCACCTTTTTTGGATATTCTGTCTTGTCTAAGAACATTGTAACCAGTTGGAACACTGTCATATTTATTGTTTAATGGTTTTAGCCAGGTCTCTGTGAGAAGGACTATGTCGAGGGAGTAGAGGGCCAGGGTAGTGTGTAGCTCTGGGATTTTGTTCACTATGCTCCTTATGTTTATGTTGAGTATAAGAAGATCTGTTGATTTCCTGAGGGAGGTTAGAATGTTATTTGTTTTTTAGTGGGGAGGGGGTTGTTATTCTTTTTAGGGCCAGGGTTTGAGTGCACATCTCCACTAAGTATGATTTGGGATGCTATTTGGATTATAGTTTTGAGACATTTGATTACAGACTTGTTATATTTTGAGGAAATGTGGTTGTTTAGTTGGCATGGGGTTACTTTAAATGTAGCTAGGTCAAGATTTGAGATGTAGACAGAAGGAGATAGTACTGAAAAGGCTGGTTTGTCTTGTGCATGGATAGGGCAGGTAGGGGATTTAGTCTGAAATTTTGAGTTGCTAGTGCAGTGGTAGGAGGCTAAGTGTGAGGTGATGGTGATGCTTATTATTAATGTAAAGGTTAAAGGCCACATTTTGCTTGGACAAAGTGTTGCTGTATTGTTGTGAAGTTTTAGTAGATATCTTTACAGGAGTGAGTAGGGATTTAGGTGTGGCTATAGTTTATGTAAGTTGTGGTTAGAGTGAGGGGATTAGGTAGGGGGTATTAGCCTGAAGAGATTTACTATTTGGGTAGTATGAGTGAGGTGACTTGGAGTGAAGGTAGATGGTGATGTGGATTGAAGAAAGTGAGAAAAGGAGTGGCTATATAGAAATGAGGTTGGTGTGAGACAGAGGCTTAGGGAAGTAGCTAGTTAGGTATAAAGGTCAGGAGCCAGGGGGGTAGGTGGGAATGGGAGTAGGGTAGGGGAGAGGAGTGAACCCGAGTGTAGCAAAGGGTGAATGGAGTGGGAAGAGCCAAATTCCAGGTATGTGCAAGTAAAAACAATAAATTCCTCTGAGCTACTGGCTTCTTAGTAGTAAATTTGTTTGTCCATTAAGCTATAATACTTGTTATTGTAGATATTAGTGAAACTGCCTTGGTATGGGCAACTGTGAGCCTAAATCAAATTTATATAGTAAGAGGGCTACGGTTAAATAGAACAATGGAAAAAGTGAAACAAAATGTATTTAAGTTAGGAAGGGAGTCTATATTGAAGATATAAAATTCAAAACATGTCTGGTGACCAAATTACTATAGGGACTAGAGGAAAAACTATAATCCAGTACCATGTGCAAGCTACTGTAACAATATTGGAGGAGGAAGAAATAGAGTAAAAAAAACCCTGCTGCTGGCTCAGGTGTTTGTGTTTAGCAAGTTAAGGATTATCATAAAGTACAGCTTTCAAAATAACCTTTATGTGCTGAAACATGCACATAATTGTGTTTGGTTCTTCAGGGCAGCATAAAATCCCGCTATCTTTTAGGTTTCACATAGTTGGATTTTTGTGCAATAAAAGGAGCTGTAGCAGTGTCGTGAATGCTGGGAATGCACAGCAATTTAGCAAGCAAGTAGACAACTACACTGTGAGGCCAGCAGGGAAGGACTACCTATTTTAAAAATGTGTGGAATAACCCTGTGTAACTGTGCCAAAAAAAAAAAAAACAAACGAGAACCAGGGTAAAGTTCAGTCTGAAGGGGAACAGAAAGAAATAATGTAAAAGGATGGCAGGGAAATAGAATGATGAAACTAAATATGATCATAGGATCATACAAGGTTACTAGGTTATTGACCCAGAGGTCATTTCAAGCCTAGCCATTTCATCCCAATGTAATACCATAGATACTCTAGTCAATACCCAGGATTGTATTTATTAATGACTGCCCATGTCTAGGAGGGTTGTGGGCACTATCCCCGGTAAGAATTTACAGTGCCCTATCTACTCATCCAGGTTCCTTTTGAAAAGTGTTATGGAGGTACTCTGCTTCACATGAAATGGCACACTATTCCAAAGATGCAACAATTGCTGGGAGACAAATCTATCTCTCCAACATGTCTTATTGAAGTCACAGGCCATATTTAGGCCCCTGAAATGGATAGCGCTAGTCCTGTTTGATATACAGATGTGCAGTAAATTCATTAGGATTGGCTCAGAGATTGCCAGGCATAAGTCTTCCGTATGGAGTCTACATAATAATGAGTATAGTGACAGGGACTTTAGTCGGTCTGTGTAAGGCATGTGATGGAGTCCCTTGATCTTCTTAGCTAGAAACCTCTGAGGTCTCTTCAATTGCTGCAGATACTTTGTATGGTACATGCTGAAAGAAGCATTATAATCAATTATGGGCCTGATTAGTGACGAGTATAGAGGGGTTATAACCTCCTTTGCTCTAGATGTAATGCCTTTGCTAATCAAGTGTGCTACATGAAAGCCTTCCTTACTACTAGATACATGGTGGTCAAAATTAAGGTCACAGTCTACTTATGATCCCAGATTTCTTACCACTTCGTAGGTACATAGGGTATTATTAATTTGATAGTGTGAAGGGACATTGTTTTTACTGAAGGGAATGATGATGCATTTCTTTGCATTCAGTTTGAGACTGTGACTAAGACGTCAATTGTTGGTCTGCATAAGACCCTCCTGAAGTATACTGACATAATTTTGGGATTCAGTAATTGCACCCAGTTAGCAGTCATCCTCAAACTTGGTCAGCTACAGTCCCTTAGTTTTGGCTATAACTTCTGAGAAGTATATACTAAATAGTAGGGGGCCCAGCACTGACCCTTGTGACACCCACTGGTAACAGGTCAGCTGGTTGATGTGGAGTCACCCACTTTGATAGTGTGGGACTGGTTGGTGAGCCAGTTGGCAACACATCTTACAACAAAGGGGTTTACCTTCAGTTTGCTAAGTTTATCTGCAATACCTGAGTACGGGGTTGTATCACAGGCCTTTGCCAAATCGAGGTAAGTTGTGTGTACAGATTTGCCTTCGTCAATGGCCCTGGTCACATTTTTGAAGAAATCCACCAGGTTTAACAGGCATGGTCTGCCCTTGTCGAAGTCGAATTGGGTCGGATCCAGGGTTTGGAGTTCGCCTATGTCTTTATTTATGAGGTCCATGGCTTTACAAATGAGGCTATTCAGACTTATAGGTCTGTAATTCCCTGGGTGTGTTGCTAAGCCACCTTTGTGGAGGGCAATAACTGTTGCTGTTCTCCATTCCGCAGGAGCAAAGCCAGTGGTTAGGCTGTGATTGAATACGATACTTAATGGTGATGCTAGTTCATGTTTTATTTTGTGCCTGGGATGCCATCTGATCCCATAGAGGCTGTATTTTTTGCCTTAGACAAAACTTTAATGACCTGCTGTTCAGATATGTAGGGTTGGGGGGAGTTGGGAGCAAGGTTTGTGATGTTTCAAGGGCATAAGGTAGTGAAACTTTCACCAAATCTGTCCACTAGCAGGTTTTCTATCTCTGTGGGATCAGTGTGTATGATACCATTAGTCACTTGTTCGTCACATGCGTGTGGCCTACCTTTTAAGCTGTGTACATAGCTGTAAAAGGCCTTATGATTATCCTTGGCTGTGATTGCTAGGTTTTTTCTCAAAGTTACCCTTAGAGGATTTACATGTTGCATTATTCGCCTGTTGAGGCTGAGGAGAGTACTTTTCCATTATTGGGGCCTCGCCTTAGTTTTCTTAGCAGCATTTTGCATTTGTTGTAGAGTTTGTTGTTGCTGGTTGTCCACCAGAGCAGCTTTTTTTCCTTGAGGCTCTGGCTTTGATTCTCTTTGGAACAGCCTAGTCTATACACTTATGCAAGTGATTGTACAGGGCTTTAGTGTAAGCTTATGTGTAGTTACTACTTCCAGCTTGGGGGGGGGCTTGAAATGCATCTATACCTTCCCTAGGATGGATACAGTTTGCTTTGGTGAAGTTTTTTAATCTGACTTCACCCATTGTGAGTTCTGGTTTTAGTGCCAGTTCAAAGGCGACTGATTTGTGGTCAGATTTAACTAATTAAGGAAGGAGTGAAAAAAGAAATAAAATGTGTTGGCAAAATTACAAAATATGGGAAAAGACAACAACTAGCATAGCTAAGAGAGGGAATTAAGAGAGGTTATGACTGAAAAGTGGAAGGCCTAAAGAAGGCTAAGTGGCGTGAAGGATGATGAGAGAACTATGATGCCCCCCTCAAAAAAAAAAAAATGAGGGACAAATGTCACTTTCATCCCTGTGAGAAGGAAATGGCAAGAAGGTGGAATGGTGGTGACTGAGGAATGGCAAAGTCTCACAATCTCAATTATGTGGTCATTACAGGAGGAAATGGCAAGAGATTATTTTACCCGAAGAGGAGACAGTGAAAGGGAAGGAAGTTCAGTAATGTTACAGGTCAGGCAGAATTACTGAATATGTTTACAAAGGAGCAGCAAGACAAAATGGCAGTGAAGGAAGGTACAACAAGTAAAAATGAGGACAAACTGATAATTGAAGAGTGATCAGAGAAGCAGCAGAAAAAAAACTCAACATCCTTCAAACAGCATGGTATAAATGAATCTGCAAGGGGTTAAGTGTTTGCTGTGGTGTTTCATGAAGCACTGTCAGAACTGCATAATCTCTCATTAAAATCTAAGGCAGGTGTCTAAAATGTCATGAGAACATGCATCTCAGAGGAGTGGGGTAACTACTGAACTGTTAGTCTCAGTTCCATTCTAGAGACCATCACGGAAAAGGCTTCTAATGGACAGGACTGCTGGAGTTCCTGAATGGGCAGCATGGTTTCATGTAGCAGAGGTCTTTTAAGCCCAAATTAAACCAGTTCCATGGCTGGGTCACAGCTGAGATTTGTACTAAGGGACACCCACCGAACTTCAGCAAAACATTTGATATCATTTACAGGAGTATGGAAGGAAAATTAAAGGGTTTTACAGTGGGCCCAAAAAAACTAAAATTATTTGGAAACTGTCTGTCTAAATGTAAGGAGAAAGTGATGATTAGAAGGGGAATGGCAGCTGAGCATTTTATGAGGTTCAATGATAGAAGAAGTCCTCTTTAATACATCTGGGTCTGATAATACACTGGTTTTAAAGAGCAAAGACAGCTTGTTTGCTGATGATACAAACACTAAAGTGGTTGCTCCAGGTAAGGGGTCAATCTCTTAGGAGACTTGCTGCAGCCTTGCATTGTGGGTAGATAAGTGGCAGCTGCAAGGTACCGTAAAATAAGGTTAAGGACTGGAGTGCAGCACATAGGGTCACCTCACCAGTAATGATATTTTCTAACTGTGACAGAAAAGAAACAGATTTATGAATAATAATTTCTTTAACCTGCTTCATGTTGTTCATTGTAAAAGTGCAAGGGGAAAGCCATCAATTTACTGAATACATAGTGCAAGGAATGGATACCAGAGGTGTAGAGATCACCCTTTCAGTGGGCAGGACACTGATAATACCTCTAGTAGTGGTTTGTACAGTCCTGACAAGTATACAGAAAAATAAAGCTGGTAGTGTTGAGTTATTTATATGGTGAAGAGAATAGAGGGGAAAATGTATAAAGAGAGTCTTGAAAACCTGAACTTGTGTATATCATAAGAGAGATGACAAAGATGGGTAGGATTTGAATTCTCTGCATTGTTTAAAGACAAGTGAGGTGGTGGAGTTTAAGAAATACAGTGAGAGGAGAAGGGAACATGAGGCTACCAGAAACAAGACTGTTTAAGGTAAACATGTGGAAATACTATTTCACAGAGAAGGTAGCAGGAGCCTAGAAGGTTTTGTCCATCAAAGTGGTACAGTGTAGTCAGTGGTGAGGGGTAAAACTGCTTAGGCCCCATAGGAAAAAGTGGGAAACTCAAGGAACAGTTTATGTTTTCAATGTGTACATCTCGGACATGACCTGTGGCTGTAAATATTAACCTTACAATACAGTGATTTTTCTAGAAACCTGATTGATATTATTCCTACATCTGTACTTATTATTCCTTGTAAACACATCCAGTAATTTCCTAGAAGTTGGAGGAAGTTTGTGTTTAATTAGTAGTGTTAGCTGGTTCTATAATCTAGGTTGGCACTATATCACAAACTGATTGCACTTTTCCCCATAGTTTCTATTTAGTTTTAGTTCCAGGTTACCCATGGTGTTAGCTCTGCAGTATGTGTGTTTTAAAGACACAGTGTTTCAGAAAGAGCCAGGTCCAAAAGTGTCTTGAAGACCAGACTCAAATCACCCTTTAGGCATGGAGCCAGACAACACAGAATGAGTGGAAGAGCCCTTAACTCATTTGATTAGTTCATATTTTATAGGCACTCTGTTTTATTTGCCAGAAGCCTCGCAACTTTCTGTAAAAGGTCCACAAAACCAACATGCTCTGGAAAAGATTAGAGGACAAGCAGTAGAATTTTAACACTTTCATCTCTTTATTCTCTTAAGGCACCTTCAGAAATGGAAAACTGACCACAAAGCAAGAACAAATACAGCTATATTAGGCATTACACAATCTTCCCAACACCAACCAAAACATTAAAACTTTTCTTAGTCAGACCTTAGAGGATTTCATTTGTTAAATGTTTCTGATATTTACAGACACTTTAAGCCCTGGAGCAACTGACATACAGTCTAAGCTGCCTGTGCAGTTGTTTGCTTTTCAGCAGTGTCTCCATACCAATCACATTGTGCCGTCTGCATCACAAGGTCCAATACAAAAATAAATTGGAATGGGGAACACATGGTAAGATGTTTGTATTGATCATCTGTTGATTGATTTGATTTTATTTCATACAAATGTCCATAATCGTCAGTGAAAGTCTATAAAATGTCTTACCTCTGTAAAAGGCCTCACAGCTGTCACAGAGGACCAAATACAGTTTATTGACATACAATAAGGATGACCCCTGTCCCAATAATCTTTTGTATATGAATTAGAGTAACATAGGGGGTAGCATAGATGTACCCATAGTATTTACAGAACTCATTGTGGTATGTACCTATGGGTTTCTGTGAATGTGGTATGCCATGACACTTAACATGGGGATACTTTCAAAACAAGGTTTCAAGTTTAAATTCCTTTTTAAGTCATGTGTTACACCCCATACTTTTCTCAACAAGTCTGGATGTCCCTTCAACATTTTCAAGTTATTTTTAATGACTTGTATTTATACTGGTATAGAAATTTGGACTGTTTTAGTTAGAATGATGGTGCTCCTTTCATCCAATCGCATAATCAGTTTGTACATGGTATTCCATTCAGCAACAATATCATCAAAAGAGTTACATCTGTTGTAGTGCTGCTGTAGCCTTGATCTCTAAACATCTGATTTAAAATTATTTAGTTCCTCAAAAAAATCTCATTCCCTGGAATCACTCTAAGACAGTCTTATTGTCTGCTCTTTTGCAACATTTCTATGCCCACTTCTTGTGGAATCACTACACAGTCAATAACAAAATGTCATCAGAAAAGTCCACATTGTATAACAATTCTAGAATGTTCCATAAGTCTTTCCATTAAGATCTGGATGACTGAACCAGCTGTGATAATATGCTGCTGTTAACATTGTCAGTTTTAGAATCTATTGGTGACATAATCTCCTAAAACACTGGCTTAGGTATTCCGATAAAAGGCTGTATTTTATGTTATACAACAAATAAATGTAATGCATTTCTATTGTAATACTATTAATGCATAACATTTCCAGAAGCTGCTTGTATAACTGTATGTAAACTCTGTTGATTTGATGGAGACCAGGGCTCTCTCTAATCCTTAGGATGTTCTAACATTCTTCCAATTATTTGTGTTCTTTTCTCGGTCTCTAAGTACAACCTCTACCTTCATTTTCGGTGTAGTATACAAGCATTGTTGTTATTGCTCATTGTTCATAAGTCTGTTGGGTGCTGATAAATTATAATATTTATTTATTTTCATTAGTGTAATGGGATAGTTTAAATGAGCTCAGAAGAGCCTCATTTCAGCTGTGGCCCGGTGAGACAAATTTCAGTGGTAAAACGTTTACAAGAAGTAAGAGTATAAAGTGGTGTACATAATACAGACAATTTTAGCACATACATGTTTACATCTTCCTTTTTTGTAGAACAAGACCCTTTCATGCTTACGTAAGTTATTATGTAGAAAATAGTAGAACATTCTTTTTAGTGATAGGTATCTTAGTGCAGACAATGGGGATGTATGAAAATATGATCTGAATTGGTCAATAAGGCATTATTGGGTAAAGAAAATAAAATATGGAGTATTATTGGGGTGACAGCATTACAAGTTAAGAAACAGCATTAGTAAAATGCATAAATGCAAAATGTAATACTTTCATAAGATATATGAAGGAAACTGAAGAAAAGTCAAAGTCAAGTATTTGAGAAGATGCTAAATTTCTAAACTGGGCATTGCTTAACACTTTGGCATCTCCTTGTGTTAATGTGCCCTGCTTGACCTTACCTTTTCCACCATCCCCCATCAGCTGCCCCAAAGCAGGAAGAGGTAGCTATTGGCACCTTATTAAACATTTTCTATTACATTATTTAGCACCTTTATCCGGTCTTTAAAGTGTGATAAGCACCAGAATGCAGTATTTTCAGATCACCGCTATTCCTCAAATAAAAAGTAACAAATACGGCCTTCTTTTTACAAATATGGCCTTCTTTTTACAAATACGGCCTTCTTTTTACAAATATGGCCTTCTTTTTACAAATACGGCCTTCTTTTTACAAATATGGCCTTCTTTTTACAAATACGGCCTTCTTTTTACAAATATGGCCTTCTTTTTACAAATATGGCCTTCTTTTTACTCTTTTACTCCTTTCTGTTTTCAAACCAACAATCAGTAGTCAAAGATCCTACATCACACCATAGTGTATATGTGTGTGTGTGGGTGTATATATATATATATATATATATATATATATATATATATATATATATACACACACACACACACACACACACACACACACACACACACACACACACACACACACACTTCAGTACCACTGCTCAATTCACCAAATAACATCATCATTATTTTCCATGTGTATTTTTGTGCCATACATTTTCTTCTCCTTAGCAGTCCACTTCATCATTAACAATTTTAAATTACTCTGATTTATTTCATGTTATTTCCCTTTATATAACAATGTAAAGATTTCATTTCCATAGGTTCATAGATACTTACTAGGCTACTGTTCTGTGAGGATCTTAAGAATCTTATGTTCCCACGGTAGTTTTTAGCCTTATATTTTGTATATAATTAACACAGAGATGGGTTAAACAAGGATCTGTTACTGCATTAGCATGTTTCCCCTATACGTGAGGAACAAGAGACCCATACTGGGGATAAACTTGCAAACATCTAGCCATCCAAATTACATTTGAATAGAGTAACAGAAGCATTCACCTCCATATGAGGTGAAAGACTGCTTCACAAGTGGTACTTTCTGTGGCACATGTATCCCACCAAAATGTTCCATTGATTTTACAAAAGAGATTGAGATCCCTTGAGTGAGCACCTATGATACCACTAGATCCATGAATGTGTAATATGTCTGACAGAGCAGGGTCTGTTTAAACACTATACACAGAGCACAAGGCACCTTTCAGCAGCCTACATGATTCCAAAAAAGAGGGACAAGGCCTAGAGGTGGCATGCATCATTTTAGCAATTTAGGACCATTATTTTTTCAGTGAGAAACATTGCAGTCATTCCAGTTGTGACAAGTGCCTTGACGGGCATATACCAAAAGGGGCACCACACCCTATGAGTGACCTACAAATGCTGAACACAGTGGAACGATCACATCCCAGGTCCTGGATGCAACATCCCTAGATATAAGCTGTGCAATGAAGGACGACTTGGTGGGCAAACAGCATTAATACATTGACCTTAAGACCCTCACCACTGTTGCATGCTTTATAACTGTTATAACTTTACCTACTTTTGATTAATAGAAACATTTCACATGGGAACATAAGAACTCAGGAACAATATTAGGCAAGTGATCATAGAGGTAAGATTTTTGGCCATCTACACCTTTAAGAAGATACAATTAAAATGTTTTGCCTTTACAAGCACTTTATAGTGCCCACTCCAAATCAAATAAGACCATATCTAATAAGCCTGGTATACATTTATGTCTGCACATCCAATCATCAAGACTAGCCTTAAAGGGCTTTCCAAGATTTGAACCCAGGTCCTTTCTCACCTTAAAAGATAATCATAACACTTAGACCAACAAGACCTTATTACCTAATAGTCTTTATTAACTCAAAACAGACTTCTGTAACTTGGAAGAGATTCTTTTAGTGTTTCAGTGATACCTGACTTGTATAATAATAGTTCTTTCAGAATTGCCTTGTTTTGCTTACTGTATAACAATTAGATTTTAAAATACATTCTCAATAATTGTTTTTAATATTAAAAAATATCTTCAAGGTATTCAAGCATTGAAATGTTCCATATGACCCTATATCTTGTGCATCCAAATTATACTGCATTGCTGCACATATGTACAGCTAAACTTCCCTCAAATGTTATTATATTTATATATCTAACAGGCAATAATGTCACATATTTTGCTTCCTTAAAATAACACTAAACTTTAAGCTTTTAACTCCCCCATGTCACTCATATTAAATTTCTGTGGAAATATTAATTTGCATTAAAAATCTATCACTTGAAAAAGCTTATCTTCATCAAAATGGTTTAAAGTCACCTTTGGGGAAACAGCATATGCACGGAGAAAATGAAACAAAAAGTTTACCCTTATGGCAGATTCGGCAAAGAACAGAATTTAAACAAACTTTGTCAGCCCCCATTTGGACTTATTATCATCTTTATTTTTGTTGTACAATCTAGTTCAACATATACCGCCGCTTGTCAATTTCAGTTTCGGTCAAACCACCAAAGAAAATGTTCATCTGTATGGCCCATTCAATGAAGAGTACAGCTTGAACAATCTTTCTGACACTTACTGGGTCAATGCCAAAGTCCGTCTCTGCATTTTTCAGTCTTACTTAATACTGTTAAATTCATAATCCTTTCAACTTCCTCAAATACAATTTCTTGTCTCAACTATCCGTCTTAAACAAAGTGTTACTGCTGCAGACAGGGTCATGTTCTATTTCAAACTAGAGCTTCCCTTCCACTTTCCTGGAAGCATCCCATGTTTCTCAGTTCAGTCATGCCCTTTTAGATTTTTAAATGGACTAGTCCCACTGGTGAGTCCATTATTTTCTCAATTGTCTCAGCAGGAGTTCACTTTTCCAAAATATTTTAAATGTTGCAGGGAATGGCAGCTTAAACTTCATTCCTTTACATTTATACTTCCTTGTTGCATCAGCAAATGAACAGCTCCTAAAAATCATATCTAAGTAATCCTGCTGCCCAACCACTGACAGGTTTCTAGCCAGCTGCCACTTGCTCTCTCATAACAAGTCAAAAATTCAGTCAGTACTGGCCAGGGTTTTTCACTACCTGGCCTCCATTCCAGGTGTGGCAAAAATGTCACTGATGCAAAATCCAAGATATTGTTAGTAAAACCAGTTTGGTCCATTATTTTACCTCTCATATGGTCTAGCAAATCACTTTTCTCCATTCAAAATATCATAGAACTTTAAATTCTTCTTTCATGCTTTATCCTTTCTAAACTAGTAAGATCGGTCTTTGTTCAGGTGTTTTAACTGTCTCTGCAGCCCCGCCTGATCCCATTAGGTCATTTGCTGTCTAATAGGATCATCACCTACTGTAGGCCTTCCAGGTATTTGGCGTTGTCAGGATTGGCAACTTCAGGCCTTTTCATGTACATATCAAAACATTCTCATCAAATTCCACTGCTTCATTTGTATTGCTTCCAGACTGTTGATCATTTCAGTCACATTCAGTCTCAACAATGTTTTCATTTCTCTGGATGGAGAACACTGGGTATCATGGTAACTTACCCTTAGCAATTTATTCCCCTTAAAAATATTCCTCTTACACTACAAGATCCATTTCCTCCATGACTAATCAGTGGATGACACCTTTCTCTTTTGTTATTTTTCCAAAATCTTATCAAATTAACATATTTTAACATATATTAACATACCTCTCAACTGTCCAGACTTTCGCAGAACATCCAGATTTTTCCTCATTTTTTTCAGTCTGTTCCTCGTAAAATTTGTGATTTTCTGGCAAATCACAGAGGATTGATGTCACTAATTAATGTCATACATTTGAGCTTCAATGTTCTTATCCTTCAGAATTGAATACTAATGTAAAACCTGTTATTCTAGCAACTTTCTAAGTTTATAAGAGTGATATTTAAAATCTGTCCCTATTTTTGGGCTTTTGTTCCCCCATTATTTTGGGCTTTGTCCAGATTTCTTGAGCTAAGAAGTTGAGAGGTGTTTATATTAAGTTTTTTTTTTCACTCAGACTTGAATAGGGTGTCCAAGAAAAGCATTCAACATCAAGCAGCCCTGCATATGTCCTAACAACTAGAATGTTTTTACATGTATGCATACACTCTACTCAAAAAGAAATTTGGTTATACCAACTAAATTTCAATGCAATTCTGTTCTATCTGCTGTTCTAAGCTCTAAACGGTAAAGTACAATTGTGTAAGTTAAACTTACCATAACAGTAGAAGTTGAAATGATCACTGCTGCAGTAGCCTTTTAGCTATATGGGTTATATCCTACTAAGGATATAAAAGCTGGCCAGCTTCCAAAGCTTGAGGGCACCTTCCACATGCCCAAACTGTTGTGCAAGTCAAGCTGAGCTGATTAAAAGACAGGTTTGGGCACAAAGCCCTTCAAGAGTTTTTCTGCCAGTAGAGAGAAGGACGCCGAGGCCTGAATGGACAATGCTCAAAACAAAAAAATAAATGTCCACACCCTGGCATAAAAAATACACCAAAAACAAGGGGAATGGCGGGAGGGAGCAGCTACTGCAGTAGTGATCATTCGAACATCTACTGTTACGGTAACTTTTACTTATACAACTGTACTATGTTCATCATACTGATCACTGCTGCAAGAGCCTTAGCTGTATGGCTAGATTACCTTAGCTAAATACATTTGGGAGGTGGAAGGAGAAGAATCCAGGAACCCCTGAAGAATGGTCCTACCAAAGCTTGATCTGGACCTAGAAAAAGAATCAAGCTTATAGTGCTTTGCAAAAGTATTGATAGTGGACCAAGTAGCAGCTTCTAGAATTCTTCTAGAATCCAACCCTTTCCAAAGAAAAAGCCCTGGACCAAGTAGCAGCTTCTAGAATACTTCTAGAATCCAACCCTTTCCAAAAAAAAAGCCATAGAAGAAGCCGTGGTCCTTGTAGACTGGGCCTTGATGCTGCCTGGAATAATTTTGTTATGGTGAGTACAACAAAATGTTATGAGAGAGATTCCTGACACTTTGAAAAATACTCTGTAAAGATAAGCAAGTTTTCTAAATATGGAAAAATGTAGATACCATGTAGCATTCAGTGAGCTGTAACTCGAGCTAGACACTCTGTGAACACTCTTGGTGCTGTGGGTAGTCCAAAGGGTAAGGCAGAGAACTGATAATGTGATCCTAACAAACAAAACCTTAATAAACATCTGAAATCTGGATAGAAAGGGGTGTGATGATAAGCATCATGTAAGTCTAATGTTGCCAGGAAACATGAAAGAGGAGGAAGAGGTAACAGATTGTGAAATGACATCATTTTGAATTTGGGCACTATCACAAACAGGTTCCGGAAAGAAAAATCCAGAATTGGTCTCCAATAATTTTCTTTCTTTCTTTGGCACTAGGAACATCCAAGAATAAAAACCCTTCCCAGCTGGGAAGGAGACCTGGTTCTATCACTCCTTGGGACTGTATGTGATAAAGATCTGGTGAAAACAAGAGTCTGATCTGGAGGATGAGGAATGACCCACTGGAAAGGAGGAATGTCCTCCCACTGCCGTCTGTGACACTGATAAATGATTTTCTGAACCCTATTCATCTGAAACAATTTGCTGCCAAAAGAAAGCTGGAGATTCAGACTTTCCGGAAGAAAAAAGGGACCAGCATACGAGGGGTTCACAAGGTCTTTGAACAGTTATTCAGGCTGCTTGGACTGTCCCTGGTTTTTGGAGGTTCAAGACTTCTTTTTGGAACCACCTTGCCATTTCTTCTTAAACGTCTGTTTACCTGTATTCTGTCAACACTATTTATTCTGTTTTTGCCAAAACTGGATGAGGAGATATAAAATTCCTTTTAAAATTTGGAAAAAGAGGGATGAAAAATCTTAGAAATTCACTGGATCAGCATGCCCCTTCCATCATACTTTTTGATCATCTCTGAAGCAGAGGGACCAAACATTACATCTATATCCAAGGAAGAATTTAAAATCTCATTTTTAACATTATATGGGAGGTTCTGAAAATGCAGCCGGGCAAACCTCCTCAAAACAGTACCAGTGACCATAGAATTTTCCCATTCCTATCAGAAGGGTAGTATTGGAATTAACCGAGTGTTTTACAGCAGTGGGATCAACTAAAGCTGCTGGGTCAGGTTTGGGAATTGTGTATAAAAAATTAAAAGACTGAGGAATGTTGTACATCTTATCTGCCTTTTTCGGGCCAGCTGTCTGACTATCATGAAAATTATAGGTAGCAACACACACATCCTCTTAAGCAGATAAAATAGAAGGAATGGATGTAGGTTCTAGAAAATCTTTCTGTAATAACTCATAGTGTTTTCTGATGACCTGAGAAACCTCAGTGTTCTCCCACTGAAAGCACTGGCACATTCTAGCAATGGACTCAGAAAGAGAAACCCCCACAGGGAAAATCAGAAACTAAGCTGTCATCGGAGTCTGAATCAGAAATCTGTGGAAAAAAAAACAAGAATCCATCCTTGCATATTCCTGTTTAGATTCAGAATCTTGAATCTCTTCAGGAAAAGAGGAATCCCTCTTTCTTTTACCAGAAACTACTTTCCAAGAAGGATCAATAGCCTGAATTAAAGTTTTAGTCAGACCCAGGAAACTATTCCTATCTAAAGAAAATTGAGGCAGAGGAGATACATGCTTGGTTTTCTGTTTCTTTTTGAGAATAAAAATGGGGCAACCATATTCTAATGGCAGCAGCTACTTCCCCAGGGATGGGCACAACATTCTAACACAATAGGGAAATCTTCCCTATTCCCTCTCTCAGGACTGACAAGAGTGTCTCTCTCTTGCCCACGAAGGGGACCCCGACAGCCATAGAGGATCTGGCTAACCCCCAGTCCATAGTGGCTGTAAGTGCTACACCACAGAGATCTAGAGTTGTCTGAGCAACAACAAATAGCCACAGCAGAGTCACCCACCTGTGGCTGAGGCAAATTGCTAGCTTGCTGTGGTGGCAAAGGCTGCTTGCTAACCTTTTTCTTTTTGAGGCTGGAAGAGGGAACAACTATGGAACAGTAGTATATTCCATGGTCAAGCCAAAAATGGTGTCTCTTTCCCAGGGAAGATGAGCAGCAATTGCCGGTAAACACTATCAGTCCACAAATGTTACTTTTTAACAGAAAAACATAGTAAAGACCATTTTAAAACAGTATGGTAGCCCTACAAAAGTAAAATAAACACAATTTCTCCACAGAAAAAATGTTTTCATTTACTTTACACAGCTTTTAACCTGAGAGAAAAAAGAACACTGTGTTTAAAAGTATGTTACAGTCTCGAGATAGTCTGTTAAAAAACAACACTTCTATCTTTAAAATAACTTTCCTGAAGAGTAAAGTAATAAAACATCAACAAATGTAAGAAAATGGAAGGGATCTTTTCCCCAAAGGGAACTTATCTGCTCAGCAAATGAAAGCACAAGCCAACCGTCAATCCTTGAAAGCCTCAAAGAAACATACTCTTTCATGGAAAATAAAGCTCTGAAGGGTTTCACACCCAAACTTGTCCTTTAGTCCACTCAGCTTGAGCTTTCTGCAAGTTTGGGCACATAAGGCGCTTGAAGCTTTAAAAGCTGGCCACCTAATCCACATAGCTGAGGGTGCTGCAGCAGTGATCAACATGATAAACATCTACTCTGCTATTCAGTAATAAGCTACTTTCTCATTGCAGGACTGACCTCCAGCCTCTAGGAGGACAATGGTTTCATGGATGCTTTGGAAGTTGTATGTTATTGCTGTTAAACAGGAAATTCCTGCTCACTCTCTCAAGGGAGGGGGTGGGTGTGGGTTGAGAAAACGGATTATGTCTGCATGCAGCTGTTTTCTCTTCCTCATTTCAGCAGGCAGCTTTCTGATATGTTTTGAAGACTTCAGAGACCATGTAATGCATTATTTTTATAATGTAATCAGAGAGCTCAGAAGTCTGATTAACCATACAGCAATTAAGCTCTTATCGAGCAGTTAAAAATTCTTCATGCATAATACAGGTTCTGCAAAAATATTAGCTGTTGACTTAAAGCAGTTATCTTAAAAATGAAATAAACTAAAACTCAATGTAATATAGACAATACTAATACAGTGCAAGCAGTTATTTTCTGTCAGTTCACTTCACAGCAGGAGACAGCTTTCAAATTTCAGCCAGAGCGCAATAAACCTTTTGTATATTTCAGTAGTATTTCTAGAACTATTTAAACCAATGCATATTACCAGCAAGTGGGAAAAGTTGTCAAATAAGGAATGTATGTGTTATAACCAGGAAATGTGAAGTCATTTATTTACCTTGTTGAAGTCCAGCAACTTATATCTGATAAATAATAAAACTTTAAAGCTATAGGGTTATTGTACAATGATGACAGTGAAACTGAGAACTGGTGCAAAATGAAACCAGTGTTTACAAGAAATCGATGTAATATTCATGTGTGTTTTATACACCATCTGTAGAAATAATATTAATTTTTACAAGTAAACCATATTTTGAAGTCACTGTTCTAAATTACGTCAGTGATGTATGCTGGGCAGATATAAGAATATGCAGTAGTGGTACCTGAAGAGTCACAATTTGTTTTCCTTATGCTAAACGATTTTATAAAGATTACGATGAAATACTATGTATCATCTAGATAATTTTTGAAAAAAAAAATAAAGAATTTCAAATATAGATGTTTACTAATGTTATTGTCAGCTAGTACTACATGAAGCTAATTATCCAAAGTCCCCCACCCCCTTTTTTTCTTCCTGTTAATTTATTTATTGATATGGTATTTATTTTATTTTGGTTACCATTTTTAAATTGTTACTTGTTTTATTTTTGGTTACGTTTTTCAGATTATAATTATATTTTACTGTATATTCTTTTTGCAACCTCTAATAATTGATATTATTGTTTATTATAATTTAGATTATGTAAGGAAACAGTGATTCCTATAATGATTCACCTCACAGATTCAACCTTAAAGCACCAGTTATGCAGGAGTCGACCAAATGTAAATCAACAGAAAAATGATCAGAAATGTAAGCATAGCAGCCTTGCATTTGTGATCACTAAAACATACAACAATCAAAACTAGAAATTTATTGGCAAACACCACCTAATCTATCAAAGACATAACTAAGTCTGCATTTACACTGCCCTCCATATCCCCTAACTTATATGTGCTAACTCATTGGTAGCACAGCCATCCATGTAATATAAAATAAAACTTATCTCCTGCATGTTGACATTAGCAGTAATTGGCCAACAGTGAATCTCCACTTCCAGGTCAACAAAAAATAACTTGTCAGTAGTCATGATTACATGGTATAATTTATTGTTACTTTAACATCTTGTATAGCCAATACATTTTTAATGACAAATACATTTCTTTGCACCTTTATTTGTTAAAAGACCTCAGCCACCCTGTAACTGCCCCTTATACCTCCCTGTTTAATGCTTTCTTCAAAACTGGCATTCAGCACTGTGTTACCTCTGTGGTAAGGGGTCTAGAAAAAGACAGTCTTTGCTTCAAAACCTCATGGCCTCTAAAACAGCACATGTTTTTTCCTCAGCATCATCTCTGGCAAAAACAGTACATTCCTTGCATTTGACTTATTTATAGTGCTATATCCATGTATGCATCCTTTTTCCACACTACCTAACTATTCCAGTTTTCATACTGTATACCCTTTTTATGTTCTCACTTATATTCTCTAGGATCCATGTATTGCTTCCTACCCTTCTCCCTGCATAGCTTCCCATACTTTCATGCTGTAAACAATGTGTACATTCCTTCAGCTTGGATAGGCTGTTGTCCCAACACTGATGCTATACCCCCCATGTACATGGCCTCCCAAGTATCATTGATTTCTCAGGGCATTTTCCCTCCTTGTGCCCCTTCTACCCAGGTGTCTGCCAAATTTTTGTGGTATATGTGTGCACACGCAGTGCCCTCCCACAGATTCACTAGCCTTGTCACTGTCATATTATTACTTTCTCAGTTTCCTTGCTCTGTCATTATGCTTTCCTTACATATATTACTCATCATCCATCTTATATAGTCACATATCTGCTTTCTCCACCACATAATTCCTCCAGCAAACATGTTTTATCTTAGTTATGTTCCATCTCCTCCTTAAATAATACCCCCAGCAGCACTGACTTATCATTGTGCATATCTCACCCTCCCTTCCCACAGATTCCCCACCATCTGTGCTTTACTTGTGCATATGTGTGTGTGTGTGTGTGTGTGTGTGTGTGTCTGTGTGTGTGTGTGTGTGTGTGTGCACACGTGTGCATGTGTGTGTGTGTATGTGCACGTATGTGTGTGTGTGCGCGTGTGTGTGTTTTCCACCCTGCTTCCTTTTTAATAATGTCCCCATATTCCATTATATATCCCAATAGATGTTATCCACTTTTCCTATGTGATGTCCCCTGCTTCTGTGAAGTATTTCAATATATGATATCACTTCCTGCATAGCTTTTCCTACATGGCTTTCTAGCAAAAGTGTGAGACCTAATACTAACTTTACCTGATGCTTTTTACCCAGTTTAATTTGTTTTTGTTAAGTAGCTATGTGGACTGGTTTACAGACCTTTTCCAACCATGATTTAGACCAAAAGCACAAATAAGTTGTCTGCTGTCTAGTCACAGAAGTAAACTACCAGATGTTTACTAAAAGAAAATAATACAGCTGTACACAATAAATTATGTGAGGAGATGCACTGTGATTCAAACCACAATACATCAAAACAGAATGGATCAAAACAAAAGAATAAACTAACAGAATAATCTTACAGCTGTTCTCAAGAACCATCAAAATAAAGCAATAACTGAACAGAATAATCTTCGCATAAATTTTTCACCACAGGGGAAAAATATAAAATTAGTTCATAAATATATTGTGCAAATGTGCTGGGCTGTATAAAAAGCTGGAAATCTCTTGCTGTGTGTGTATACGTGTGCACACGTGTGTCTGCATGTGTATGTGTCTGCGCGCGTGTGTGTGTGTGTGTGTGTGTGTGTGTGTGTGTGTGTGTGTGTATATACATGTGCGCACGTGTGTGCATGTGTATGTGTCTGCGCCTGTGTGCGTGTGTATGTGTCTGCGTGTGTGTGTGTTTGTGTATACGTGTGCGCACGTGTATGTCTGTGTGTGTGTATACGTGTGCGCACGTGTGTGTGTGCGTACGTGTCTGTGTGTGTGTGTATACGTGTGCGCACATGTGTATGTGTGTGTGTGTATGTGTGTGCTTGAGTGTGTGTGCGTGCGTGTGTATGTATCTGTGTGTGTATGTGTCTGTGTATGTGCGTCCATGCGTGTGTATGTGTCTCCGTGTGTGTGTGCGCTCATGTGCAAGAGCATTTTCTCTACATATCTTTATTGCTTTTCTTTCTTATGTTTGTATGTGCACCTCCCCCCTGCTCTTTATATTTCCCCAACATTTTTGCTACCATCTCTCCTTCTTAGATAACTTGCCCAGATTCAGTAATACATGACTATATGTAGTTAAACCCTACATAATTTGCTGCACATCCATGCAATATTCCTGACTGTAGTCCCTTCCCTGTCCCTCCCTATATAACCTTCCCAGAACTCATGCTATATTTATTTTATTTTGCTAACTAGAATGGTTCGACTGCTGTTGTTGCCTGTTTTCTATATAGGCCCAGGGAGGAAAGATCCAATACTTCTCATGCTACAATGAACTCTCACTTGTTACACATGGCCATGAGAATTTCATATTGCAAAATTATAAATGTTATCTGTAATTACATTACTAGTAGAGAGACATGTTCCATTACAGTTTTGTGACAGATTCATGTGTTAAAGTGCATTACAATAAACTTTGATGATAACACAACAGAACGACCTGGGAGCACACAGGTCAGTCAATTTTACTTATTTGAGTACTGTAATGAGGATTTTGTCTTCTTAACCCAAGGTGCAGATATCTCAGAATTATGTTAAGGAGGGCAGTCATACCTCTCAACTGCACCGATTTTTGCAGAATATCCAGATTTTTTGCCTAATATTATTGGTCTATTCCTCATAAAATTTGTTTACTCCTGGCAATTCATTGAGGATTGAAGTCACTAAATAATGACAGACATTTGAGTTTCAGATTTCATATCCTTTAGAAAATGCACAATAACACAATACCTTTTATTCTAGGAACTAAGCTTATAATAAGAATATTTAAAATTTGTCCCTATTTTTGGGCCTTTGTCCTCCCATTATTTTTAGCTTTGTCCAATTTTGTTGTGTTATAAACTTGAGAAGAATGAGGGCAGTGTAGGGCACATGGGAATGTCTCCCCACATAAAACAGTTATTATCTGTATCTGAATGCTGTTTTCTGCATTATAAATAATGGGATTTGAATAAGTAAATTAAATGTTGTACACTCATAGGTTCATAGGTAGGTACTAGGCTATCAGCCCTAGGGCCTATACAAGCCTAGCCAAAAAGGTACCCTGGCTTTCGCTACCCAAGAAAATTATTTTCCTGTGACCCTGTCGAGCAGAGCCACAGAGGTGATCCCTGGGGTGAATCTCCTATTTCCCATGCAATTATCAAGGTATTTCTTGAAGAGTACTAATGAGGAGCTTTGTTTGATATAGACAGGTAGTTTGTTCCATAGTATGGGAAGTCTCTAGGACAGGAATCTATCCCTCCAGCATGTTCTGTTTATTGTGGTGACAAGGTTTAGGTCCCTAGAGTGTGTAGCTCGGAGGGGTTGGGATTTCTTTAAGTGGAGCATGTCCAACAGCTCTGGGTTTGACATAGCTTTGTATGTTAGGCAGAGATTGCTTCTGAGTAGGCGATATGCGATGAAGTAAAGTTGGAGTTTTTTTGAGACAGTCTGCATAAGGCATCTGTTTGAGGCCGGTAACCATTTTTGTGAGGTATGTTGCAGCCTTTCCGGTTGTTGTAGATGTTTTGGGAGGTACATACCAAAAGGGCCATTGTACTCCATAATGGGTCTAATGAGTGATGAGTACAGGGGAACAATGACCTCCTTTTTCCTGCATGAGAAACCTTTTCTGATGAGGTGTACCACATAGAAGGATTTCCTGACTACTGTGGTGATGTGATTATCAAAGGAGAGACTACTGTCCACCTGTGTCCCAAGGTCTCTTATCACACATTCGGTGTTAAGTAGACTACCACTTATGTGGTAGCTCATGGGTACAGAGTTTTTACCAAAAGGGATGACAATGCACTTTTTGACATTGAGCTTGAGGCCATGGCTTTGACACCAGGCATCTGTCTCATTGAGGCCATTTTGTAAGATGTCCCAGTTTCAATTATGGCTGCTAGTTTGCAGTCATCTGTGAACTTCATTAGCCAAAGACCTTCTGTGTTAGCCTGTACTTCAGAAAAGTAGATACCAAACAGGAGAGGACCCAGGACTGAACCCTGTGATACTCCACTTGTCACTGGTCTGAAGTCGGATTTGGAGCTTGCTACTTTCACAGTGTGGGTTCTGTCAGTGATCCATTTGGCAGCCCATCTTGTAACATAGGGATTTATACCTAGTTTAGTGAGTTTATCTATAATTCCAGAGTGGGGAATGGTGTCAAAAGCCTTGGTGAGATCTAGCTAGGCTGTGTGAACCACCTTACCCTCTTCTACAGCTTTGGTGACTGCTTCAAAGAAGTCTATCAGGTTTAGGAGACATGATCTGCCTTTTACAAACCAGAACTGGGTGGGGTCCAGAGTTTGGAGATTACCAATATCTTTGTTTATAAGTTCCATGATGATACATTCCATGGCCTTGGAGACCAGGCTTGTTAGGCTAATGTGGCTCCCCCTTTGTGGAATGGGATAATTATTGCTGTGCGCCATTCAGTGGGCACAAAGCCTGAGGTGAGGCTATGATTGAACATGGTGCTTAGGTGGGCTGCCAGTTCATTCTGTAGTTCATGTAGAACGCAGCCTGGGATGCTGTCAGGCCCCATGGATGCTGTGTTCTTGGCTTTAGAGAGTGTGTTTTTTACCTGTGCAGCCATGATTACAGGAACTTTGCATTCTTCCGGTATAGAGATGGGCCATTTAGGGGGTGAGGGTGAGAGGGTAAAGTTAGCACCGAACCTATCTGCCAGGACGTTGGCAATATCAATTGGTTCTGTATATTTACTGCCATTGTGCTGGAACTCAGAGCAGATCTGAGTGTTGCCATTAAGATTCTTGACATACCTATAGAATGCTTTGTTATTGTCTTTAGAATCAGTGGCAATTTTGTTTTTATAACTAGCTTTGGAGGATTTTATGAGGGATCTCAGCTTCTTACTGAGGGTGACCAAGGAGTTCTTCCAATCATGGGATTTTACTCTTTTTTGCAACAGTTTCCTTCTTCTGTTGTAGAGTTTGTTTATGGCAGGGGACCACCAGATTGGCTTCATTTTTGTGGAGGATAGCATCTTGGTTCTGTTAGGGATAGCACAATCCCTACACTTGTGTAAGTGCTTATAAAGTGCATTTGTGTAGGATTCAGCAGTTGTACCTCTATTGTCCATCTGCATGAGTGTCGTGATGTTTGCCACTTCTGTCTTAAGCAGCGTGAAGTTGGCTTTGGAGAAATATTTTACAGTGGTTTCCCTAATGGGGGTGGGGGAGGGTGAGGGCGGGATGTGGATGTCTAGGCTGATTAGCTTGTGGTCGGATCTAACCAACGAGGAATTGACCTCTGGTGTGGAACACCGGTCGCCCATGTTAGTAATGAGCAGTTCTAAGATATTGTTGCCCCTGGTGGGGGTGTGGATAAGTTGATCCAAGGCACTGGAATTTATGAATTCCAGAAAACGTTGAGCAAAAGAGTTGGTACATGAGTAGTTTTCCCAATTAATGGTGGGGTAGTTGAAATCGCCCATTATTAGGGTGTTGGGTTGTACCCAAATATTTTCCAGTGTATCAAGAAATGAGGAGAGGGAATCCTGGGGCATGGTGGGGGATCTGTAGCAAGTTACAATTTGGACTGCGGTCTTGCCCAGAGTTAGTTGCACTTGGATAATCTCAGATGCATTATGCAGAGCAACTAGCCTGGAGGTGTGGATATCCTTAATGAATATGGACACCCCTCCACTTTTAGTGTTTCGGTCCAGGTTAGGTGGCTGAAAGGTGTGGTATGAATTATTTCCTGGTAATGCAGGGGTGCTCTCTGGAAGCCTTGAACCAGGTCTCTGTCACTGCACAGATGTCGATGTTCTCCATTTTAAGGAGTGCCTCGAGTGAATGCATTTTGAGGTTTAGACTTCTAGCACTGAGTAGCATTACCCTCAAATTTTGCTTGTTTGTACCTGTTACAGTGGTGAATTTGTCATTTGAACCTTGCCTAAAAAAGGCACTATAGGGGTGGCAAGAGCCTTAGCCAGTATCTGGAATCCCAAGGGTGACAGTTGCAGGCCATCTCTGGCAAAGCATTGTGGTCTGTCGATCATGTCATCCCAGGCAGACAGATACTGGATCCCCTTAGAATGACACCAGAATCTTAGTTAATTGTTGAGGTCAATCATTTTGTCCTTGTACTGTGGTATCATTCCAGGTGATGGCAAGATGCAACTCAGGGCTAGGGTCATACCTGCCTGGGCTACAAGATCGGAGAGCTCCTCCAAGTCTCTTTTCATGTAGTCCAGGGAGGTACGTCTCAGGTCATACACACCAACATGGACAATGACAGAGTCATATTTGCACTTGTTGTGGAGAGACCTGAGTGCATGCATTATGTGGAGGATCTTGGCACCCGACAGGCAGCTGACAGTAACTTTCTCCTTGTTTAGCCTAGTGAGTTCCACATCAGTGTGCCTGACTATAGAGCCACCTATGACTAGAGTGTTGGGTACGTTGTTATGCCTTATGGGCTGTGGTTGAGTGTCACACTGAGTTTGTGGGCTATGTGTAATTTGGGTTGTGTTAGGGGGTGGAGGCTGCATGCATTTCTGCTTTGGAGGTCTCTGTTGCTTGAGCAGATTTTTATTGAGAGAATCTGCAAATGTAGGTGTGTGTTTTGTGTTGCAATGTGTGTGTTTTGGTAGTGTAGGTTTTGAGGGATTATGTGATGAGTGTGGTGTGGTGCAAGTATTTACCTTCTCCTCTTGACTGTCTAGTCCAGTCTTGGGTGAAGAGAACTTTGCTTCCAGTTTGGCTATATAAGTGCATCTCTCACAGGTTGTAGTGTTGGGTGGTAGGAGGAGAGGGTTGTCTGTGTACATGAGGCAATTGCTGCATTGCCCCAAGATGTCCAGATTCATCAGGTAGACAGGAGAAAACACCAGGAGCTGACCCTTAGACATGCCTGGATAGGTGCTTATTTATTAAGTACTCAAAACTGTTTTCCTCTAGATAAGTGAGGAAAGTTGAGTGCTGTAGTAATTTGTAGCTTATTTAGTGCTTACAACGAGTTCTGAACAAGTGATGACCTCAAAGAAACAGATTTGAGTACTAAAACTAAAAAAAACTGGCTAGTTTGAAGGGAAAATTTGAAGAGCAGACTTTATGGTGCCAGGAATAGTTTAACCCTAGGTAAGCAGCGATGCATAAAGTGTATTTTTTTTTTAAATATAACAGTAGCAAATGAGCAAACTGATTTAAACAAATTAACCAATAAAAAGCTCAAAACTGAGCCCCATTCCAGCAGTCTTCGATCAGACAAGTTCTAACTGCACACTCCTGCCACTAGGGTGCAGGGGAACCTTCTCCAAAAAAAAGATGGTCTGGATTAGTGCTCAAGTTATACAAACAAAGCTAGAGTCAGCCGGTCTGAATTTAGTCTATGCTACAGCAAACAAGACGTACCAATTTCAGAAAGAAACAGTTCAAATAAGCAGGCACAATAAGCCTTTAACCAGAAATTCCCAACTCAGAAGGGCAGAATCTACTGCCTCCTCCCACAAGAGTGCAGACCACACCTTCTTAATGTAAAATAACTGGCCCGAAGCCCAGATGCTTAAACCAGAACTAATACACTCTTAGAATAACAGATACTAAGCCGTCAATCAGCAACTCCCAACTTAGATGGATGTAAGCTACCTGTCCTGCCACAACAGTGTGGACCACAAACCTTCTTAATGTAAAACAACTGGTCTGATGCTGAAGTGCTTCAACCAAAGGCTTAGAATAACAGTTACAATTTAATCAGGCTACTAACAAGCAGTAATACACGCAGCAGAAGTAATGCAATAAAGTAGGAAGAAACACAAATACAGTAAAAGCAGATGAATAAAGTGCAATTTGTTTTATATAACAATAGAAAATGAGCAAACTGATTTAAACAAATTATCCAATTAACCAGTAAAAAAGCTCAAAACTAAGCCTGTTCCAGCAGTCTTCAATCAGAGAAGCTCTAACTGCACACTCCTGCCACTAGTGTGCAGGGGAACCTTCTCCAAAAAAAGATTTATTTATTTTACATTTGTTAACTGGGGGTGTCTGACTGAGCTGAAAAGGCCCTTTTTCAGCAGAGGCCCGGGGAGAAAAACTCCACATAGAAAAATTACAGATACATTTAGGCATGATCAGTATACACACAAATTATAAAAGACATGTTTTACAGTGGTATGCAGTACATCAACCATTACAGTGGAGAGAACAAACAAAAAAATATTAATTTAAAAATAAAGGTACTTAATACATTTGTGGTGTACAGCTGAAATTTGGAACATAGGTAGAATACATACATAGTACACAGGTACAGTACATACATTGTAGATTAGCCATTGTTTGTGAGAATAGTTTTCAATCTTAATCAAGTACTCTAGGTTTAGTATGTGTATCTTATCTGCTTTCAGTAGCCTGGGGAGCAATCATGGCACTGCCAACTTTGCTTGAGATGTTGCCTGATGAGGTCTTTAAAGGAGGCTTTGGATGATGTATTTTGAATGCTAGTCGGGACAGAGTTCCATTTTTTAGCCACTGAACTACTATATAGTGCATCTCCAAAGCTAATGTAGCTGTTGGTGACTTCTAGTAGTAGTTTGCTTGATGATCTAAGAGGCTTTTTGGCTGAGTGATGTTGTACTAGGTTTTTTGAGGGCAAGACACTTATTGGGGAGGTAATAGATAGAATGACAGAGGCAGAGCTGATTGTAGGTTAGAAGGATGGGCAGTTCAAGCCAGTGGAGCTGTCTCAAAGCAGTACAGTGATGAGTTCTATATGAGCAATTTGCAGGAAAGCGGGCAATTCTGTTATAGAAGGCTTCCATTTTGCTTAGTTCAGTTTTGTTGAGATTAGTCAGAATGGGAGATGCATAGAGTAGGGTGGATAGAAGTTGGGAGCGAGCAATGGCTCATCTTGTGTTGTTGGTAAGAAATGGTTTGATACGGTAGAGCAATCCCAGTTTGGCATGTACTTTTTTAATAGTTAAGTTGAGATGACTATCAAATTTTAGGTGGGAGTCTATGGTTATTCCCAATAGCTTAGCTTGTGCCACTGGAGCGATTTGGAGTAGCATCTGTGGAGTAGATAGTGAATTGACTGTTATCACTGTTTTTGTTAGAACTGGTTCTAATCATAAGCTGAGTTTTCTTTGGATTGAGGATAAGTTGGGCTTTGGTTAGGTAGTTTTCAACATCAGAGAATGCTAGTTGAGTTGTTTGCAGGAGGGTAGGAATGTTTTGTGCAGCACAGATTAAGGTAGTGTCATCTGCATACTGAATGATAGATGCATGCTTTATGGAGGTATGGCAGTCATTTGTGAAGACTGTAAATAGTAGTGGTCTTAAGATAGAACCCTGTGGGACTCCTATAGTTATAGGCAGCTGAGGAGAGAGAGAATTTTCCCATTTCTCAGCTTGGTACCTGTCATTTAAGTAGCCTTAGAACCAGGTAAGAGTGGAATTTGATAGGTGATATTGATTTAGTTTGTTTAGCAGGATTTGGTGTGAGACTGTGTCAAATGCTTTGGACATATCTAAAAAAAGAGTTTACACCTGAAGGCCTTCATTTTTGAGATGGTTTACTGTGTCTGTGAAGCAGAGGAGGGCTGTAGTGGTACTATGGGCAGGTCTGAAACCATGCTGAGTAGATGACAGGATGTTGCTGTCTAGGAGATATTTTAGCATCTGGGTATGAATGCCTTTTTCTAGGATGTGGCCAGGGGGGAGAGTAATGCAATGGGTATGTAGTTATTAAGTTCAGTGGAGGTCCCACCTTTATGTATGGGTGTAACACAGGATATTTTCCAGTGTTCGGGCACATAGTTTTCAACAGTTGATCTGTTTATGAGAGTGTAGATTGGGCTAGCAATAGCATCTGCTGTGAGTTTCAAGAAATAGCTGGGGAGTAGGTCAGCTGCTGTTGATGAGGTTTTTAGTTTGGAGAGCATGCTTTTGATTGAAGTGGTGGAAACTGTTTTGAGGGTAAAGCTTGTATTAGTGTTATTTGTGTTGGGGGGGATAGTGAGGAAGGAACTGTCCTGTGATACTAAGGATAGAATTGAGTTCACAAAGTGGGAGTTGAATTGTGTTTCGATGGGAACTTTAGTGTCAGGAGTGGTTGGTTTTGGGGTAGCCTTTTGGGTGGGTTTTAGTAGCTGGTTTACATTTTTCCAAAATTTTTGGGGGTTGTGTTGGTATTTAGTTTGTAATGTCATGTTGTAGGATTTTTTGTCCAGCCTAATGCATTTTTTGCACAGTTCTGCAGTTCTTGGTACTTAGTTAGGCTTTGTATTTCTTTGTTTTTTGATAGAAAAGCCAGGCAGTGTCTCTGGACTTGGGGATTTGTTTAGTTTCTTTACTGAGCCAGGGGTTTGTAGAGGTTCTAACCTTGATTTTGCGCAATGGAGCAACAGTGTCTAGGTGTTGTAGAAATGTTTTGTTGAAATATACTACAGGCTGGTCAAGTGGGAGGGTTTTTAGGGGGGGTCCAGTAACCGTTACAGAGTAAAGTATTCAGGACCTCAGGAGAGAATTTTTTTTGTGTTTCTAGTGGATATATAGTTAGTGGTTTTGCATATGCTTGTTCTACTACGTATAAAGTATATTATGTTGTGGTCACTTAAGGTGACCAGGAGACTGCCTGTGTGGGGGTACAATGTGGGGTTGTACGTTAGGACCCAGTCAAGGATGGATTCCCTTTTAGATTTTTTTATCACATCTAGATTGGAATTTTGACTAGCTGCTGGTAGCCATGGAGATTTATTAATTTACTTGGTGGTTCTGATATGCAGGTGAACTGACCTAGGTTGAAATCCCCCAGAATAAGGGTTTCTTGTGAGTATGTGGAAGAACACCAGGATAAGAAGTCTTCAAGGCTAGCAGGTGTATTACCAGGTGGAATATAGATCACAATTATGGTGATGACATTTTTAGGGTGAAGTTGAAGTTGAGAGATAAGTATGTCCCAATTATTGGGGGAGGGGTAGGAGTTTGGTAATTGACATACAGTTAAGTTGGACTTATACAGTAAGCCAGTTCCACCCCCTTTACGAAGTGGTCTGTCTTGTCTAATGATATTGTAGCCGGTAGGGAGAACTTCTGAGTTAGCTATGTTTTTATTTATCCAGGTTTCTGTTAAAGCAACTATGTCTGGGGAGTAGTGTGCTATTGTGACCTGGAGCTCAGGTATTTTATTTTTGATACTTCTAATATTAATATTTAGCATTAAACGATGGTTGGTTTTGCTGCTGTTGTTGATTTACCCAGGGATGAATATAGTGGGGGTGTTATGTTCTGACATTTGTGTTGGAGCAGTTTGTGTTGGACAGGATGGATTTGGGCCTGAGTTGGGGTGGATATCCCCACTTATGGTGAGCCTGGTGGTAAAATGGTGATACAGATGTTGGAGTTTGGTGAGGAGTGCGAGAAAGTATTGTGTTTTTTTGGAGTAGGGATGTGAGCATATGTATTTATTTCTGAATTGGTCTGTTATGTAGTTCTTGAACAATTGTGGGCAAATATTATTATAGTGTGTGATGTCTGTATATGAGAGTGCATAATGTAGTGTTGTGCTACTAAGTTTAGGGATATTGCTAGAGTGATAACTTGTGGTGTTATAAAGAATTATGAGAAGACAGATTAGACTTAGTTGTGTGATAGTCATGGTTATAAAGTTTAAGTTGGTACTAGGTGGCTTGGATTAGTGCTCAAGTTATGCAAACAAAGCTAGATTCAGCATGCCTGAATCTAGTCTATGCTACAGCAAACAAGGAACACCAATTTCAGAAAGAAACAGTTCAAATAAGCAGGCACAATAATCCTTTAACCAGAAATTCCCAGCTCAGCAGGGTAGAATCTAACCTCTCCTCCCACAAGAGTGCAGACCACAAACCTTAATGTAAAATAACTGGCCTGAAGCCCAAGTGCTTAAACCAGAACTGATACACTTTTAGAATAACAGACACTGAGCCTTCAATCAGCAATTCCCAGTTTAGAAGGATGTAAGCTACCTGTCCTGCCACAACAGTGCAGACCACAAACCTTCTCAATGTAAAACAACTGGTCTGAAACATAAGTGCTTAAACCGAAAGGCTTAGAATAACAATTACAATTTAATCAGGCTACAACCAAGCAGTAATAAATGCAGCAGAATAAATACAATTGAGTACTTTTAAGAAGAGGCAAAAGCAAAATAAAGTCCAATTTTTTTTTTGTAAAGTGCAAGGAGAGAGGAAGGAGGAAGCAGAGGTTAAGAACCTAAGTGGGTTGGCCTTCTCAAATCATCCATAATTCAAAGAAAGCTATTCTCAGCACAACTTCATTGCTTCCATGCTATATATCTAGTTGTGCTTTCTCTCACTCGCTATCTAGTTTAACAAGAATACTTGCTGTTATACTGTCTTCCCTTAGTTGTAATTACTCCAGTATCCCTGCTGTATCCCTATATGTGTTCCATCCTGTATTTTAGATAAAGTTTCTGGCATCCATGATATATCCCTGTGTATGCTCCTTCCCTATCTTTAAACAACTTTGCCAGCACCCATGCTGTATCATAATGTATGTTTCCTGTCCCTCCCTACTGATCTTCTCAAGCATTCATGCTCTACCTTTCTATATATACCCTTCCTATATAATTGTCCCTGCATTTGTTCTACATTCATGTGTGTGATCTCTCCCCTTCCTATATTACTTCCACTTCATGTATACTACTGCTTGTGATCCCTCCTCTTCCTGTATTACTTCCCCTTCATTCATATGACATTCTTCCATGTGATCCCACCCCTTTCTATATAAGTTTCCCTAAATTATTGGTACATTCTTGTCTGTGATTTGTTCCCTTTCTTATGTATTCCAGCTGCATTCAATGTACATGTCCCTGTGTGGTCCCTCCCTCTCCTATGTAATTTCACCTGCATTCAAGATGCTTTCTTGTATGTGTTCTTTGTCTCTCTCTCTCTCTCTCTCTCCTTTATGTATAACTTCACCTGCATTTATGCTTCTCTCCTTTATTTGATCCCTCCTTTTTCTGTATAACTTCACCTGCATTCATGCTTCTCTCTTTTATTGGATCCCTCCCCTTTCAGTATAACTTTACCTGCATTTATGCTTCATTCCTTTATTTGATCCCTCCCCTTTCTGTATAACTTTACCTGCATTTATGCTTCATTCCTTTATTTGATCCCTCCCCTTTCTGTGTAACTTCACCTGCATTCATGCTTCTCTCGTTATTTGATCCCTCCCCTTTCAGTATAACTTTACCTGCATTTATGCTTCATTCCTTTATTTGATCCCTCCCCTTTCAGTATAACTTTACCTGCATTTATGCTTCATTCCTTTATTTGATCCGTCCCCTTTCTGTGTAACTTCACCTGCATTCATGCTTCTCTCTTTTATTGGATCCCTCCCCTTTCTGTATAACTTTACCTGCATTCATGCTTCATTCCTTTATTTGATCCCTCTCCTTTCTGTATAACTTCACCTGCATTCATGCTTCATTCCTTTATTTGATCCCTCCCCTTTCAGTATAACTTTACCTGCATTTATGCTTCATTCCTTTATTTGATCCCTCCCCTTTCTGTATAACTTCACCTGCATTCATGCTTCTCTCCTTTATTTGATCCCTCCCCTTTCAGTATAACTTTACCTGCATTTATGCTTCATTCCTTTATTTGATCCCTCCCCTTTCAGTATAACTTTACCTGCATTTATGCTTCATTCCTTTATTTGATCCGTCCCCTTTCAGTATAACTTTACCTGCATTTATGCTTCATTCCTTTATTTGATCCGTCCCCTTTCTGTGTAACTTCACCTGCATTCATGCTTCTCTCTTTTATTGGATCCCTCCCCTTTCTGTATAACTTTACCTGCATTCATGCTTCATTCCTTTATTTGATCCCTCTCCTTTCTGTATAACTTCACCTGCATTCATGCTTCATTCCTTTATTTGATCCCTCCCCTTTCAGTATAACTTTACCTGCATTTATGCTTCATTCCTTTATTTGATCCCTCCCCTTTCTGTATAACTTCACCTGCATTCATGCTTCTCTCCTTTATTTGATCCCTCCCCTTTCAGTATAACTTTACCTGCATTTATGCTTCATTCCTTTATTTGATCCCTCCCCTTTCAGTATAACTTTACCTGCATTTATGCTTCATTCCTTTATTTGATCCGTCCCCTTTCAGTATAACTTTACCTGCATTTATGCTTCATTCCTTTATTTGATCCGTCCCCTTTCTGTGTAACTTCACCTGCATTCATGCTTCTCTCTTTTATTGGATCCCTCCCCTTTCTGTATAACTTTACCTGCATTCATGCTTCATTCCTTTATTTGATCCGTCCCCTTTCTGTATAACTTCAGCACCATTCTTGTTTCATTCCTTTATTTAATCCTGCCCCTTTCTGTATAACTTCACCTGCATTCATGCATCTCTCCTTTATTTTACCCCTCCCCTTTCTGCATACCTTCCCTATAACTGTAATACATTCATATGTGTGCCCCATTCCCCCCTTCCCTTCATGTAAAATTTCACTTTCATTCAAGGTACATTCCTACTTGTACTCTGTCATCTTTCCCTTCCTGTGTAACTTCTCCTATACTCATGGTACATTCCTGTGTGTGATCCCTACCTCTCACCTCTCCTGAATTTCACAGAATGTCCAGATTTGTGTCTCATATTTTTTGTCTGTACCTCTTAAAACTTGTTACGTTCTTGCAAATCATTGTAGATTGAAGTTACAAACTAAAAACAAACATTTCAGTTTCAGACTTCATATCCTTCAAAAAAATACATGTTAATGCAAAACCTGTTATTCCAGCAACTTTCTAAGTTACCCATTATTTTTCTTTTATAAATGCAGCAGAATAAATACAATTGAGTACTTTTAAGAAGAGGCAAAAGCAAAATAAAGTCCAATTTTTTTTTTGTAAAGTGCAAGGAGAGAGGAAGGAGGAAGCAGAGGTTAAGAACCTAAGTGGGTTGGCCTTCTCAAATCATCCATAATTCAAAGAAAGCTATTCTCAGCACAACTTCATTGCTTCCATGCTATATATCTAGTTGTGCTTTCTCTCACTCGCTATCTAGTTTAACAAGAATACTTGCTGTTATACTGTCTTCCCTTAGTTGTAATTACTCCAGTATCCCTGCTGTATCCCTATATGTGTTCCATCCTGTATTTTAGATAAAGTTTCTGGCATCCATGATATATCCCTGTGTATGCTCCTTCCCTATCTTTAAACAACTTTGCCAGCACCCATGCTGTATCATAATGTATGTTTCCTGTCCCTCCCTACTGATCTTCTCAAGCATTCATGCTCTACCTTTCTATATATACCCTTCCTATATAATTGTCCCTGCATTTGTTCTACATTCATGTGTGTGATCTCTCCCCTTCCTATATTACTTCCACTTCATGTATACTACTGCTTGTGATCCCTCCTCTTCCTGTATTACTTCCCCTTCATTCATATGACATTCTTCCATGTGATCCCACCCCTTTCTATATAAGTTTCCCTAAATTATTGGTACATTCTTGTCTGTGATTTGTTCCCTTTCTTATGTATTCCAGCTGCATTCAATGTACATGTCCCTGTGTGGTCCCTCCCTCTCCTATGTAATTTCACCTGCATTCAAGATGCTTTCTTGTATGTGTTCTTTGTCTCTCTCTCTCTCTCTCTCTCTCCTTTATGTATAACTTCACCTGCATTTATGCTTCTCTCCTTTATTTGATCCCTCCTTTTTCTGTATAACTTCACCTGCATTCATGCTTCTCTCTTTTATTGGATCCCTCCCCTTTCAGTATAACTTTACCTGCATTTATGCTTCATTCCTTTATTTGATCCCTCCCCTTTCTGTATAACTTTACCTGCATTTATGCTTCATTCCTTTATTTGATCCCTCCCCTTTCTGTGTAACTTCACCTGCATTCATGCTTCTCTCGTTATTTGATCCCTCCCTTTCAGTATAACTTTACCTGCATTTATGCTTCATTCCTTTATTTGATCCCTCCTTTCAGTATAACTTTACCTGCATTTATGCTTCATTCCTTTATTTGATCCGTCCCCTTTCTGTGTAACTTCACCTGCATTCATGCTTCTCTCTTTTATTGGATCCCTCCCCTTTCTGTATAACTTTACCTGCATTCATGCTTCATTCCTTTATTTGATCCCTCTCCTTTCTGTATAACTTCACCTGCATTCATGCTTCATTCCTTTATTTGATCCCTCCCCTTTCAGTATAACTTTACCTGCATTTATGCTTCATTCCTTTATTTGATCCCTCCCCTTTCTGTAAAACTTCACCTGCATTCATGCTTCTCTCCTTTATTTGATCCCTCCCCTTTCAGTATAACTTTACATGCATTTATGCTTCATTCCTTTATTTGATCCCTCCCCTTTCAGTATAACTTTACCTGCATTTATGCTATATTCCTTTATTTGATCCGTCCCCTTTCAGTATAACTTTACCTGCATTTATGCTTCATTCCTTTATTTGATCCGTCCCCTTTCTGTGTAACTTCACCTGCATTCATGCTTCTCTCTTTTATTGGATCCCTCCCCTTTCTGTATAACTTTACCTGCATTCATGCTTCATTCCTTTATTTGATCCCTCTCCTTTCTGTATAACTTCACCTGCATTCATGCTTCATTCCTTTATTTGATCCCTCCCCTTTCAGTATAACTTTACCTGCATTTATGCTTCATTCCTTTATTTGATCCCTCCCCTTTCTGTATAACTTCACCTGCATTCATGCTTCTCTCCTTTATTTGATCCCTCCCCTTTCAGTATAACTTTACCTGCATTTATGCTTCATTCCTTTATTTGATCCCTCCCCTTTCAGTATAACTTTACCTGCATTTATGCTTCATTCCTTTATTTGATCCGTCCCCTTTCAGTATAACTTTACCTGCATTTATGCTTCATTCCTTTATTTGATCCGTCCCCTTTCTGTGTAACTTCACCTGCATTCATGCTTCTCTCTTTTATTGGATCCCTCCTTTCTGTATAACTTTACCTGCATTCATGCTTCATTCCTTTATTTGATCCGTCCCCTTTCTGTATAACTTCAGCACCATTCTTGTTTCATTCCTTTATTTAATCCTGCCCCTTTCTGTATAACTTCACCTGCATTCATGCATCTCTCCTTTATTTTACCCCTCCCCTTTCTGCATACCTTCCCTATAACTGTAATACATTCATATGTGTGCCCCATTCCCCCCTTCCCTTCATGTAAAATTTCACTTTCATTCAAGGTACATTCCTACTTGTACTCTGTCATCTTTCCCTTCCTGTGTAACTTCTCCTATACTCATGGTACATTCCTGTGTGTGATCCCTACCTCTCACCTCTCCTGAATTTCACAGAATGTCCAGATTTGTGTCTCATATTTTTTGTCTGTACCTCTTAAAACTTGTTACGTTCTTGCAAATCATTGTAGATTGAAGTTACAAACTAAAAACAAGCATTTCATTTTCAGACTTCATATCCTTCAAAAAAATACATGTTAATGCAAAACCTGTTATTCCAGCAACTTTCTAAGTTACCCATTATTTTTCTTTTTATCCAAAGTTCTTGTGCTAAGAGTCCCTCCTCTTCTGGTACATTATTTCCTGAATTCATACTCCATTCCTATATGTGCTCCCTGCCCTTTTGTTTCTTATTATATCTTTCAGTATGTTCATCTTACATTCTTGCATCTTACATCGTTCATCTTACATTCTTACATCTGTCCCCCTTGTCTTCCCATATAATTTCTAAACTTGTGTGGCATTTGTGTGTGTTTTCTTCCCCTCTCCTTCCCATATAGCTTTCCCTGCAGTCATGTGACAGTCACATCTTTTCCTCCCCCTTCCTGTACAACTCTGTCTTCATCTATGCTACAATTCTGCATGTACCAGTTTTCCTTTTCCCACACCTTTCTTTTATTCCCCATAACCAATGAGTAAGACATATCCCACATTCACCCCTACCAGAATTCCTCACCCCACCTCTCTTTCCTGTTATTTTACCACTATTCTCTATAAACTGCAGCTTTAACATCTATGTGTTGGAAAGGTTTGAGAATGTAAAGAGAAATGTATGTACACTCCACACCAACAGAGCATCTACATGTATGTAAGGAGGAACACATGTGCTAACAATACATGTAGAAAAAAGTCAGCATTATATGTGCCTCTATATGCCAACAAGATATACAGCAGAGTAGGAAGAAGAGTACATTGACCCTCATTTGCCTGTAGTTATACAGAATGATGTCACCACAAATGCATAGGCCCACCACATCACAAAGGAACCTGCAGGAAATTTTTGCACAGGAGATCATGCACCCCCCCCCCCCATGCCAACAGGGTATGCAGAGAGACTAAGTGGGAGTTCATGTGCCACAACATGTCAACACAACATGTAGGAGGGTATGAAGAGGTGTTTATTTTCCCCCCATGCCAACAGGGTATGCAAGGGGTAAAAGTCGGAGGCAATTCACATGCTCCCTCATGTGACCATGACATGCAGGAGACAGTAAACAGGAATGCACAAGCATCCACATCTCCCAAAAGGATTGCATTACATGTCCTTGATGGTAAACTGACTTCTTTTCCTAGACTGATGACACCCTGACTATGTCCAATATAGCCTTGTTTCAATTAGTAACATTAGTGCTTGATAAGCTGGCTAGAGAAGTAGATGTATGATTAGTGGAGGAGGGATGTCAGTCTGCAAACTCCACCTACAATCCCCTGGTGGGGACTGGAGATGGATACAGGCAGCTGCGTATTTCTACAATGAGATGGTGCTTTGGGGGGTAACATCATTCACTGAAGTAGCACATAAGCCCACACACTAATGTATTGTACACCTAACTCTTGGGATATCACAGGAATATACAAGGAAAGGTAGACGCTAATTAAACCCCAGCTGATGGCTACTTGGTTGATGGCCCTGTCACAACCATTTAAATGGAAATAACTGAGTGTTAGTGGCTGTGGTCATTGACATATTATTGTCACATACATGGAAATGAGTGATTGTTAGTGGCCATGTTATTGTCACATAAATGGAAATGAGTGAATGTTAGTGGCTTCAGCCATGTCATTGTCCCATAAATGTAAATGAGTGAGTGTTAATGGCCATGGCTGTATTTTTGTCACATCAATTGAAATTAGTGAGTGTTAGTGGCCACCTGTATCATTGTCTGATAAATGTAAATGAGTGAGTGTTAATGGCCATGGGCTTAACATTGTCCCATAAATGGAAATGAGAGAGTGTTTGTGGCCATGGCTGTATCATTGTCCCATAAATGGAAATGAGTGAGTGTTAATGGCCACTGCCATGTTATTGTCACATAAATGGAAATGAGTGAGTGTTAATGGCCACTGCCATGTTATTGTCACATAAATGGAAATGAGAGAGTGTTTGTGGCCATGGCTGTATCATTGTCCCATAAATGGAAATGAGTGAGTGTTAATGGGCACAACCTTGATATTGTCCCATAAATGGAAACAAGAGAGCATTAGTGGCTACGGGTGTGTTATTGTCCCATAAATGGAAATGACTGAGTGTTAATGGCTACAGGAGTAACACAGTAATCAGCAGGCAAGGAGGGGAAACATAGCCAGTGAATTTTTGCTTGCTGATAGAAGGAGGCAGTTGTTGTTGTTGTTGTGTCTTTCAGCTTTTCCCAGTTAGGGGTCGCCACAGCGAACTCCGGTCCACTAATGATTGGCAGTAGATTTTTACATGCCGACTTGCCAGCTCTGACGCACAACCTTCAACGAAGGTACACCCATTCACACATGTCTCCACACAAAAGACGCTCTAGCTGAGAATCGAACAGGACAACGTCTTACTGTGAGGTGACAACGCTACCGCAGCACCACCACTGCAATGATAGAAAGAGACAGTAATTTCATATATTCTCTGCAAAGTCCTGTGGCATAGAAGTAATCTGTGTTATATGGCACACAGTGTTTAGTATGTGATCTGACCAAGGCCTGACTGAGCTGAAGCATTACCTCTTTAATTCTGAAGAATCACCACCTGAGGATACATGCAGCATTGTGTTTGCTGCTGCCATTGACCTCTTACTCTGTTCTAAGTGGTGTAGTCCTAGTGTAGTCAACACTCTCAACACCCCAAGACCATTTTTCTGCTCCCCCCTCAGCTGATACTTCACACCAAGTCTATGACCTCAGTACAGTGCTTTACATTTCCCTATAATGACCCTCAACTTCCTTCTCTCTGTCAACTTGGTCAGACTTTCCAAAAATGTCCTTAAACTCCTCTTTCCCCAAATCCTGCAGTGCTCTCTTGTATTCTTATTGAACAGATTATTCCTGTTCTTTGTTTCTTCAGATTGATCCTTTTGGACTTTATATTTGATTCACTCCTTTGTGCCGATTGCTCTCATACTGTCATCCTTCCGTTCTTAGCTGTTATTCCTGACCAGTCTCTTTTCAATGGCCCCTATTTCTGTGATACAGCAGTGTCCACCCACCCCCTGTATCACTACCTACAACTCCACATCTTTCTATGCAGACGTCTTGCAGTACATGCAGTGCATCCAAGCAGTAGTCCAACTCACGCTTGTTTGTTCCCCTGAATGTGCATCGATTGCTTACAGAAGTAACATGGCTGAGAATGTTGCCCCCAAATGCTGTCTCTTTGCATCATTCCATGACTTGCATGGTACTACTTCCTGCCATCTCAATTGCCTTAGTTTTCACTGCCTTAGTCCACCACAGCCTCACACCTCAACTGCCCAGATTTTTGCTTCATATTTTTTGGCCTGTTCCTCATAAAATGTGTGGTTTTCTGAAAAACTCAGTTCATAGATTAGTACTAGGCTAACTGCCCCTAGGGGCCATTTTAAGCCTAGCCAATTACATCATGTGAGAATCAAACCCTGTACCTTGTGTTTGTAAGGTAAACAGCTTAAGCATTATGCCAATCTCCCAGTGAAGGTTAAAGTCACTAAATAATGATATACATTTGAGTTTCAGATTTCATATCCTTCAAAAAAATTAAGCTAATACACATACTGTTTTTCTAGTAACTTTCTAAGTTTATTAGAGGAATGTTTAAAAATCTGTCCCTATTTTTGCCCCCCCCCCATTATTTTAGTGTTTGTTCATTTTTTTTTTTACTGTAAGAGGTTGAGTATCCTCCCCCCCTTGGTGGCCACCTTGGTCATATTGTTTCATGTCTTAAGTCTAAGCTCTGCAACGTTTCCCTGAAGCTTTGCCTGTGCTTCCTTGTCAAAACAACTTCTTCATTTGATGATTGTCTCATTATTCACCAAACTCCTCTTTTCAGTCACCACATTGGCCACCATGTTCTTCATTTCCTGCTCCACAATTTATTTATTTATTTATTTATTTTTGTTATTTCATGCTGGCATTGTTGATTGATGGTACTTCAATTTGCAATTTCTTCAAAGTACTTTGATTAAATATTTCACTGAAAAATGTAACTAGAATGTAAGTATGCCATAACAATGCAGATCTCTTAATTTAATGTGTTCTACATTGTTATGGGGTGTGAATAGCTGAGGGGTATTGTGTTTTGTAGCTTTTGTTTGTGTTTTGATGGCTGTATGTGTGTAGTGCTGCATTATGCAATGGTGTCTGTTTTTGCAATCATAGAACAGTACAGGTAGGATAATTTCCCCTTGCTTGCACTGCTGTGGGATCTCAGTTAGTATATATAAAGTTGGGGTGCAGGGGGCAGGGAATTTTGTGGATCAGAAGTTAATGCATTTTTTCTATGCATTGGCTTCAGTGATTGGCATACATTCTCCCTCCTTCTCTTTCTCTCTCTCTCTGTATATATGTATATGAGTATATGACAGACATTAGAAGTATCAAAACTGAACTTCTATCATACCACTGAAACAGTTCAAATCACAAATATTCAAATACACACTGTATTTCAAATTACAAAGATTCAAAACAAACTCAAACTGTATTACATATGCCAACTCTGAGATCCTACTACAGTGAGGGAAATGGCAAATTCCTTGATCCCCACAATACTGCAATCTCACGCTGGAATAAAAAGACGGTACATGAGATCAGCTGATTTTCACCACGACCTCCTATTGGTGCCCATCTGACAGTAGCTCATGGGTCACCTGTTAAATGTAACTTTTGCACAAAACAGCAAGTACCCAACATACCAGAAGCTCCATCCAACTACACCCATACATATGCCTGCTCAGAACTCAAACTGTAACCCAATCTGTGTAGGTTTGAGGTCAGGGTGAGGGGCAGAGTTAGGGTTACCATGCATTAGTAAAGTTGTGAAACCTCTCTCCCAGCTTACTAATGCAACCTAACCCTGCCCCTAACCCAAACCCTATATGTCTCCTTAGAAAAATCGTTTCTGTAACACTACCAAACTATGAAGTTAGTAGTGGAGTTTTTTTGAATGATCAGAAAATTAAACAGCTTGGTTTCATTTTTCAGTTCATTTTGACTGTGCTTTCAGTAGGGTATGTTTCAGTCATGAATGTTTGATTATTTTGTTTTCGAACATTAGTGTTTTTGACCATTTGACATAAACTTATATATACTTATACTTACATCTTTTTTTTCCTAGCTAGGACTGTCTGTCTTGATTATAATCCCTGACCTCCAGCTAAGCAATTATCCATAAGTGTGGGAGCAGAAAGACATGTGATCCTTATGTGCTAACTGGATTAAGAGGAGCTTATGAGCTTAAACATATCACCCCCTCCACACACACACACACATATAGCATCATTTATTACATGCCAAGGGCAAATAGTAAGAAACTGTAGCACCTGGACCAAGTGCACAAAATGTAGCAAAATCTCTAGCCTATTAGAGGGAAATTATTTGATATGTGGATAACAGAGCCAAATGGTGTACCTGCACTGCCTACCTGAAAGAAAACTGTGCATGTATATGTGTGTGTGTGTGTGTGTGTGTGTGTGTGTGTGTGTGTGTGTGTGTCAGTGTACATGTGACTCACTGTGCCTTTTACCTGTTAACAACCTCTGTGTTATTTTTCAGAATTTGCAGACACCTCCACCATTACCACAGATACCACAGGCTCTGAAGGAGCGGGATGGCAAGCTGCTAGAAGTTATTGAGCAAAAACGATGCTTGTGCAAGGAGATCAAAGCACGACGGAGGCCAGAGAGGAGTCTCTGTAAGCAGGACAGCATGCCTATCCTCCCCAGCTGGAGGAAGAACACAGAAAGCCGGAAAACTGGAACACCACCATGTCGTCGACAACAGACTGTCCTGTGGGACACAGCAATATAAAAGTGATGGTGCTCAGGGCATTTTACCCTGTGTCCTAACAAAATGTGCCAACTGCATGAGACATTCTAGTAAATGCTCATGCTCAAAGTGTCCTGGAATATCACAGCTGCTAGACTGAACTTCCATTTTCTAAATGCCGTATCTGATGGAATATAAGGTGTATCTTGGTGTGTGTGGTGGGAGACCATGCATTTGATGTATCTATTTTGTGGAACTGCTCACAACTGAAAAATGAATGAACAAAGAAGCTAACAAAGTGAGACAGACAAAGGTAGATGGTTGATGTATTTTTAGGAGATTCCAAAATGAAAGACATGTTGATTGCGACTGTTCTAGTCGAACAAATGCAGTAATTAGATGCAAAGGTTTAAATGAGGCAAAATGATAACTCAGTCTTATAGAAATGTTCTGCAACCCACACCCAAAGCTGTGATGATGCCAAGGGCAAAAGTTGGCAGGGACATCAAAATGAGGTGGTCTCCAAATGGTATCACACTTCAGCAACAAGCCCAAAACTGACAGCTGCCCGGGATTCAGTTAACAGATACCCTCCTTCAAAAGCATTTATGCCCACTTGTCTCTGTGCTCAGTGGGTAATGTCATGTGCAAGCAGCTCTGTGAGCTGCTCTGTGTCCTCATTGTAGCCACTGCGGGCAGTCTATCGGAGCGGTTGATCGGAACCCAGGGTGGGGCAGTGTAGGTTATGACATATCTGCACTCACGGATTAACATTTCATGATACACAGCAGTGCTGTTTCATGTTTGCTAGATATAAACTGGGTAGCAGGGTTTATAGCTTATTTTATGTAATTATTTATGTATTTATTTATAAAAGAGAGGTGGTGTTCTATTAAGAATGGAAGAAAACATACCCCTCCCCTACCCTTGCTATTCCTGTACCTTCAACATTTTTTTTCCAAGTAACTGTATTTATCCTACATATTTCACTAACTTGCAAATGTAAGCTAATTTCCCATAACCTGAAAATAACTGCATCCTGTTTAATTATATAGAGTATTGTCATTATTTTGGTTGAAAGTTTCCACCATCCCTCATTTCAGCTTGATCCAAACCCTACTTTCCAGCTTTCAGCTTCAGTGTTTATTCCTCTTTTACTTAATGGTGACACCCAACAATGGAACATTCTGGCATTCTGTGCCATTTTTTTTTAAATATTATTTTTATTCCGCATTAGATTATTGGCTGAAGTGCATAAAAATACTCCATTTCCCATGTTACACTCCACTTATAGGTTCATAGGTTGGTACTAGGTTATCAGCCCTAGGGCCTATACAAGCCTAGCCATAACAATTCCCTGGCTATTTCTTCCCACATTATTTACTTTCCTGGACCCCTGTCTAGCAGGGCGACTGACGTGATCCCTGGGGTGAATTTCCTTTCTCCCATCCAAACGTCAAGGTTCCTCTTGAAGAGGTCCAAAGAGGCACTCTGCTTGACATGTATGGGCAATCTATTCCAGAGTCTGGGGAGTCTCTGGGTCAGGAACCTATCCCTCCAGCATGTTTTGTTTATTGTGATGACAAGGTTTAGATCCCTGGAGCGTGTAGCACTGAGGGATTGGGATTTCTTTAAGTGTAGCATGTCCAACAGCTCTGGGTTTGACATGGCCTTGTATGTTAAGCAGAGATCGCCTCTGAGTAGACGATATGCGACAGAGTATAGCTGGAGTTTTTAAGGCGGTCAGCGTAGGGCATCTGCTTTAGGCCTATGATTCTTTTAGTGAGGTATTTCTGAGGCCTTTCCAGTTGTTGCAGATGTCTTGAGAGGTACATACCAAATGGGGCGTTGTATTCTATAATGGGTCTAATGAGGGAAGAGTACAGTGGGACAATGACCTCCTTTTTACTGGATGAAAAGCCCTTCGTGATGAGGTGTGCCACATAGAAGGATTTCCTGACTGTTGTGGCGATGTGGTTATCGAAGGTGAGATCACTGTCCACCTGTGTCCCTAAGTCTCTTATCACACTTTCTGTGTTTAGTGTACTGCCACCTATATGGTAATTCATGGATACATGTTTTTTCCCAAAGGGGATAACAATACATTTCTTGGCATTGAGCTTGAGCCCATGGCTCTGGCACCAAGCATCTGTTTCTGTAAGGCCCTTTTGTAGAGTATCCACATCATTTGGGATTCAATAATGGCTCCCAGTTTGCAGTCATCTGCAAACTTTGTTAGCCAGAGTCCCTTAGTGTTGACCTGTACTTCACAGAAGTAGATGCCAAACAAGAGCGGCCCCAGGACTGAACCCTGAGGTACTCCACTTGTCACTTGTCTGGAGCTGGATTTGGAGTTGGCTACTTTTACAGTGTGGGTTCTATCAGTAAGCCATTTAGCAACCCATTGGGTGACATAGGGATTAATACCCAACTTAGTAAGTTTATCTATGATTCCAGAGTGGGGGGTGGTGTCAAAGGCCTTGGCAAGGTCTAGATAGGCTGTGTGGACCACCTTACCCTTGTCCATGGCTCTGGAGACTGATTCAAAGAAGTCAATCAGGTTCAGGAGACAAGATCGGCCCTTCACAAACCCAAACTGGGTGGGGTCCAGTGTTTGAAGGTTGCCAATGTCTTTGTTTATAAGTTCCATGATAATACGCTCCATGGCCTTGCAGATAAGGCTTGTCAGACTGATGGGACAGTAGTTTCCGGGATCCAAGGTAGATCCCCCCTTGTGGACTGGGATAACTGTAGCTCTGCGCCACTCAGTGGGCACGAAACCTGAGGTGAGGCTGTGAATAAACATGACACTTAGGTGAGGTGCCAGTTCATATTGTAGTTCATGTAGTACACAGCCCGGGATGTCATCTGGTCCCATGGACTTATTTAATAGGCACAGGTTTCATAGATTCTTAAATCTTTGTGAACTTCTCATATGAGATGACGTGAAGATTGCTTGTTTCAGTTAAGTAACAAGAAGTACTCATAGCTGATTTTTTTCAGCCATCAGTGAAATGGCAGCACAATATCATCCTATGTGATGCTATGGTGCAGAGGATGGGTGATAATATTTAAAACTGCAACCTACCTTAAACTACCTAAAAACTAGAAATAATACAAGCAGACATCTTTAAATGAAAATAAAGCTAACACTACATATTTTAAGGCAAACTAGGAGTTGCATACTGCCACTGTAGGAATCTGAAAAGAAACACTAGTGCATTGTGTGGTAACCATCTGAAATGTCGGGGCCCAAAACATGGAGACTGAATATCCAAAAACATGGACTTACATGTACCATGTCTGAGACAGCCATTTCCCTGAATGCTACCTTTTCTCTGAGATATGGCAATCTTGGAGTTGGTGTATAAATGAATACAAAATGCACTCTCTCGAGGCACTCCTAAAATGGAGAACATCGATATCTGTGCAGTAACTGAGACCTCATTCAAGGCTCCAGAGAGCACCCCTGCAATACCAGGCTACAACTCTTACCACACTTTTTGGCCACCAAACCAGGACCAAAGCACTAAAGGCAGAGGAGTGTCCATATTCACCAAGGATATTCACACCTCCAGACTAGTTGCCCAACACAATGTATCTGAAATTCTACAAATGCAATTAACACTAGGTAAGGCTGCAATCCAAATTGTAGCTTGCTACAGATCCCCCACCATGCCCCAAGATTCTCACTAGACCTTTATAAACATACTAGATAATATTAAGATACAACCAAACACCCTAATTCTGGGTAATTTCAACTACCCTGCCATTAATTGGGAAAACTACTCGGGTACCAACACCTTTGCCCAATGGTTCTTGGAATTCATAAATTCCAATGCCCTGGGCCAACTAATCCATAGTCCCACCAGGGGCTCAAATATCCTAGACCTGGTCATTACCAACATGGGAAATCGATGCTCCACACCAGTGGTCACCCCCTGGATGGTCAAATCTGACCATAAGCTAAACACATTTGATGTCCACATCCCACCCCTACCCCCAGTAGAGAAACCTCCATAAAAAACTTCTCCAAAGCCAACTTCATGCTATTAAAGTCAGAAGTGACAAACTTCATGACACCCATGCAGACGGGAACTGAAAGTTCGACCGCTGAATCCTACACTAAGGCACTGTATGAGCACATCCACTCGTGCATGAATCATGCCATTCCAAACAAAACCAAGACAGTCTCCTCCAAAAAAGGAACCCAATCTGGTGGTCCCCTGCCATAAACAAACTATAAAACAGAAGGAAGAAACTGTTGCAGAAAAGAGGAAAATCCCAGGATGCAAAAAACTCCCTTACCAGCCTCAGTAAGAAGCTGAGATCCCTCATAAAATCCTCCAAAGCTAGTTATGAAAATAAAATTGCCAAAGATTCCAAGGACAACCACAAGGCATTCTATAGTTATGTCAAGAATCTAAATGGCAGTGCTCAGATCTGCTCTGAGCTACAACAGAATGGCATTAAATATACTGATCCCAAGGATATTGCCACTATCCTGGCAGATCAATTCAGTGCAAACTTCACCCCTGTCTCACCCCCTAAAGGGCCAATCTCAATACCAAAAGATTGCCAAATTCCAGTACTCGGGTCCACACAGGTAAAAAACACAGTCTCTAAAGCTAAGAATACAGCATCCATGGGACCAGACGACATCCCAGGCTGTGTACTACATGAACTACAAAATGAACTGGCACCTCACCTAAGTGTCATGTTTAATCATAGCCTCACCTCAGGCTTCATGCCCAATGAGTGGTGCACAACTATAGTTATCCCACTCCACAAGGGGGGATCCACCTTGGATCCTGGGAACTATCATCCCATTAGTCTGATGAGCCTGATCTGCAAAGCCATGGAACGCATTATCATGGAACTTTTAAACAAAGACATTGGAAACCTTCAAACACTGGACCACACCCAGTTTGGTTTCGTAAAGGGTTGATCTTGCTCCTCAACCTGATTGACTTCTTCAAATCAGTCTCCAGAGCCGTGAGAGGGTAAGGTGATCCACACAGCCTATCTGGGCCTCACCAAGGCCTTTAACACCATCCCCCACTCTGGAATCATAGATAAACTTACTAAGCTGGGCATTAATCCCTACACCACTCGATGGGTTGCCACCTGGCTTACTGACAGAACCCACACTGTAAAAGTAGCCGACTCAAAATCCAACTCCAGACAAGTGACAAGCGGAGTACCTCAGGGTGCAGTCCGCTCTTGTTTGGCATCTACTTCTCTGAAGTACAGGCCAGCACTAAGAGACTCTGGCTAACAAAGTTTGCAGATTACTGCAAACTGGGAGCCATTATTGAATCTCCAAATTATGTGGATATTCTACAAAAGGGCCTTACAGAAACAGATGCTTGGTGCCGGAGCCGTGGGCTCAAGCTCAATGCCAAGAAATGTATAGTTATCCCCTTTGAGAAAAAACATGTACCCTTGAATTACCACATAAGTGGTAGTACACTAAACACCAAAAGTGTGATAAGGGACTTAGGGACACAGATAGACAGTGGTCTCACCTTCGATAACCACATAGCCACAACAGTCAGGAAATCCTTCTATGTGGCACACCTCATCACTAAGGGCTTTTCATCCAGAAAAAAGGAGGTCATTGTCCCACTGTACTCATCCCTCATTAGACCCATTATAGAGTACAACACCTCGTTTGGTATGTACCTCACAAGACATCTGCAACAACTGGAAAGGTCACAGAAATACCTTACTAAAAAAATTACAGGCCTAAAGCAGATGCCCTATGCTGACCATCTAAAAAAACTCCAGCTGTACTCTGTCTCATATTGCCTACTGAGAGGCGATCTCTGCTCAACATACAAGGCCATGTCAAACCCAGTACTGTTGGACATGCTACACTTAAAAAAATCCCAGTCCCTCAGCTACATGCTCCAGGGATCTAAACCTGGTCATCACAATGAACAAAACATGCTGGAGGGATAGGTTCCTGACCCAGAGACACCCTGTACTCTGGAATAGACTGCCCATACATGTCAAGCTGAGCACCTCTTTGGCCCTCTTCAAAAGGAACCTTGACGATTGGATGGGAGATACGAAATTCACCCCGGGGATCACATCAGTTGACCTGCTAGAGAGGGGACCAGGGAAGTAAATATTCTGGGAAGAAATAGCCAGGGAATTGTTATGGCTAGGCTTGTATAGGCCCCAGAGCCGATAGCCTAGTACCACCCTGTGAACATATATACATATAATGCTCAGGGTGTGCAACTGGGCCTGTCCCCCTGCAAAGAACACATTTAAAGATAAATAGCAATGTTTGAGAATCGCTCTTACCCTGCATCTTCATTTATCTTTCAGTATGTCAGCACTCGACATTTTATAGGGAGCAATGCTGCATATTGTCTGTCAATATTATTATTGCAGCAGAAGTTGACTGTACCATATAGCAGATACTAGATAGCAAAGGGGTAAAAAAGATGGAGTGCATGATGGAGATTTAGAAATATTCATGAATGGCCCTAAAGCATTAATAGCTCAGACACAAAGATTTCTCGCATTGCAGTTAAAGGATAAGAGTTAAATGACATGTAAGCTAGTAGAAGCGGACAGAAACTCTCCTGGTTCTCTTACTATTTTAGGCTATGTTTTGATGAATTTTGCAGCATTCCTGTACAATGGTATGGTGTAAGACAGCAACAGAGTTTCTATAATGAAAATCCAAAAAGGTCATGTCTCAGAGCCGTGATAAAAGACAAGACTAGCTACTTCTGACCATCCAGTCTTTGTTCCATGTAAAAGGATTGTGTTGGCATGTGAATAAATGGGGCACTTGTCAGTCATTCATATTTTACCATCTTTTTTAACATGGTGGCCACCAATGGTTGTAACATACACAGTGATTATAATGTATCATGGAACGACACACCGGCATGATAGCTTCACATCCCAACATATCCCTTACCTCTTAAACAAACAGCAGAATAACACCCTTGCCACCTTCATCATAAACCTAGATAATTGGATGATCAACCTCAGGCCTGTAATTGTTTTTATACTGATTGTCCAGTACTTATCCATGAACCTATGATACCACCATGGCCCAATACCAGTTACTATTCAGAGTCCTATTTTCAGCATTTCTAAACCTCAAGTCACTAAAAACCTGAGTTCAGTCTCACATTTAGCCAACGTGCACATAGACCGCACCTCAAATTGCATGGATGAGAATGTGCTGTAATCTCATCTCTCTGGACTGAAAGCCGTGATCCTACCATACCAAACAACAATGAAAAAAATCACTCTTTTTATTTTAAGACTTACACAGACAAGAACAAGTTAGTTAGATATGGTGATCTCATACATAGCTAAGCACCTCAGCCAAAAGAAAACAAAAGCTGTCTCTAAGGCATGTATGGGATAGCTTACTTTTTTTCACTCACCACAAGTGATAGTTATGTCAACTTTCATTGGTAATTTGTTTTATTTTCAGTTTCATCTCTTACCGTATCTTGCTAGTTATTGTCTGTTCCTTGTGCAATGTTACACAGGACGTGGTATGACTGCTGCCATTTTTGTTTTGGGGGGGTTTTGACAGCCAGTCTGAATGCATATATCCCATGGGTCCCCACTTTAAATAATCTCTGTCTTTATCTTGGGTCGAAGATACTTTCATAGGTTTCCAGTCATGGCCCTTCTCCATCAGATGACTGCCAGTTTGACACATGTAAACAGACATAGCGTGTAAAAGGACCTGCCTTCCTCCTCCATAGATTTCATTTATATGTAACAGCCTTGCCCATGACTCATAATTTCTGGTGATGAACTGAAGATCTAGCCTTGTATCTCCACATAGCATCTTCTAAGCATCTGTACTCCCAGCCATGTCACATTCCATCTGCTCTAAGCACATTTAACATTTCAGCACACACATTTTACTAATATTGTGCTGTACATTTATCTCCATTACCCTTTGGGTAGCAATGACTCTGCTGCCATTTTGTATACAACAGGGTGCAGAGTCCTAGAACAGCATAATAGCATCAAATCAGGCAGATTCTATACTGAACAGCACACAAAGCAGATGTGAATGACATGAATTTATTTTGGCTTCCTGTGCTTCATAGCGTCTATTTGGACCACTCTGTATTCAAGTATTGCTCACATGACAGGTAATTTAACTCATTTGATAAAGTACTACCAGAGAAAATTGGAGAGGGCAAGTCTGGCTGTAAGCAATGAAAGAGTGGAGAGAGTCAGGGAGAGGGAGAGGCAGCTCACAGGTGCTATATGCACCACTTAGATGGAGTCTGCAGGCTGTAAACCTTTTTTTGTCAGCATCTTTTTGATATCCATGTTCAGAATTATGTTAATATTCTGAGGATGTGCTGAAATGTAGACCTGTTTCCCTTCCCTAAACTTAAAAATATATGCTGTTTAGCTATGTCTTGCTAGATGGAATTCTTTACTTTGATATCTTGGTAAATGGCAGTGCCTCACACTATGCAACAGAAACTCCTATTCTATGCAACCTTCTTTAGAGCTCTTATTCTGCTATCTGTTATCAGAATGCAGCCATACAACTTCAGAAATTTCATACCCCTAAGTCTTTTCCGGCTAAATGACAGTACCACTGTTTAACCAGGTAAGACCTTTTTGGGAAGGGGACCTAGGAACTCTGCTCTTATTAAGTGGCTTGCTCAGAGTAATGTAGTATGTACTTATAAATTGAGGGGATACAAACCAACAATACACAACTCTGGTAACAGTTTAAAACCTTAAGCCATTCACACTTGCTGTTATTCAGTTAATAAAGTGTCAGATTACTAACTACTGCAGACTGGAGTGCCATTGCCTGGTGCTCAGAGTGATAGTAAACTTAAATGTGAGAAAAATCTTTTAAACTGAAGAGGTAAAGCAGCTTTTTGCCTTACATGTTTAGGTAAAATAATTTTCTCGCATACATGTGCTTATTCCTGGCATGGAATCCATGAATTTGAGTACTGCAATTAAGTTGCATTGAAACAATAGACCTGTGTGCAGTCTGATTTTAAAGTGTCGTCAACACGATTCAGACGTGGCAACCCAAACAGCTCATAAATAGCACTGCAGATGTGAAGCAGAGCACAGACCATTCCATGATGTAGGCAAAAATTAGTTAATTCTGTTTTGACCGAGATTATACAATGGGTTATAAATTCATTGTTACCAGTAGCAACCTCTACTGTTCTGTATACAGATGGTGCTTAACTCTGTATCAAAATATTACAACAGAGTACTTGCCATCTAGCTCAGGGAATAAGGTATCACAAGTTATTGGGTCTGCAGGTCATATGACTAACTGCTGTGCACACTGACCTTTTGCACAAAGCTAGTTGTGAATATTGACATCTGTGCTGAGCTTGCTACTGACTGTCTGCACTAAGCAAGCTGTGAATATTGACATCTGTGCTGAGCCTGATACAGATTGTATCTGCACTAAGCTAGTACAGCAGGAAATATACTGACTGCCTGCACAGGGCCTGCTGTTGCACTACATTGCATACTGCCTGAATGCAATAAACTAGTTGCTGTACAGCAGTGAATATTGACATCTGCACTGAGCTTGCTGTTGTGTTGCACTGCAGAGTATATTCACTGTCTGCATTGAGCTATCTGCATACAGTACTACACCTTGGCTCAGAAGGTTGAACGCCACAGTAGCCCCTCCCAGCATGGCATGTGTGAAACGTCCCCTCAGGAGGCAGTGAGAGGGGACAAAAGGAAAATAAAGTCAAAGTAGGGGAAGCCTCCTCTAGTAGTAGACCCGTAACGAGCAGTGTACCCCAAGGATCGGTCTTGAGGCCTCTAATGTTTGGGATATACTTTTCTGAGGTGCAAGCCAAAACCAGTGGTCTGTGGCTGACCAAATCTGCAGATGACTGCAAGCTGGGTGCTGTCTTAAATTCCCCTAGTGATGTGAACATCCTCCAAGAGGGCCTTACCCAGACTAATTACTGATGCCAGAAGCATGGCCTCAAACTGAATGCCAAGAAATGCATCATTATCCCCTTTGGGGAAAATGTCATCCTCACTAATTATCACATTAATAACAACATAATAAGCATGCAATCAGTCATGAGGGACTTGGGCACACAGGTTGATAGCAACCTGTCTTTTGACCACCACGTTGCCTCCATTGTACGGAAGGCTTTCTACATGGCCCACCTCATAAATAAGGGTATTTCATCCATGAACAAGAAGGTTCATAACATCCCTGTACTCCTCCATTATCAGACATATTATTGAGTACAATGCCCCCTTCAACATGTACCTTGCCAAGGGCATGCAGCAGTTGAAGAGACCACAGAGGTTCCTGACCAGGAAAATCCAGGGTCTCAAACACCTATCCTATACAGATAGGATAAAAGCCCTGTCTCTCTACTCAGTCTCATACAGACTGCTCAGAGGTGACTTGTGTCTGGCATACAAGGCCATTTCAGACCCAGCCTTAATGGAGTTGCTGCATATCCGTAAGACAAACTCCACTCACACAACCCGCATGCAAGGCCTTAACATGGCCTGTGACATTAGTAGAACTTGTTGGTGGGATAGATTTGTGTCCCATAGACTCCCCCGTCTGTGGAATAGACTCCCTCTCCATGTCAAGCCGAGTACCTCTCTAGCCCTCTTTAAGAGGAACTCCAAATCCAAAAAGTCGAAAACTATGTAAATGAAGCACACCACAGCAACGATGAACCAGAAGGTGAGAACAACAGTTTTATTGCAAAGTTAAGCGCTTTCTTCCCCCAGAATATTAACCCTATATTAAATCCATAAACAAGTGTTATTTATAACAAAACACAAGCCTAAAAGATTTTTTTAGACTACACAATAACATACAAGTATTTAATATAGGGTTAATATTTTTATGTAGCTACTAATTTAGTGGAACCTATTAAACAATTAGTTAATAGGAATTTTTATTGATTGATTTAATTATATAAGGCTGGGTTGAAACGTGATGAATTGTTCTGATGAAGTCCCTTGTATTGGGGGAAGAAAGCGCTTAACCTTGCAATAAAATTGTTGTTCTCACCTTCTGGTCCCTCTTTAAGAGGAACCTGGATGACTGGATGGGAAACAGAAAATATACCCCTGAGATCCCACCTGTGTCCCTGCTGGACAGGGGAAACAGGTGATGACTTTGAGGGAACATGGGCAAAATCCTTGGCTAGGGTTATAAGGGCCTCCGGGCCAGTAGCCTAGTATCATCCTGTGAACCTATGAACATGTTATTTCCAGTCACTTGGATGAAAGTCCATGTTGTCTGCATTTTGCTAGAGCCCAGTGATAAACTGGTGAAACACCTTTACTGGCATAAGGAGAAGGCCTAACAATACGTGTGTGTCTGTGTGTAAAATGGTAACTGTAGTGGGCAATCAGACAAGGCAAGGCATAGTCTTAGGTGGGTGTGACAACAAAAAAAAATGCAGACAACATTTTTCTATATTCTGCACAGTGATATGTTATTCATCTCCTGCTAAAACTTCACTTTTTTACTACCCAAATCATATTATTTCATTGATGTTATGTGTAATGAGCTTGTAGCTAAGAAACTTAATAACACCAAAACAGCAGTACAGTAAAGTCTATCTTTTTCCTGATGTCCCTGGAATTTCACTTACTGTTCTGGAAAACAAAATTGTGATGTCAAGGTCCTCAAATCCATTATCATAGCAACTAGCCTTTTTCTCTTTAGCAACATGGGTTTCTGCCTGTTTCTTCTGAAGAAGCAAAACAGTGACCATTAAACAGATAAAACAACAAGGATAAGTAAACTTGTTTATCATTTAAGCTGAAGATTTTCTCTCTCTCTCTCTCTAATTAACATACATCTGCTGAATTATGCACCCATTGCCAAGACACCACATCTTAGACAAGACACGACTTTATTTTGACCAACAAAAATGTCTAAAGATGGAGGTTGCATGCAGTGTTCATGTAACTTAATTGGTGCAGAGGGATTTGAACATGTGATCTCCCATTTTTTATTTCCTTGCTTTGAACATAAAATCGTTCCACCGTGTATGATAACTCTTCAGCCTTTCTCGTTTGATTTCTGATGTGTTAGACAATCATTGTGGAATAAAAAAATAGGCCTGTCAAGAAAAACCTAAGGCTTAATGTGTATGCATGAACAGCTGAGCTGACAAATTACACAGATTTGTTTTTCTCGCAAGTTGTAAATCAAGATGTGACAGTACTACTGCTATCGTACTGAATGTTCTGGCATCTTTCGCTTGGATGCTAAAAGCTAAGAGAAGAAATAGGCAACATCTGGAAACCACTACAGGACAAATTAACATTTTTAAGGGGAAATTTTTAGGAAATAATGAAGATCATTATGACCTTAGTCAAAGTTGCATTCCATCCCAGGATTCCCAGACAATACCTCCTTGGAAGTTGAATGATCAGTTCTGGTGAGCCGGTTAGTTAGCTGAGATTTTTGCAGGCATTACTTAATAAGTTGTCCCTGGCTCTGATGTCCACTGGCAGGCCAGTAGTTAGCTCGAATATCATGTTCAAATGTGCTTTTACTTCCCCAGAAAAGAATTTGAAAGCCATTTGGTAATATGCTGTTGAAATCATATGTGATGTAACAAAGTTTAAGAAAGCATTGCAGAAAGTAAGTCTATCAGTTGTTTAAGTTACTATAACCTCTAGCTTTATTATGCCTTGTGAAAAACTAAAATGTTTGCAAAAAGTTACAAGGAATGCTAATGTATAGTAGCTGTCTGTGTTCATACATATCCTGTATGTCTGGGTTTCTGCAGGCAAAGATGTCTATAAAGAAGCAAGAGAGGGACATTTTCATTTCAGATCATGTTATTCCTTGAATGTGGAGGAAATGTTATGAGGCTGTTGACAAGGAAATGGAGAGAACTTGATGAGATACCAGGTTTCTGTACTTACCTCAGAAGAAGATGCCCGGGTTGGGAAGATTTCATGGGGTGGGAAAGTGAGGTTTCTTCCAGAAGGTGACATTAAGATCTTTCCCTTAAAGAAGTTTTGCTTGGTTTATTATCTAAATGGAATTAAGCAGTACAAGTGATACATTGAACAAGGTTTCATGCTTTCAACAATAACATTAATAATTAATGAAGACAGTAACAAAACTACATCAAAGGTTCACTAAAATTTTAATGTGAAACATATTACATAGTAAAAAAAGCATACCTAGCATTTAACATACCCACTGCCTACAATTTTCATTTAATTTGGAAAGTAAAAGGAAGAGAATGGAAGGAGGAATAAGATGGTATGGCTGTCCAGTATGTCGCCAATTAAAATAAATTTCACTTTGTCACCATACCCCTCAAGTGTACTTCGTAATGAAAAACATTCCTCAGTTTCAGTCTTAAAAATTCCATGTTCCTTGCAATTTCATATGGAAAGGGTCTGTAATATATTTAATGTTAAGAATTGTTTTCCCTGATATCCATGGTAAATAATATTGAATCATATTAATTCATAAAGAAAACAACGTAGTATAAAGTAACACATTTTAACTATTCCTTGAGATTTGTAGTTGAAGTTGATTTGATCCACATTAAGAAATATAGCATTCAACGTTTTGCCCTTTTGTCCTACAGTATGAAAGATAGCTTTCTATATTTTGGAGATGGAAGGTTGAAAGCTATGTTTGTTACTGCAGTTTAGGAACATAGCTGTAAATGGCAGGCAAAACATTTTCTTTATCAAACTGAAAATAACTTTCTGAAATGCAATTTTTTCTTTGCATTTCTGGAAAGTAAATGTAGGGTTTGTAGGGAGGAGTGTGAACATTTTATGCATGAGTTGGATATAAGATAGCAGTTCCTCATGATTTGCTTCTCATCCAGACTGCATCTGATTTATGAAAACAGATTTTTTTTTGGGGGGGGGGGCAAGGAATGAATGGCAAGTTATGCTGATCTTACACCTTTATATGAACCTTAAAGACTTAGGTTTGGTAACAACTTTCTTGTAAGAAAAATAAAGAAAATGATTAATTAAAACACCTTATACACATTACAAGTAAGCTTTGCATTTTTATTGTTTTGTTATCAGTTACCATGATATGTATTATGACAGGGTCAATGAATAAACCAGTCTTTTGCAGTCACACACACCTGATCCATACTGCCACAGGTATACTGAATGAACCAGTCATATACAGTCACACACACCTGTTGCATGCTGCCACAACTACACTGAATGAACCAGTCATATAGAGTCACACACACCTGTTGCATGCTGCCACAAGTACACTGAATGAACCAGTCATATGCAGTCACATACACCTGATGCATACCCCCTAGGGACACTGAATGAACCAGTTATATACAATCATGTACACCTGATGCATAGCACCACAGTAACTGCGTGAGTAAACCGACTCCTATGAAGTCATACACACCTGATGCAGAGTGACCCACCCCTAAGTAGTCATGCACACCTGATGCAGTGTACCCACACCTATGTAGTCATGCACACCTGATGCATGCTACCATAGTAACTGTGTGAGTGAACTCACCCCTATGTAGTCATGCACACCTGATGCATGCTACCATACTAAATGTGTGAGTGAACTCACCCCCATGCAGTTATGCACACCTGCTGCATGCTACCACAGTAACTGTGTGAGTGAACCCATGCCTATGTAGTCATGCACACCTGATGTATGCTACCACAGTAACTGTGTGAGTGAACCCATGCCTATGTAGTCATGCACACCTGATGTATGCTACCGCAGTAACTGTGTGAGTGAACCCACCCCTGTGTAGTCATGTGCACCTGATGCATGCTACCACAGCAACTGTGTGAATGAACCACCCTTATATAGTCATGCACACCTGATGCAGAGTGAACCCACCCCTATGTAGTCATGCATACCTGATGTAGAGTGACCCACCCCTATGTACTCATTCACACCCAATGCAGAGTGAACCCACCCCATGTAGTCATACACACCTGCTGCAGAATGAAGCCACCCTTATGTAGTCATGCATACCCGATGCATAGTGAACCCACCCTTATGTAGTCATGTACACCTGATGTAGAAAGAACCCACCCCTATGTAGTCATGCACACCTGATACAGAGTGAACCCACACCTGTGTAGTCATGCACACCTGCTGCATGCTACCACAGTAACTGTGTGAGTGAACCCACCCCTTTGTAGTCATGCAATGTAGTCATGCACACCCAAAGCAGAGTGAACCCACCCTTATGTAGTCATGCACACCTAATGCAGAGTGAACCCACTCCTATGTAGTCATGTTTGCCTGATGCATGCTACCACAGATATTGTGTGAGTGAACCCATCCCTTTGCAAACATGAATATTTGATTCATGCCAACCCAGTGACACTCTGACTGCACCATCCTGTATACACGTGTACACACCAGCAATGCAAGTTACTGCAATTACTCTGTAAGTGAATTCAACCATATGTATTCTTGCACACCTGATTCACACCACTACCACATTGCAACTTCGACTTAGCACACAGGTATATACCAATGTGTGCCTAATGTATACCACAACACTTGTGCTATGTCAGCTGTATGTAGTGCAGTTGCATGCATGGCCACTTTATGCCACAGCACCATTGCTGCAGTGACTGAAACAGGCCACCCATAGTTATATACATTAAATGTCCTGTTAAAATAACAATGTTATGAGTACATTAACACACTAGGGCCATGCGCGTCAGTTGTATGTCACTTTCAACAGTGCCCTGACTGTTCTCATCCACCTTGTAGTCACTTAGACTTGATATTTGTCACCAGAATGATGTTCTGAGTACTTCATTCACAAATAGCTTTACATTTCTTGCCTGGTGTATATCACTGTGGTAATATTTTGGGTCCTCCAATCCCCCACAGTCAGGCATACCTGATGTGTGTCACTGTGGCAATGTTCTAAGTACCCCAGTAACCTATAGCGATGCACAACACACCTGTTGTATGTCACTATGATAATGTTCTAAGTACCTCAGTAACCTATAGCCATTTATATTAAGCATCCTGCATGTCACTATGATACTGTTCTGTGTACCCAATTAAGCTGCAGCCATGCACAGCATACCTATTGCATGTTACTATGATGATGTTCTGAGTACCCTAGTAACGTATACCCATATACAGCCCACTTGATGCACGTCACTTTGATAATGTTGTAAGTACTCCAGTAACCTACAGCCATGCACAACATACCTTGTGCACGTCACTCTAATGATATTCTGAGTACCCCCAGTAATTAATAACCATGTACTTGATCACATTTGCTGCATGTCACTATGATCACTCGAATGGTGGTCAAAGAGACTACTGCTCATGCAGCAAGTGGAGGGCAGTACGATTTGGAGGGAACACCCTTTGTGGAATGTAAAAGGTTGTTCTCCATAGATGGCTCATTGCATTTTCCTCCCTGGCACTAGGCTGAATGCACTCCATTTAGGGCCAGGGAGAAAACAGAAAAAAAGGCAAATCACTCCCTGATGGTTGTCTAGACGACAGCCCCTCCTGGTAGACTCTCATACTAGTAATGGGGAATAAAGAGGGTCAACTAGCCAGGAGAGGGTGATGATTGACAGACAATGGGGACAGAGTAACGCTAAATTAAATAAGTGTTTTGAATCCTTACGCCCCCTGTGGTCATGGGCATCTGTGCTTCTGTGTATCCCCCACCCACCTGTGGTTGTACAAACCTGACATATTTCACAGTAGTGATGTTTTGACCCTCAGGCACCTTTGTTCATGCACCCCATAGGCATTTCATCACACCAGTGCACTGAGCAGCAACTCCCTTAGCAATATGTGGTCAAGCCCCTCTGGGTGATTTCACCAGAGCAGAGCAGTGACACCCCAAGCTACCTATACCCATGCACCCCTGATACATATTACCATGGCAATGACCAGTAACTCCTTCAGCCAGCTGTTAGGCAGCTGTGCGACATCTTGATTCCTTCAGCCACCTGTGATCTTGCACCACTCAAATGTTTCACCACAGCAGTTCAGACTCTTCCTCTGCCACCTCTAGTCATGCAGTACTGAAACATTTTATCATGGCAATGTAATGGTTCCCTGTATTTGTGTATACCTGATTCTTTCTCCATGGTGATGGTATCGTTCCACCAATCATTTGTGATTATACACACCTGATGCATTTCATCATGGTGATTGTACCACTCCTCCAATTACTTGTGATTATACACACCTGATTCTTTCACCATGGTGATGGTATCACTCCTCCAACTGTGATTATACACACCTGATCCATTTCACCATGGTGATGTTATGATTCCTCCAACCTGCCATAACCATGACCAGTACCATATGAGGTGTCCATCTTTTTCTCAGCTGCTAACTGCCTTGGCATTCCCATACTCAGGTCACTCTCAGTTTAATGACATAATGAAGGTGGCATACATGCACTTAACAGCCATCCAACTACTCTTTAAAAATCCTTCTTCACAGTTTCAGACAGGTTGTGGAATAGATTTCATTGTTCACTTGGATATCTCCTTGTCCCCTCAGCTGCACGTTGCAGAAGCAGAGTCTTGCAGTTCGCTATTATAGTGGCACAGTACAAAGTAATATTGATTCCATCTCTGCTATTAAAAAAGTAAAAAAAAGCTTTGTTTCCTTCACTGATTGAAGGGCTTGTGACTGGCAGGGACTGTCAGCCCACTAAAAAGATGCTGGCCTTGTCTTATTACCCATCCCAGCTGTTGCACGGAAGGAAAGTATCTGCACCATGTCTTCGGTGGTGCTGCTGCTTATGTTTCACTGGGTGCATTCTAGATTATTCTACCATCTTTTAATCTTTGGTATGTAGCAGCCATATTCAGAGAATGTCAACATCCTTTCTCTCTATTTGGCATCCTTGATATTTCCTCTTGCCTCCCCCCCATACTTAATATTTCCTCTTGTCCCCCCCCCCTCTCCCATCCTTGATATTTCCTCTTGTCCCCCTCCCCATCCTTGATATTTCCTCTTGCCCCCCCCCCCCCACCTTGCTAAATGTGTTCCTGAGCTAGAAAAGTAAAGTACCACAGACAAAATGACTGACTTTTCTAAAGGCCAGAACCTTGTTGAAATGCAAAGTGCCCATTTCAGTTATTTGATCTCTATTAACTTAAGTATCCTATAAGTATACTGTTATGAATGGCAACATGGGATCACAAAACACTTAAGGGACAGCCAAGCAGGTAAAGGTTGAAGAATAAGGCAGCTGAGGTCATAGGCAGTGATTGTGTCTTGTTTGATTCATAGATTCATGGTTTAGCAACTGTTCCACTGCTAAGAATTCTAATGTTGAAAGCTGCTGCCCGACTATGGTGGATAAAAAAACACTCTGGTAACAGTCTTAGCCTTTAATGGAGTTTGTTAGTGAATCTACTATATTGTAGGGTTGCAGAATTTAGATACTGAAGTGTCAAACATGCTTCTTTCCTCCTGAAGATGTGGCTAGTTTAGATCTCAGTTAGTAAGTCCAACACCTAGCAAAAGATGAGCATTACTTAGGATGGACAGTATTCAGAAAGGTATAGGACAGAGACACTAACAAATGCTTTATACTGCTGTATGTTAACTTCATAAAGTAAAACAGAGACACAAATATCACTCCTTGGGAAGGGAAGGATGAAAGAAACCTAAAGGCAGTCCTAATCAGTTAGCATTATGTGCACTGTAAATCTTCATTGGAGAGACAAGGTGAAATGTTTTCAACAATCCCTTAAAGGGTAACCGATGAAGAAAGTGGAAGAAATAGTGGTTGTGGGCTACAAGTGGTGAGATAGCCAATAAGGAACCAAGAGGGGAAAAGGCAGGGAAAAAAAGAGCAACCCCAATAAAAAAATTGCATCTGTCTTTAAGAATTTTTAAGAATTTGTTAAGATGTTTTAAAGAAATTTCAATGTATTGAATTTTTTTTTTAATCATATTTGAGTCACTTTTTTCTGTATCTAGTAGGTCCTTCATCCAGAAACAGGTATGAACTTTAGCAAACACTCATCTTATGCATTCCGTCTCTGTATACCTTACTTCTGTTAAATGTGTAATATGGAAGCAAATCAGTTAAAAAGTGTTCATGTTTTTGCATTACAGAGTTATGCCACACCTCCTTTTTAGAAAATAAATAAGGAATGACAGGGTCAAAATAAAGTCCCTTAAATTAAATAAACTAAGCAATATTACAAAACTAAACATGACATTTCCAGTTTTAGTCATCTAATTAGAATCCTTGACATATGTATATCTTTTTGATAGCAGAGTTCACTGAACTTCACAATTACCTTTTAATTTAACCAGTATCTGATCCCCACTGCAGGAATCTCTTATGGTTAGGCCTACAGACAGCCTTTGATGGTGAAACTGTGCAGGCTGCCTTGCTCATAAGGCGTGGACATTATCTCTTTGTCAGGACAACTCATACTTTAAGCTACAAAGTTCCTTCACAGAAGAACACATATACACTACGGTGTGCCAGCAAAGAATGGATACAGTGGAAGGAATATGAGGAAACACAAACAGGGAGGGAGGGAGAACACTGCAGTACCCGACTGGTTCTACATAAGATATTCTCTCTGACAATCTTTTGTTATGTCACACTGGATGGAGCTGTTCAGAAATGGTAAATCATATCTTACATCTACTGAAAGTGTGGTTAAACACCATTAATCCACAGTCCGCCCCGAGACATCCTTACGCCTCTGCTTCTCATTCCAGACCAATAACTTTGTGCCAACATAAGAATATCTAGATAAAAAATAGTTTTCCTTCTTATACTACTTAGTATTAAGGTCTTTTTTAATAAAAACACTTTGCAGTCTTTTCTTCTCTATCACTAAAGTTTTATTTTTATTTGCTGTTTGTAATTGCAAACTCTGCAGCCTGAAGATCCCTGAATATTGTCTCAATTACCTTGCAGTCACAGATATAACTGTAAGTAAAATATGGCGGTTGCCAAGAAATTTTATTTATGCAGTGATAAAAATAATTATGCATAGCTGTAATATCTATTTACCAAATGTGGTGAGCCATATGATTGTGAATGTTAAAAGAAAAAAAAAAAAAAAGAAAAAAAAGTGCAAATGAGATGTAAAGTAACATTTGAACTACATTTTGAACTATTTATTTTGTATTTATTTTATATGCTTAAAGATGACTAAGTCATGGAAAGCATGACATTTACTTCCATTTAAAAGGAAAAACAAAGTCAACCATATGTATATCATATCTACTCTGATTTTTTTTCCAGTGAACTGAAATGTTTGGAATTTGTAAATAAGAATTGTGTGCCTCGTTCTGAGTTGAACCAGTCAATTGAAAGGGGTAACCAACACCAGTTTGCCATTTTTTTGTATTCTGGACTATGTGTATAGCTTTTTATTTGATCCACATTCAATATCCTGCATGCCACAAAACAGAAGACCAAAACATTTAGTGGCCAAAGTTTTTGTTATAGCAGCCCTATCATTCATATGAATAGGACAGATACCAAACGATTGTAGCTATGTGAATGCTGGATGTGGGGGCTGGGCCCTAAAATATGTATGTATGTATGTATGTTTGTTTACAGCTCAACACATCAGACTCATTTTGCTAAATTTCAAGCTACAGTTTCATATAATTACAATCCTTAGAATATCCTGTTACTGATATCAGATGGTGCTCATTGGATTAGCAGCCTGTCAGCCTGTACTGCATGTTACAAGTATTACATTTGTTTTGCACCCTGAGAAAATAAAAACTAATATAGTATGATAATGTCTTAGAGCTTTTTACAAAAATAAGGCTGCTTGTTGAAAGTTAACTTTCTGGGGGATGGGTGAATACATTTTATGTCATACTACTATGTCCATATTTGGGAATAAACGATTAGTGGATGTAGAATAGGGAATTCACTATGCAAAATCAACTAGACAAGAGCTCCTGATCTCTCAAGGAAAGACCACTGATCAGTGTTGCTAAGTAACAGAGGAAGCTCTCCCACTGATCGTGCCAAGCATCCACCATCTTGCATGTAAATTCAGTGGTCGAACTTGCAGCCATCACATGGCCCAAGTAACTGCTATCTCATGCCTCAGGTTTCCAGGCAGAGCTTCCATGCAGATGAACATGGCGGACACCCAACTCTTCTGTACATACAAACATAAACAACACTCTTTCACAGTTTGTGAAGCAAGTTTTGTCATGAGTACGTTTCCTACATAATATGCTGTTGGCACTGAGACCAGAAGCATATGACATGTCAGCCTGTATACATCTCTGCTTTAAAAAATTCCCTAAATGCATGTCTTCATTTTGCACTGAATGTAAAAACATAAAACTCTCACATAAGTTGATGTATTAACAAATAATCAAGCAATGATATAGTTTACAGAAGTACAAACAGCCTGTGTTCCTTGCAATATTATCAAAAGAAGCTATGATCTGAGTGGTAAGATGGGAAACGCACACAAAATCTGGGACCTCTTGACATGTACTGTGGAAAGTGATACTAATTATGGAAACCTTTCGGGAACGTTCAGAGTTATCTAAATAGCTATAGCAAATCAATACTGTCATAATGTTAATTCAGAAACTGGTTTTAGTGGACAACAAGATACATTAAATATCATATATATTTTTTTCTTCTGTGCCTTCCATAATGGTGTATATTTACAAGTAGAAAAACACAGGTAAAGGTTGACTGTATCACTACCCCTTCCTACCTTCTTATTAAACAATCTCCCTCCTTTATTACAAAATCAGCTTTGTAAGTTATTTTTCAACAGCTCTCATTTAGAAAAAGCACTACTGTTTTCAAACTTGAAAAGATAATGTAATAATCAAACTGCTGGTCCTTAGAGTTTCTGTTTTCCCATCCTTCACAGTCAGCAGTGTCTGTTTACAATATCCATAATAAAATATTATTAAGGAAGAGAACAGATGACTCCAAAAAGAGTGTTGTGACAAAAAGAAACAGCAGAAAAGTGCTTCCTTTTAGGACTTTTGTTTTCTCCCACAGGAGTGACAGATACATTGTTTAGGTTTCACTAGAACAACAGATTATTTGCTCAGGGTCACACAGTGTGTGTATCGTGACCGTTTGCTCTGTTGTATTGCAGCCTTATGATTTAAACTTCAGAAGCCTCTCATCCTTAGAAATCTGGACTGCGATTAACATAATGTGCCTGCTCCTTGTAATATGCATTTGTTTTCTTTAAATTTCATTTAAACTTGCAATCAAAGCTACGAATCTGCACATTGTTTAGTAAATCTAACCAGACTACTGAAGTGAGTTCTGCAGAGTTTAGTGTTGTCATGTTCACTGGCTTGCTGCCAAGGGGCCCATATATAAAAAAGTGCAAGAAACAGGTAGCAGTGAGTATACTGTTACCAAATACGTGCATCTGTTTTATTGCTGGTGTATAAAGTTATTTTTGTGGGTTAATGTAATATTAAAGATGAGCGATGGTACCCCAAATTCCCTGTCTGCTTATGTATTACTTTCATAGAAATTAAGAACAGACCTAAAATTAAAATATTTTTGTCTACATTTATTTACAATGAAAATATAAATTCAGAGATTCTGCTGGTACAGCTCTGTTGATTTTATTGACTGCAAGACCATTCAGTACTTCTGCTTTCTACATATTTACATTTAATGTTTTTCAACACGTTATCTGCTTTATTGTTTAAACAGACTATCAGGTTGTTTCTTGTTCACTTGTTACTTATAAATGTATTATACTAACCTTATTTTTTTAACATGCTATCTGCTTTAAGGTTTATGGTTTCTGCTTTATGTACTCTCTCTCTCTCTCTCTATATATATATATATATATATATATATATATATATATATGTATATAAAATCTATGGGTCCCCCGCTTTTTATGGAATACAGTTTCTTAGCAAATGCAGGGGGTGTGGTTTAATGTTGACTGTACAGACAGTCGAGCAGTGGAAATGTTGATGGTTTGTACTGTCAAGACGGGTAGCTGGGGTTGGAGAGTTGAAAGTGTTTATGCATGTATATATGAGTTAGGGTTGGGAATGAGTGAAGGATAGGTGTTGTATGTTTGTGTGCTAGTTTGTTATTTTAGGATTAGAGTCAGGTTAGGGGAGAAATATAAAGTTGTTTGTGTTTGTGAATGTTTGTGTGTCGTGTGTAGTGGCAGTACTATGGAAAGTATTTTATGAAGGTAAGGTGTAGGGATAGAGTTACCAGCCGGGGAGAAGAGCCTGGAAACCAAACACACAGCTGATCGAAAATCAACAGATCATATGTACCTGCAGTTGTTTTGTGCAAGACCACAGTAGAGTGGAGTATGACAGCTGCAGAAAACGAGGGTCGTGCTTTTTTTTTTTTTTTTTTTTAATTAGCTGCTGATCAACAGGTTGTGCTCAATCAGTTGGCGTTGTATTTGTTGTAGTTTCAATCAGGTGTCCTATATATATATATATATATATATATATATATATATATATATAAATATAATATATATATATATTATATATATATCTATATATATATATATATATAAAATATATATATATATATATATATATATATATATATGCATATCTATATATATATATATATATATGTATATATATATGCATATATATATATATATATTTTTATATATATATATATATATATATATATATATATATTTATATATCAATACAAATATAACAAAATATATAGATAAATAGATGTACTGTGTTTTTGACCTGTATAGTGTATTGTATTGTATTGCATATTGTTTTTTTTGCCTTTTTAGCTTGGGTTGTGGCTGAAAAAGATCCACAGAGACGGTCACTTACCCAGTTAACAAAGCAAATAACTAAAGGGTCTATATCATGTTATCAAAAACCGGAATCATCAAACACGAGAAGACCAACACATATAGCGCGAACGTACAAAACCGCAAAATGCGAAATGTCGAAGTGTCATGGTTGACCCATCTGCGGTATAGCTCCGTAAGGTAAGTGTGCAGTAGTTACGGACGTTAGGGTTAGGATGCGGGTTAAGGTAAGTGCATAGATAGGTAATGTATGTAAGGTTTAGTGTAGGGTTAGAAGTAGGGTTTTGTTAACTGTATGTGTGTGGATTATTTATTATGTTTGGGTATATGTCTGTAAGTTAAGTGTGCAATAATTACGGACCTTAGGGTTAGGGTGTGGGTTAAGGTAAGTGCATAGATAGTAATGTATGTAAGTTTTAGTCTATGGTTAGAAGTAGGGTTTGGTTTGTGTATGTATGTATGTATTTTATTTGTTATGTTTGGGTATGTAGTATGTAGCACGCGGTGGTGTTGGCCGACTATGATGGTTCGAGATTTGAAAAGTGGCGGTTTAGGGTGTCCTGCATATTTACGGTTCGGGCTATGTGTGTCGGTGTTGTGGTGTTCGATGATATGGGTTTGCAATAACGTAATATAGACCCTAACTAAATGTACTTAGAGGAGCTCTTCATAATACACATTAAGAAGTGAAGTCAACTTTAGTCACCCACTAACAGAAAGAATTGGAAATAATAGCAGAGTTAAAACGAAGTAGCAAGATGCCACATAAATCTTATCAGTTAAGTGGGCTGTTATATTAATCTCTACAATGTAAAATAGTGCAGGAAGCTGCATATTGATAGTGTTGAAGGGAATGCAGTTGAGACATCAGCACTGCAGTGATAAGATAGTTTACCGTCATATAACAGAGATTAAAATGCAGGTTCTTAAGATAACCTTCTCTCTCTCTGTTATGAGTCATAGCTTTTGCCTTGAGTGATTCCATGGGCAGCCACCACTATCCGTGGAGTTTACAAGGTAAAGAGGGAAACTGAAGAAGATTGGCAGGTCTTTCTACACACACACACACACACACACACACACACACACACACACACACCGATGGGCATTTTAGAGTCCACAATCTAACTACTGCATGTGTTTGGAAGATAGCAGGAAACCAGAGCACCTGGAGAAATCACATTCAAGCACAGAGTGGACATGCAAACTCTGCTTAAATGGCACCCCAGCTGAGAACTGAACCAGAGAACCTCATGCTCTGAGGCAGCAATGCTATCTTAACTCAGTCCAAAACTGCTAAGAAGGTAGATCCTGGTAACAATATCTCTCCTGGACTTCTTGGAATGAATTCCAAGACGTCATCTCTGGTTTCTTTCTGTTGTACGTGGACCTCTAGTCAGAGCTGCGACTGCTCTAGTCTGTCAGTTCATTTTAGCAAGAGTGAATGTTCTCTCCTTTGGGCGTTCCTTTGCCCTCTCTTACAGCTCAATAAATTACTCATTCACAAAACATGCTCATTAAATGACTACACCCAGGTCTTACCCTTTTAAAGGCAAAGGCTATGGCAGACTATTACACACTCTAATTAGAAGAATATTACATTCATTTACAGTTACTATTGTTATGTACATACTATTTACAACATTTTATATACTTTTTGTAATATATCACAGAAGATATGAGCCGAGCTTAGACAGACACTATAACATATCTTTTTTAGGGGTCTTTTACTGGTTGGGATGAATAGCCCGAGAGCAAAATGGTGATAAAACACATAGTGCAGGAAGTAATCTACCTAAATATTGTAGCACAAAGCAGCTACAGTCCTGTATTACATGGTTTATTGCATCTGTTGGAGACTAGTGTTGTCCAGATAGCCCTTAGCCTGACTTTTTTTTTCTGAAAGCCACAGAAGGTTATGCAGAATAGTCAATATTTTTTGTTTTCTAAAATGGAAAACAAATTATGTGAAAGTAAGTAGAGAATGGATGGAAGAAATATTTATTAAGATGTTACAGGAGGGTCTGTTAAAACCTCACTATGGCTATGTTTACAACCCTGTGATGAATTTGAATTTCTACTGAGAATGCAAGAGTCTCCATTATAGCCTCACAGTAGTTATTTTTCTGACATCATTGTACACACATTTGTTGAACTGAATTTATGTTAAGAATACAAAGAAAATGAGTCAGCACTGTGGCATAAAGAGAGAGAGAGAGGGAAAAAAACAACGTAACTGTGACCCAGATAATCTAAGTTCAGCAATGAGTCAGGTGTTGAAGCTGTGGGAATGTGTGAAATGGGAAACAAGAGGAAGAGGATGACTTACCAGTCTCATGGTGGGGGGAGCAGCAGTCTGACCATCTGGGAAGGACTTTGTCATGCATGGCTTACATATACACAAAAGTGCAGCTACCTGAAATGCAAAACTTGCTTTGGCATATGGAGAGCACACTGGAGCAACAGGGCTTTGGATATATAAAACAACACTGTCCATGCCTCCCACAGTTGGCAACTGTCTTCCGGTGATTGACTGTCATTTCTAAAGGGAACAAATAAGTCAGCATGCTCTCAAGCCGTTGGGGGGGAGGGGGTTAGTGCAAGGGCTTAATAATGTAACTGGGAGGAGATGTTAAATAATCATAGTAGGGCAGAGGGCCTGTTTTAGCTTTACAACTGCTACTTTTAGTCTTGATTGTATTCTCGTATGTTAATAGGTGCCTTTTTAAGCCTATCCATGCATCCCAAATCTCTGACAAGTTCAGCTACCCTTAATAAGTATAAACAGTAATGTGTTGGATCACTTAAGTATAGAGTGGTACCAGATCTCCTTGCAATGACTACTTACACCATTTAGAATGAGATGGGCTACTCAGTATGTTTTTCCAACTTTGGTAGGTGCTGGTCCAAATTCATATTGCTGACCACTATGGTCTGTTTGTTCTTAGTGACAGTGTCATTTTTCATTATGTGATCTTTATTTTTTCATAACTATGTCCTTTTTACATAGTTGTGCAATGTTGCATGTACTTACATTAATGGTCAGGCCATTACTTTTACACCAGGTATGTATTTTTGTTAGCCATTTTACAGAACCTTGGCATCTTTTATGAAGTGATTATATTACCCTGAATACATTTATTAGACTGTTACGTCTGAAAATAAAAGTCCAAAATAAAGATGCCCCAGTACATAACCCAGTAAGACAGTACTGGTAACCTCTAGTAGAATAAGCATGATTTTGTTCTGTTGTGTGGTATCAGTGTACGACATGCCATGGGATTCACAAAGAAAGAATTCCTATTACTAGTGTAAACTTCCAACAGCAGGTAGATCAGTTTACACAATCACATAACATGCTAGTCAGAGATATGTTTAGCCACAATGAAAAAGACGTCATTATTAGTTAATTTGGATGTGTCTGAATCACCTATTCTTTAATACTGAGTGGGGAGTGACTCCAGGAAAAACTCTGCTGAGAGATGAGAACATCACCTGTTCCCCCTTTTGTGTATAAATATGTGGAAATTAACTAGAGAGACAGATAGACAAATGCCTTTAACCTTTCACCCTTTTTTCGGGGTAATAAAACATCTGGATTTTGATTCAAGCAGTTCCCTCTTGCTGATATGCTGCTCTATAAATGTGCAGTTTGGATTCCACCTTAACAAAGTTTGGCAATAATAAAACCTAACAACCAATTCTACTGTTTACCAAAAGCATGGCGAGGCAATAAGTGACCGGATTCAATTTGACATTGCCTGACAAGCTTATACTCACAACAGAAAATGCAAAAGTATTAGGCTTTTTCTATTTGTTTGTTTATTTTATTTATTTATTTTTTTCATTCTTTCATTCTGTCATAAATTCTTACACTGCATAAAAGCCTTTTGCCTTCTCCAGGTACCTCCTTTCAGCCAGCTAATGTGTGGTTCTTTAGTGCAGAGGTAGGGGAAACCCCTGACCACCTTCTTTCAGAGTATCCATAGTCCTTCCGTAGTTTTTAATCTGCATAAAATAATCACTTATAATGGTGGTAGTAAGAAGGTCTTCAGTAACAGCTACTAAACTTGTAACATTTCTAAGGTGGAGTTCTTTTACACAGATGTGGTCAAACAAGTAATAGATGACAAAGGAGCAATAATAAAAAGCGAGAAACTGTAGGTCCAGTCAGTAAAAAAACAGAAGGCACTAAAACATATGGAAAACAATTTGGCAGTGAATTACCTCCAGGGCTAAACAACACATTTTGGTAGTAATTACTACTGGCACTCCATGCATAGTGTTGGCACAGGTGTCCCCCTCATCCACTATCTCACACACATGCAGTAATACACATACACACACACACACACACACACACACACACACACACATACACACACTCTCAATCCCCTACCTAATCCCCCTACTCTGACCACCCAGGCAGACACACACACACACACACACACACACACACACACACACACACACACACACACACACACACATACACACTCTCAGTTCTCTACCTAAACCAAACACCCCACTGTGACCACTCAGGGAGACTTTTCTCTGGGCCAGTGTAAGTTTTTACCAAGTGCTCCAGTTTCCACCCATATTCTAAAGACATGCTGTAGGTAAATGGGTAATCTAAATCACCTGTAGGTGTGCATGCCATGTATGAATGACTACCTGTGTGCATCCTGGAATAGACTATAATCCTATCCAGGGTTTGATTTTCAGCAGGTGTTAGATAGGACTTGGTTACCCTGTGACCCTAAATTGTATAAAGTGGGTAATCAGGTTAAATATAATGAGTAACAAATTTAAACTGGCTAATTTACCATGTTTTGTTATACAATCCACGGTTATCATAACAGGTTAAGAAATACTAGTACCTTTTTCAACCCCAGAGTTTTGCCATTTCATTGCATGTCTGAAGGAAGTCTCATCTCAAGTTACTAAATTACATCACTGCACACTGGTGTTCGAGACTTCATAAAACACCTGCGTTGACCATTCTGGGGAAAATAACCTTTACAAAGAACCAAGGACTTTATGTCCATCAACTAATATTTATTTACCTTTCAGGTTAACATCTGATTAAGAAATGTAATAATTAAAGTATGATAGCCCCCATACCAAATACTTAATTGTGGTATGTTATTGTTATTGTAAAGTACATAGGTTCATAGGATCATAGGAGGTTACTAGGCTAACAGCCCCACGCCAAGTTCAACCCATGTTCACAAGGGTGTCTGGTTCAAGTAGACACTAAAATCAGCATCTATTGCCCCTGTCCAAGATGGACACAGGTGGAATACCTGGGGTTGAATTTCTGGTTACCCATCCAATTGTCCAAACTGCACTTAAATAGAGCCAACAAGTGGCTTTGTTTTACATGAATAGGAAGCTTGTTCCAAAGGTGGGGCAACCTCTGCGAGATAAATCTTTCTCCTAAGCAAGTTCTGTTGATGTCACACACCAGGTTAAGGTCTTTTGAGCGAGTGACCCGTGTGCCATTTAACTTGCAAATGTGCAGCATTTCCATTAATGCTGTGTCAGAGATTGTTCTATATGCAAGGCACAGGTCACCTCTGAGCAGCAATGATTTCTGTCTGTCCACATAAGACACATCTTGAAGACCCTAAATTTTCTTTGTAAGGAACTTTTGTGGCTTTCCAATTACTGCAGGTGTTTGGAAAGGAACATACCAACGGGAGAGTTGTACTCTATTATTGCCCTGATGAGGGAAGAGTACAGGGAGGTTATAACTTCTTTTTTTCTGGAAGCAATGCCCTTACTTAGGAGATGAGCAATATAAAATGCGCTTCTTACCACTGTGGAGACATAGTGATCAAAGTTAAGGTTGCTGTCAACCTGTGTGCCCAGATCTCTCACCACTGACTGTGTGCTTAGAGTATTGCTACTGATGTGGTAGTTTGCAGGAGCATCACCCTTGCCAAAAGCAATGATAAAGCATTTTTTTTCCATTAAGTTTAAGACCATGATTTTGGCACCAGTCATTAGTCTGCATAAGACCTTCTTGCAGGATGTTGACATTGATAGTGGTTTCAATGATCACTCCAAGTTTGCAGTCATAAGCAAACTTTGTCAGCCACCGTCCTTTAATTTTAGCCTGCACTTCGGAGAAGTAGATTCCAAACAGTAGGGGTCCCAGAACCAATCTCTGTAGAGTCAATATAATTGTACAGGTACTTTTATAAAGCATTGGTGTATAATGTAGCATTGGTGACTGTTCCATCAATGGGGGGAGGGGCTATGAAGCTATTAATACCGTCATTTAAGAAATTGTAATTGGCCTTGGAGAAGTTTTTTAGTCTAGTTGTTGCAAGGAGGGGTCTTTTGTTATAGATACTTCTGCTGAGCATAATGTCTGTACCCCTAATTGCAGTCATCCCTATTAGCAGAATCTCCTTTCTCCATTCCCATATTGGCTTAGTTGTTAGAATACTTTCTGCTACTTTATGAATATAATATTCTGTCTAATTATTGTTATTCTTCTTAAAGATTTGCATCCGAAGTCCCAGTCTCTCCTTGTTTCTTGAGCTTCCCCCTATTTCATCATCATACCTTTCCACTTTGAATTATACACCCCTTCAAATCAGGCAATTCCAATCCACCTTGTTCTGTTGGAAGTATCAGCTTATCCCACTTGACGGCTTCCCTGCCCAGATAAAATGCTTCAGCTCTATTAATTGCTATCCACAACTTCTCCTCTAGTTGATAAAAATATACCTGACTTGTGTATAACACTAAAGGGACTAACAACATTTTAACTGCTTGTATCTTACTATCAATATCCATATAACAGAGCTTCTATCTTCTCAGTTTTTGTATTGTCTATTGTTTAGTCTCTTCCCGCATATCCTTAGCAGCCACACTGGAATCATTTTAATCCATACTTCTAAATTCTTCTGTGATGACCCACCACTGGACCAGTAATCAAGGAGCCTCAATTCTCACACCAGCACCTGAAGGCGGGGGACGTTCACTGGGAGGATAACAAACACACAGTATTTCCAGAAGCAGCTCTTTGCATCAAGTGCAATTTGCCTTAAGAGAACAGAGAGACCACAATCAGTCTGGAGCTGGTTTCTCACTCTTTCTCCAGATCCCCAATAAGACTCCCCACTGGCACAGCTATAGAGTTGAGATCTCATCTGAGTGACCAAGCCAAGACCTCCAGCACCCTCTCTGTCCAACCAGTGCTTCATGTCTCTGCCCAAGTAGCTGACACACACTCTTTGAGGTTAGATTCACAAACACACACACACACACACACACACACACACACACACACACACACACACACCTGGGAGAGGCTGGCACAGGTTTACTAGCTATGCCTCCTTCTGCCCAGACTATAAGGTAGTTTCCACTGCTACCAGTCACTCCTCAACAGCTACTTTAAGGCCCTTAACAAAGGGTGACCACTTTTACTGTGTAATATTAATATTAATACAAATGGTAGTTTGATCAAGAGCAAGGTTATTAGGAGTGGCCCACACAGTGTCACCAAATAAATATGCAAGTACTCTCAGAAATGAAACATCTCTACACAGATCAGCAGCAATAAAAGGTTTAAATGTATTTAATAAATAATAAGAGAACAAGACAATACTAAATATATATTCACAGTGACATCAGAGTTCAGAATCACAGGAAATGTTTAAAACAACATTGAAGGATAGTCTAAAACAACTAAAGAAAAAATAATATCTAAACTAAGCTTTACTATATTCCTGACTGTATCAAAGAGAATTACTATACCCTAAAAACTTACTAATACAGCAAAGTAGATGTGGTGAATGGTTCTTCTTGTTGTTGTCAGGTCCAAGACAAAATGCAGAATGCTCTGTCTCACTCAGAGACTTCTCAAAATAATATCTAAAATATTACTGCTGGGATAGCTTGTAGAATTACATTATTTCTGGTCATCCGACTCCTAGTTCCCAGGCAAAACCCCCATTGCTGAAGCTGGCAGTACCTCCTCTTGTCACAAATTATTTTAACACATCACCATAAATATGGATATTGCTGAACCAATTTGTGTGTGGGTACATAATTTACCTCTATTACTTTGTTTTAGCTTCATTAATTTTTGTATCCCAAAAAGATCTGAAACCTATCTCAAAATGTTCCACAACACTGTAATGTCCCTTTCTGGTTTTGTCAGGTATAAAATAATATCATCTGCAAATAAATGCAGCTCTTCTTGACTACCATACCAATCATATCCTTGAATTTCTGAGTCCCTTACTGCCTTTGCCAATGGTTCTAGATATAATGCAAATAACAAAGGGTTGAGAGGACACCCCTGCCTGGTTCCTCTGCTCAAGCAGAAATTATCAGGGCGGACCCCACCCACTTTAATTTTCACCTCCGATCCCTCATATATCCTCCTAATCAACCTTATAATTTTATCAGGGAATGAAAATGCTTCCATTGCCCTGCTCATAAAGTCCCAGCTTACTCTGTCAAATGCTTTCGTTGCATCAAGACCCACCAACAACAGTGGCATTTTCTTATATTCTGCTTCCTTCTGGATAATCAATGCTCTGTTCATGTTGCTAAATGTGTGGCACCCCTCCACAAACCCACATTGATTCATATCTATCAATTTTCACATTACTTTTGCCATTCTTTTAGTCATTATAGACAAAAGATACTAACCAGAAATTGGGTCTTCTCTATAGAAATGCAAACTTCCTAGCTCCCAACTCCAAACCCACTCTAGCCCTTGCCTTCCTCCTTCCATGCCTTCTCTATGACTCTCCTATCCTCACCCATCTCCAGTCATCCCTACTAACCAAACTCAAACAAACCTATAACAATATAGCCAGATTCACTTGCAACCAACCATATCAATCACATCATTGCCTTCCCCTGAAACAACTTCGATGGATTGCATTCGCCCAGCTCCTGCTTCTTTCCCAGCTACAGCTCACACATTCACTACTAAATAAACCCTTAACATCATGTCCATCTCTTTCCTCCATAGTATCCCTTATATCCCAGCTCGTTCACTTCATATCTCTGACCAGAATCTTCTAGATATCTATAAACCAAACAGAAATATTGGCAAACTCCTCTAGAAAAAATTCAGTGTCCCAAGCTTGGAATAGGCTTCCCTCTAACATCCGTAGCATTAATAGTACCAGCTGCTTCAAAACTGAAGTCAAAAACTACTTCCTGAACTCAAGATCCTGCCCTTGCCAATATCCTCCTTCCACTTCAATTTACTTCCACCTGTCTTCTACTTTTCAGATTATGTTGATCATACTCTCAATTCTTGCAACAATCTGTAGAAAATTCTATATTATTATCATGCTACCATGTAAAGGATATGCTTACACTGACTCTGCTTCCTCACATATGTACATTTTATTTTTATGAGTTGTAACCTTTATTTCATTACTTTCCCGTGTTTTTCTACTTTTGCTTTCAGCCAAGTTTTTCTCCACTGGATGTATGTTTTATGTACTTTGTCATTTCTATATTTTTCTTTTTTTCTACAATGCATTGTCAAATTTTGTATTCTTTTATTATATATTTTCTAGTATGTAACTCATTCAAGTTGTATGCTGGAGATTTTCTCCTTGGGTCTCCACTGAAAACAGGCCATATGGCTCAGTTGGACTAATACAGTTAATAAATGGCAAATAAATAAATAAATACATAAATAAACACTTTATAATCATGGTTTAGTATTGAAATGTGCCTGGATCTGATGGATCTTTACCCGCTTTACGTATTACAGCCACCACCCCTTTCTTCCAGGATATTGGTACTTCTCCTATACTGTTAAACAAAACCTTCCCAGATCTTTATCATTTTTTTCCCTTTTACCTTCCAAACGTCCACAGGAATACTAACTTTTCCTGGGGACTTTCTTGTACATTAGTTATACATCACCAATTTTATCCCATCTCCTCCTGTCCTAAATGCTAGTAATTGAGGCTCATCTACCACTAACATTGGCATATTTAATTCTTCCATAAACATTTCCATTTGTACATTTTTTTGATTTCCATATTTTTCTGGTTTATGGAGACTTTGTTAGAATTTACAAAATATTTCTAATACTTCTACAGGATCTTGTGTTACCTTCGTTGTTATAGGATCCCTAAGCTTGGCAAAATTCCTTTAGCTCGGCAAAAGTCCTTTCTACTTTCTGTTGCCTGAGTCATTGTTTTAAAAGTTTTTGTGCTCTAGAGTTATGATCATAAATAGTTGCTTAACAGCAATCTTTCTAAACTCTTGCATGTTATCAAGGTAATCCCTTATTTTCTGTTTAGCATTCTGCAGTTGCTCCTCTTGTTATTCTGTGGGATTCCCCTATTTTGCAATACTTTAACACTTGTCAGTCCCTCTAAATAATTCTTGTTACTTCTTAAGAATATCTCCATTTATTTTATTTCCACCCTATTTTTGAATTCCACTTTAATTTTATCCCACTCCCTTAGCTATATTTTCAGAAGAAATTTCTATCTTCTCTACTAGTTCCTGAATAATTTCCATTACCCATTCCTTAAATTCCTCTCTTTTCAATAGATAGGTGAGAAAGCACCAGTGTCTCATTTTTATTTCATTACCCTGTGTGTTTGCTTTAGTTATTATTGGCATTGTGTACATATCAAGGCCTTCAATTAAATTCACATGTTCCTGTGGAATGTAAATTATGTCTAGCTTAGCCCAGTTTTTGTATCTTGGGAGATAATATGTAAATTCACTCCAAACTCCTAGTACAGAATTCACAAATTTCATGCCAAATATTTTCATACATTTTTTTCAAAAATCTACCCTCCTTTGTTATATTTTCCCTTCTGACCCTCACAGACACATCTTCACTGTTGCAGAACAAATTCCTGTCCCCACCTATAAGTAATATTCCTTACTGAAAGCTGATTAATTTCCCCAGAATCTTTTTAAGCTCCATTATAGCAATTATAATTGGAATATAAATACATGTCAGTGTAATCCTCCTCCCTTGCCAGTAGCCCCTTAGTACTACAAATCTATAATTATCTTCTTTATCCTCTTCTATCACTATTGGAGCTCCTCTTGCAATTAATATAAGCACTCCCCTTTTCCTTTGTTCCATGTATTCTGCTGAATAACTATCCTGAAAACCTTTCTGTATCAAATTCACATGTTCAGTTCTTTCTATGTGTGTCTCCTGTAGCATAGGTATTTGCACTCTGCATTTTAATATAATTCATTAGTCATTCTTTTTTGTATTTAACTGTGAGACCACTGGCATTTAAAGACATTACAGAAAGCATCATTTTCTTAAAACATTATTATTCCCACCTTTTATGCATAACAACTTTTTGTTAAATGTCTAGTTCCAGCTTTTGAATTACATGCATATACTAACTGGCAGGTTAATCTTTTATACAGTTGTTTCTTGTCATCTCCATTTGGGCCTATGTCACATCTAACAGTACTTTTGTTCCAACACAAAAAAACACCCCTAATACCACCTAAACTATATTAACTTAATAAAAACACACAAAACTCTGTACATTTTCAAATATTGAAGTTTTACCTTCGTAATAGGGACAAATGTTCCAAATTGACAGCCACACACAGAGACTTGAGATAACCTAAAAGAAAGGCTATCCATGCTAAGACACATGGTACAGCCTGTGCTTCTACTAAGTGCTGTCTGGCTTTGTCTGATCTTTATAGCTCTCTTAGCTGGGAAAATACTTGAATGCTTTCAGAAAACATTTTCTCCAAGCCATTTCTCTTTATCAGATTTTCTCCTAGAGACATGAGAACCAGGCCAAGCATATATTTGTTTACTAGAAAAAGCCTTATAATATTCAATATTCTTTTACATTCACTTGCTTTCTCTTAAAACTTGTTACTAGATTAACCTAAGGACATTAACCCAGCATTCCCCTATGCAAGAATGAGAAAAAGCACACCATGTTTTTCTTTTGTTATTCTCTTTTAACCAGCTTTTTCTTCTTCTTCTTCTTCTTCTTCTTTATCTTTTTTATTACATGCAGTGCCTACCTTTCTTAAAACTGAACAAGGAGAAACAGAGAATAAGGGAGAAAGAAAAGAAAAAAACAGGAGCACCTATTTACATTAGTATCCTCATTACACGTAAAATAACTGAGAAACCTTTACTTTATTGCATGAAAAGAATATCATGAACTATTAAAATAGTACCATTAAGAAAAAAAAATGTTTTACTTGCAGTTAACATACTCCTTCTTCCCTCCTCAGTATTTATTTGAACATTAATGACATGGAATAGGGCATATGCATTAGAGTCCCATACAAGTATAGTAAAGTCCAAGAAACTCCAATATTTAGTGATTTTCTTGTTCTGTCATGTTTCAGAAATATAATTATTGTTTTGTAATCCCACATTTGTCAATTTCCAAGTTACTGGTTTTATTCCTGTTCATCTCCATCTCCCAAATCCTGTTTCTGCTTCATTTCCAGCATACTCTCAATTCTTCTAGTCAACTCTTGTGCTTTTTTCCTTCTCTCAAGCATTTTCCATTGAAACACTGGAAAAGGTTTCACTAGCATAGTCTTTCTGTGTTTTGTTATTACCAAAAGAACAAGAAGCAGAATCTCCTACTGTTTCACAACTAATTTTTGTTGGACAAACTTTTGTATTTCTTTAGCATGTAATTTATCAAAAAATGATTTTGTCCCTCTGGGAAAAATATTTTGAAGATAGCTGGATACAGCAGTTTGAATCTCATACCTGCTTATTGACATTCCCTGAACAGTAGAATAAATTTGCTCCTCTTCTGTCTGGTGTACAATGAGTAATTCTCCACAAACACTCTGCTGTCTCACACTTTTAGTACTTTGTCCTTCTGCCAAAATTTTCTCAGAATCATCTCCTTCTGCTGGCAAGATTGTACCTTTACTATTAAAGGTCTAAGTTGGTTTCTCATAGCCAGATTTGGGGCATACACATGATGTGCCCTTTCATTTAACAGTTCCTGTTGTGAAATACCAGTCCAGTTGCTTATTTGTGTTTTCATAAAATGAATACAGTCTGTTCCTTCCAGCTTCTCTGGTACAGCAGAAAATGTTAGGTTTTCCCTATGTACTCTGTCCTCTAATTCTATTATTTTTTGAAACATCTCTTCTTATGCAGTCTCATATTCAGCCAGCCTTTTCTTCATTTCAACCACTGAGTTTTGCAGTTTTATCACCTTATCTGAATATCTCTTTAAAGCTTCTTACATTTTTTTCTAGCCTTTTATTGTTTGAGTTGAAATACTCCATTGGTGTTTCATTTATTTTAATCAGGTCTGTGTGCACTTGCCTTATACTTTCCTCTAGGTTACTGGAAGTCATGTCTGGAGCTTACACTGCTTTTTGCTGAACAGCTGCAGTAATTTTTCCAGTCAGTGTTTCTTCATCACTTTTGTAGCTGATTTTCCTCCAGGTCCTCTGTATTTCTTTTTTCCTGGCATCCAGGCAATGCACTTACTAGCCAGTTATTGAAAGTTACCCAGAAATTTAGGTCTATTGGTTTTCTTTGCTAAGTTTATGTTTTCACACTGGGAGAGCTAGAATTAAGCTGTTACTCAATGTACAGTCATCTTGCAAGTCACAGCTGTAGGAAGCCTTTGACAAAATATAACCTAGGATATTCTAAGTATAGTATCAAGACAAATGTTTAAAGCAGAAGTCAATATAGCTAATAACCACAATGACATCTAATATACTACACTGCTAAGCCAGAGCTAGTTTATCAACAAATACACAATGGTACAAACTCTGTAGGTATGTCTGAAAAAGAACTGGTGGATCTCCATCATCACCGTCTTTGATTTTATGAAGAAATCAGAAACATAAAAAGCTATGCTCTGTCTTTTAAAAAGGGGGAACTGTGTCTTTATACTACTGCTTTAAAATCATAGCTTTAGCATTCAAACGCTGCAATGTTATAGGGCCTGAAATGTTTGCTGCAATTGTTTTGCACTTTGTTCACATAGTCCTAGTATGTGCTCTACAAACAACTCATTCACCTGCACTAAAGTAGTGCCTGAGGTGATGCTTTATCATGAGAGGCATATATTTTACAGTTCATTGATTTGTTAAATGCAGCATCAGCTGGAAAGTGACATTTGACATGGGCCTAAATTGCACACAAAGTGCACTTATTAGTATTTAGTGCTATAAGCAGTGACCTGGCATGGCCCTCTTCTCTATAACCACCAGCTGGATAACATCACAAACAATGGCTCTGTGTTATTCCTGTTTTGGGCTGTGACCTCCGCATCAGCTGCTGTGTTGGAGATGCAAGTCTTCCTCAATCTGATTAATTCATGTTTTCTTTGGTGGACCTTCTGAGCTTTACAGATTTCGGACTTCATGCAGGTGACAAATCTTATCCGTAAGTGATTGGTGGTCGTACATATTATGTATTCAAACTATTGTGACCTGCACTTTTTTGTTCTTGTTCTATAGTAAGCTAATCAAACATCAGTCATTTATCATTCTTTCTTTGGTGGTCTTTAAGACTGATGTATAGAGTTGATCTGAGGTAGCACATTTGAAAAGATTCCAGTTTTGGGATGCCAGTTTTCAGCAAAGTCAACATCTCTGCTCCATAAAGCAGAACTGATTGTATGGCAGATTAGTACAATCTAATTTTTTGTCTGGAAGGTGATGCTTCTGTGTTTCCATAGGTATGTTTTTAAGTTGGTAAAGAGTTATTATCTCAATGTCATTTAATATGATCTGCATTCAGCTACTGCATTGCCCATGAGCCAGTAAAGTAGCATTTTTTAATATCTTCCATTTAACGAGCAAATAACAAAGGTTCTGCTTTTCTTATAATTTAGTCATTTATATTCCAGTTCAACCACTAAAAAAGATTGTCTGTCCTCTCACTCTTTTCTAGCTGTCTCCAGAATAAAAAGAAAATTCCACTTATTTTTACTACTAAGTAGAAAACCAAACACTTACCTTAGTACTACAATGCTAGCACATAACTGACCTGACTGAAACCGCCACTCAAAGCCATCCCAGTATCAAGGATTTCAGAATGTGACTTGTCCAAAACCTATTATTCATTTAACAAACTAAATCCATAATTTACAAGCTGTGTTTTGAAACAAGAAAGCTCTCTCATATCCTTTGATCAGAAGGTTGGAAGATAGTTGGAAAAGGGATCCTTTTATGCCAACTGGAATATAGTCTCCCACTTACAGGAACTTCTTACAAGAAAAAAAATAAAAAAAAATGTCTTCCTTCCATTACATACCAATCAAATTTTCAGATTCATTTTATTAACCCCTAACAATGAGCATTACTTGTTCAGTGTTCTCCAAAGCCTCTCAGGTTTCAGTCCAAAGAGCAGACCTCCAAGCAGGACCACTGCTATTTAATTATTTGAAACAGGGCATGTTTTACTTTCTGACAGAGAGATGCTCATTAGGATCCAAGTTGACAGGCCCCACTCCTGTCGCACCAACACCTGACCACTTCAAAGGTCCCAAAACAAGCTGCACTGGAGTCATGATAGCTTCTATGTCTTAGGTCCCAGGCTGTGAGACTCCCTCCCATCAGCGTCAACATTTTGGCCACTATTCTGTCTTTTCTGCCAAATTTAGTCAAACCCTTATGGAGGCAGATCAAATGGTAAAGCAATAACAAAAATTGGATCATTTACCTGCGTTTTCACAGCTCCTTCATACTCTAAAAGGGTACTACCTAACTAAATTATAAATTAACTTCTAACCATTATGCATGAACTGTTTTCATATTATTCTACCTAATCTTGCATAAGACCTAAAACATTTCCTATTTTGTAACATGTTAAGAGGTCTTCACTCACATTGCAACTATATATATATATATATATATATATATATATATATATATATATATATATATTTTTTTTTTTTTTTTGGAGAGATGCTTTATTTCTTACCTTTCATAGGTATTTAGGCTAGTTATTTATTTACTCTGACCAGTTATGGCATCACAAAAAAATCCCCCCACAAATACAACAATGTATGTGATGCTACAAGCTCACTCCATGTTTCCCTGTCCCCTTCCCAACTTGCCTAGAACCTACACCCAAGGTGGTCTCAGTCCCAGGAGCAGAACATGATATCCCAGTTTTAGCTGAGCAGCATACAGTCCGACTGTAGATTATGGCCAGTTAATACAAATATATAAGCATGTGTTTAGGTGATGCCAGTGTTAAATATCTGTCCTTAATAGTTGAATCTGTCTGCCGTTCTTTAATAACACAATGTATATTAGGTAGTTTTGTGATCTCCATTAAGGTGAAAAAAAGTGGCAACTTGCATCCCTTACTTATTTTCTGCTAAACAGTTTGCAATACTATAAAAATGTTTTGCTTTCAGTTTTCTGTCAAAATGTCATGCAAAACCAATGCTACTATTGGTATAAGTCGAAGGAAAGATGCCCTGTACTCAAAGGAAGATGGTGGCCTGCTTGTTTCCTGGGAAGACCCCAAAGTTTTTCCACTGTACTCAAAAGGTAATATATGAAATATTTTTTTTGCTTGTTTCTGCATCATTTAATATGTTTTTAGGCAGTTTTTGGTGGGGCAAATGTACTGAAAAAAGTACCCTTCACTTTATTTTACTATATATATTTTAAAGAATAGTTAATTACCGTACACTAATAATTCTGTTAAAACAGACCCATAGTGCAGTGTTGAGGAGATGGAAAGAGTACTTTGAGGGGTTGATGAAAGAAGAGAATGAGAGGGAGAGAAGGTTGGATGATGTGGGGATAGTAAATCATGAAGTGCAGTGGATCAGCAAGGAGGAAGTAAGGATAGCTATGAAGAGAATGAAGAATGGAAAGGCTGTTGGCCCAGATGACATACCTATGGAAGCATGGAGGTGTTTAGGTGAAATGGCAGTAGAGTTTTTAACTATATTGTTTAATGAAATCTTGGAAAGTGAGAGGATGCCTGAGGAATGGAGAAAAAGTGTTTTGGTACATATTTTTAAGAATAAGGGTGATGTGCAGAGCTGTAGTAACTACAGAGGGATTAAATTGATCAGTCACAGCATGAAGTTATGGTAAAGAGTAGTGGAAGCTAGGTTAAGAAGGGACGTGATGATTAGTGATCAGGAGTATGGTTTCATGCTGGGAAAGAGCACTAGATGCGATGTTTGCTCTGAGAGTGTTGATGGAGAAGTACAGAGAAGATCAGAAGGAGTTGCATTGTTGTTTTGTAGACTTAGAGAAAGCATATGACAGGGTGCCTAGAGAGGAGTTGTGGTATTGTAGGAGGAAGTTGGGAGTGTCAGAGAAGTATGTAAGAGTGGTACAGGATATGAACGAGGTTAGTGTGACAGCACTGAGGTCTGCGGTGGGAGTGATGGATGCGTTTAAGGTGGAGGTGGGGTTACATCAAGGATCAGCTCTGAGCCCTTTCTTATTTGCAATGGTGATGGACAGGTTGACAGACGAGATCAGACAGGAGTCCCCTGGACTATGATGTTTGTAGATGACATTGTGATCTGTAGTGAGAGTAGAGAACAGGTGGAGGAGACCCTGGAGAGATGGAGATATGCTCTAGAGAGAAGAGGAATGAAGGTCAGCAGGACTAAGACAGAATATATGTGTGTGAATGAGAGGGAGGATAGAGGAATGGTGAGGATGCAAGGAGTAGAGGTGGTGAAGGTGGATGAGTTTAAATACTTGGGATCAGTAGTTCAGAGTAAAGGTGAGTGTGGTAGAGAGGTGAAGAAGAGAGTACAGGCAGGATGGAGTGGGTGGAGAAGAGTGTCAGGAGTGATTTGTGACAGACGAGTACCAGTAAGAGTGAAAGGGAAGGTCTACAAGAGGGTAGTGAGACCAGCTATGTTATATGGGTTGGAGACAGTGGCATTGACAAAAAGGCAGGAGTCAGAGCTGGACATGGCAGAGTTAAAGATGTTTAGATTTGCACTGGGTGTGACGAGGGTGGACAGGATTAGGAATAAGTATATTAGAGGGTCAGCCCAGGTTGGAAGGTTTGGAGACAAAGCCAGAGAGGCACGATTACGTTGGTTTGGACATGTGCTGAGGAGGGATGCTGAGTATATTGGGAAAAAGATGCTAAGGATGAAGCTACCAAGTAACAGGAAAAGAGGAAGGCCTAGAATAAGGTTTATGGATGTGGTGAGAGAGGACATGCAGGTGGTTGGTGTGACAGAGCAAGATGCAAAGGACAGGAAGAAATAGAAACATATGATCCGCTGTGGCGACCCCTAACGGGAACAGCCGAAAGAAGATAATGAGTGCAGAGGAGTAAAGCCTTTATTGCACCCCAGCCAACCTGTGTTTGGAGCAGCTGCATGCAGAGGTTAGAAGTTTGCTACTGATGTTGTCTCACCCATTCTAGGGGAGGAGGACAACCTAAGCACACTGCAATATGTAGCGTTAAAAACCTGACAAGCTTCCTGCAAAGTAAGTTGCGCATTGTTAGTCAGATCATTGCTCATGCAAGGAAGTGTGCATGCACCTCCCAAAAGTAACAGTTATGGAGCTTTGAAGGCTGCAGCCAGGTGGCAGGATTTAGTGCACACTCCCTGGCAGCAGCAGCATGGCTCTGCATCAGTATCCTCAATCTTCTCACCAGATCCAGACATCGGTCAAGGTGACCACAAGGGAAGTGAGGCAGGTTTGGTAGACTCTATGAATGAGAAGAGGAGCTGGTGGTAGGTGATGGTTAGATACATGGAGAAAAAAGGTAATTAAAGGAGGCATTTTTAATTTGACATCCCTACTGACATGTTACATAGATATCTTAAGTTATGCAAATAACTAGGAGGGGTAGCTTAAACGTTGCCTACCCTGCCACCTGCTATTGAGCTAGTGTATGTGCCATTCTGTAAGTGCCTACTTAGTGCAGTTATCGCTGCAGACTGCAGTTGAGTGTAAGGGTAAGGGGGAGAAAGAACTGCACAGTAATTATAGTCGAGGAAGCTTACTGAGTAAAATACGAGTAATGAAGCCCGACAAGGGTGGTGGTTTGGTCTTTATGGACCATGGTGCATACACCACGAGCATCACCAAACATTTAGATACTACAACTTACCACATAGTTAGTTTGAATGAAACAAACATGGCCTTCAAGAAAATCAAGGACACTTTAGATGACTTGCTGTTAGAAAGGGCTATTGATATTGATTTGTTTAATTTTTTAACAATGTTGGCTCCTAGAACACCGGCCCTGTTTAGCACACCAAAGATCCATAAGAGTTTTGCTGACCCTCCATTTAGACCTATAGAAGATGGTTGTGTGTCCATTACATACGGTTGTGCCAAATATGTGGATACTATTTTAAAACCTTTAATAGAGAAGGAGCGGCAAATATGTAAAGATTCTTGGAGCTTTTTAAGTGAACTCAGTAAGATTCCATTCCATCCTGAATACAAGTTTCTGACAATTGATGTCAGAGACTTGTATACAGTGATCCCTCAGGCCTTGGGTTTAGAGTGGATCAGAGAATTTATGCCACAAAAGAAGGTTAGTGAAAATACAATCTATGTAGTTGCAACTCTTTTGGAGATTGTCCTTAGTAATAACTTCATGTGGTTTGAAGGAAAAATATACCTTCAAAAAACCGGGGTTGCCATGGGGTCTCCCTGCAGAGGAAGCTTCGCTAATTGCATTATGGCATATTGGGAGAACATGTTATTATTCAAAAACCCGTTTTTTCAGAAATATGTTGCTTGGTACACTCGTTACCAAGACGACATGTTTGTACTATGGCAAGGCCCCAGTGAAATTGTCGAAGATTTTATAATTTCTATTACGTCTTTGACACATTTTCTTGAATTTACTTACAATTTACAGTCTGATAACATTAATTTCTTGGATATTCACATCTATAAAGACGTGTCGCAGGGTAGGTTTAAAAGTACTATCTTTAGGAAACCTACTTATTCTAATTCACTCCTTCATTTTTCTAGCTGCCATCCTTACTATCAGAAAAGGGCTGTCGTCAAAGGACAGATTGTTAGGGCAGCTAGAATGATTTCAGATGACAACGATTTTATGAAGGAATGTGAATTACTTGGGAGCTTGTTTCTTAATAGAGGGTATCCTTTAGCATTAATTTCCAAGATTACTACAGAAGTAACCATTAAAAGGCAAATAGGGCACTTTAAACCTTTATTATCTATGAATTATTTAGTTGAATAAGCTAACTCCATAGATAAACAAACTAACGCTTCTGATGGAAGTACTAAACATTTCACCATTAGCTTTTTGTGCACATATAACCTTGACCATGCCCTTATTAGAGAAAGTTTGAACAAAAACTGGGCCGTCATCACGGAAGATAGTTGTCTCAACAGTCTTTTTGGAGACCAGCCTAAAATTACTTATCGATGTGGGCACAATTTAAAATCATTGCTTGAATACCACAAAAAACCTTCAGTGTTTAGGAACAAAGGCATGACCAAATGTGGATCTTGCCAACAATGTAGGCATTTAAACACTGCATATCAATTTATAATAAATGGTAAAAGTTATAAAGTGCAGGGTAGATACACTTGTGACACTAGGGGAATTGTCTATGCAGCCATTTGCCAAAACTGTACTGCTTTTTACATAGGGAAGACAGAAAGGAAACTCAAACAGCGTATATACGAGCACCAATACGCTATAGTCAAAGGAGATATGACAAATGCTTTGGCTAAACATATACATCTGTTTCCCAATCATAATTTTAAATTTACTGTACTTAAACAAGTGGTACAGGATGAGAGGGGTGGGCCATGGCAGATAAAATTGGAAATAGAGGAAGTTTTTTGGCAAATTAGGAGTGTTGCCCATATTCCTCCAGGGCTTAATGGAAGCATTTCTATTAAATGCTTTCTTAAACTCCTAGCACTTAAGCGTTAACTTTTTGTTAGAAGGGAAGTATGTAGATTTTATTAGTGTGTACTTGTGCTGTTTAAAAGGAATTTTATATAATCAACTTTTATTTAAGGGTAGATAAATGGAAGTAATTTTGATTCACTATTTGAGTACATTAATCATATAGTGCTTTGGGACTCGAAGTTGGTTGTCATTTTAAGTTTTTATAACATGTGATTTCATTAATTGTTTAATTGGAACGTAGTTTCATTATAAAACCATGTAAATGTATTTGATTTGGATTTGATGAAGGAAGAGTATTGACTATTCCGGTTTCCTCCCACATTCTAAAAACGTGCTTCTGGAGCATTTCTCCCCGGGCCTCCGCTGAAAACAGGATCTGTGGAACCTAGTCGGACTTTCCCGGTCAACAAATGTTAAATAAATAAAAATAAATAAATATTCCGAAAGCGCTCATTTTATTAAATTCCGTTTGCACTGTCTCCGTCTTGTTTTCGCCTTTTTTTGTTTTTATAAGTTTTGAGTTATTAATTTTGTTCAGTTTACTGAGTAAAAACTGACAACTATCACAGGGATAATACTATTAGAAGAAACAGACAAGCTGACATTCTGTTTGCAGACAACAAAGTGAGTACTTTACTGATGGTTATACCTTATTTCATATCTAAGACAGTCAGACCTGGAAAGACAAACAGATACCATAAATATCTTTTTTCATGTGTTTGACCAAAAGAAACCAGTGTAGGAACTTAAGGTTGAGAATACAAAAGTATATAATTATTTGAGTACAGCAGTGGCTGGCAACTAGGAAAACTGACAATCTGATACTCAAAAAGTTTTGGGTAGAATAATTCCAGTGAGTTCTGGGCTAGGTCTGTGCTTGTTATCTGTAGCATGGATATTACACCACTGGAAATTAGAATAATGCAGTGCTTCGGAGATCTCAAGTATTTTAACAACCGTATCTGTGATAAACAACTTAAAATGTGGGTCAGGTACTCCTTGACAGTATTTCATCAGGTAAATACAAGCAATATCCCATGAGATGTGGCAAAAGTAATGCCACTGAGATATGCAAAATAAAACTTCAGCAACAAATACTAGATAGGACATGCACTTACTTGGGAAGATAATAGTCACAATGATTTGAGAATCATTACTGGAAATGAATTAAGGTCGAGGAGCATACAGACATGTTATATGCTGTCTCATAGAATAAGAGCAAAGAATCCACCAAGTGACAGCAAACACAGCTGGGCAAATGTGAATAAAACCACATGTTTGCCCAGCCATGTTTGCTGTCTCTTGGTGGATTCTTTGCTCTTGGATTTATTTTGTACTATAGAGACAGCTTATTTCTTACAGCACTAAGTTTTATTTATTTGTACATTGGTCTCATAGAATAAGCCCATATTTACTGGTATGCATAACATTAAGCAAAACTGTCATTCTTTCATTCATTCATTCATACATACTGACAAAAAACTGTCATTCATTCATTCATACTGACATTGTTTTTCAACAGTCAGCTGAGAAGTAAAACTAACTAGAGAAATTTTCACTTACAAAGAGAGGTGCACAGAATACTTTGAATGAATGCAAACAAAATGCACTAAAACCCCTTATATTAAAATGCCTGAACTTTATGGAAGGAATGAAGGTGGACTTGTTTTATAGTGTCAGTCAATATACAACATTATGTATTTGTTAACTGGGTAAGTATACTGTTCCAAAGACCCTTTTCAGCTGTAACATCTGAGGAATATTTGATATCTTTCTTCCTTTCCTTTCCTTCCATCCGTACTTCCTTCTTCCTCCATTTCCCCTTTTGTTGGCCGGGGAGGTTCCACTGGTCTTGTCTCATTGACAGGGGTGACCTGGTGGGAAAAAAAACCTGCAGACATTTAACACAAACCATTAAGCAAAATGTAGTAATACAACAGTATAACATAAGGCATTAATAACAAACGATGAACAGTAATATACAGCAGTTTCCATTACTAAAATAGTGTATTTATTTTTATTTACACATGCATCTGTTTGTTTCCTTATTTATTTAATTAATTTAATTTATTTATGTATTTGTTGCCAGGTTAGAGCACTTATCTAAGTGAACCATTTTCAGCCCAGGGTTTACAACCAGATAAAAATGATACAGGATATAAGATGTTGGTTATGGAATACTTTAAAAAAGAAAACAGCAACACAAAGATACAAAGACAGTTGTACATAAACTACTAGTAAAGGTATTTATATAGTACAATCAATGTTGTACTACACTAGGAACTCTACTTTCGTACTACATAATGAATTTTGTACAGAACTATGACAACTAGTAAAGCCACACCATTTTACAGTGAGATGTGTACATCAGGAAGAGGAAAGTAGCAAGGAAAGGATTTCTGGCAGTAATTTTTAGAAGGGAAAGTATATATATATATATATATGGTGAGATGAAGGGAAGAAGTTGAAAGTTGTCTCAGGAAACTTTTAGGGGAGTGAATTGTTGCGTCTAAGAAATAGAGGAGGAGGAAGGAGGCAAAAAGGGGAGATATATAAAGAGGGGCTTTGCAGGGGCTGGAAGTACTTTTATTAGAGGTATATTTGTCGTCTGGAGTAGTTCAGGCATGATAGAAGGAAGGCCTCTGCTTGCCTACTGATCTCAGGGGTGGTGTGTGTGCACACGTGTGTGTGCATGTGTGTATATGCATGTATGTATGTGTGTATATGCATGTATGTATGTGTGTGTATTTGTGTGTATGTGTGTGTGTTTACATGTATGTATGTATGTTTGTATGTGTTTGTGTGTGTGTGTGTGTGTGTGTGTGTGTGTGTGTGTGTGTGTGTGTGTGCATGCGCGTTTGCATGTATATGTGTGTGTGTGTGTGTGTGTGTGTGTGTGTGTGTGTGTGCACATGTGTGTATGCAACTGAATGCATGTATGAGTGTGTGTATGTGTGCAAGTGTTTGCGTGTGTCTGTGTGTGTGTTTGTTCATAGGTTCATAGGTTGGTACTAGGCTATCGGCCCTAGGGCCTATACAAGCCTAGCCATAAGAATTCCCTGGCTATTTCTTCCCATACTATTTACTTCCCTGGGCCCCTGTCTAGCAGGACGACTGATGTGATCCCCGGGGTGAATTTCCTTTCTCCCATCCAATCGTCAAGGTTCCTTCTGAAGAGGGCCAAAGAGGCGCTCTGCTTGACATGTATGGGCAGTCTATTCCTGAGTCTGGGGAGTCTCTGGGTCAGGAACCTATCCCTCCAGCATGTTTTGTTCATTGTGATGACAAGGTTTAGATCCCTGGAGCATGTGGCTCTGAGGGATTGGGATTTCTTTAAGTGTAGCATGTCCAACAGCTCTGGGTTTGACATGGCCTTGCATGTTAAGCAGAGATCACCTCTGAGTAGACGATATGTGACAGAGAATAGCTGGAGTTTTTTAAGGCGGTCAGCATAGGGCATCTGCTTTAGGCCTGTGATTCTTTTAGTGAGGTATTTCTGTGGCCTTTCCAGTTGTTGCAGATGTCTTCAGAGGTACATACCAAACGGGGTGCTGAATTCTATAATGGGCCTAATGAGGGATGAGTACAGTGGGACAATGACCTCCTTTTTTCTGGATGAAAAGCCCTTAGTGATGAGGTGTGCCACATAGAAGAATTTCCTGACTGTTGTGGCGATGTGGTTACTGAAGGTGAGACAACTGTCCACCTGTGTCCCTATGTCTCTTATCACACTTTCAGTGTTTAGTGTACTGCCAACTATGTGGTAATTCACGGGTACATGTTTTTTCCCAAAGGGGATAACTATACATTTCTTGGCATTGAGCTTGAGCGCATGGCTCTGGCTCCAAGCATCTGTTTCTGTAAGGCCCTTTTGTAGAGTATCCACATCATTTGGGGATTCAATAATGGCTCCCAGTTTGCAGTCATCTGCTAACTTTGTTAGCCAGAGTCTCTTAGTGTTGGCCTGTACTTCAGAGAAGTAGATGCCAAACAAGAGTGGTCCCAGAACTGAACCCTGAGGTACTCCACCTGTCTCTTGTCTGGAGCTGGATTTGGAGTCAGTGTGGGTTCTGTCAGTAAGCCAGTTGGCAAACCATCAAGTGACGTAGGGATTAATGCCCAGCTTAGTACGTTTATCTATGATTCCAGAGTGGGGGATGGTGTCAAAGGCTTTGGCAAGGTCCAAGACCTTACCCTTATCCATGGCTCTGGGGATTGATTTGAAGAAGTCAATCAGGTTCAGGAGACAAGATCGGCCCTTCACATATCCAAACTGGGTGGGGTCCAGTGTTTGAAGGTTGCCAACGTCTTTGTTTATAAGTTCCATGATAATACATTCCATGGCCTTGCAGATCAGGCTCGCCAGACTGATGGGGTGGTAGTTCCCAGGATCCAAGGTGGATCCCCCCTTGTGGAGTGGGATAACTGTAGCTGTGCGCCACTCAGTAGGCACGAAGCCTGAGGTGAGGGTATGATTAAACATGACACTTAGGTGAGGTGCCAGTTCATTTTGTAGTTCATGTAGTACACAGCCCAGGATGTCATCTGGTCCCAGGGTCTATATTAGATCAGCGAATGCTTAAACAAGCGAATGCTGATTGATCGACCTTATTTTAGTGAAAGTTAAAAATATCGAAGCAACAGAAACTCAAATTTTTTCCTGGGGAAAGAATTCAGTTGTCCGTTTCTGTTGCTTCGGTATTTTCAGTGCTGTGGTGGAAAGTTACGGGTCATAGTCAGGTAAGTGTGCCTTTGTGTGGATGTTAGTGTTAGGGTGGGTTAGGTGAGTTAGGGTTAGGTCTCTGGTTAGGTATGTGTGCGATTGTGTGGACATGAGGGTTAAGGCGGATTTAGGTAAGTTAGGGTTAGGGAGCGGGTGAGGTGAGTGTGCAATAGTGACGGACCTTAGGATTAGGGTTTGGGTTAAGTTAAGTGGATAGTTAGTGGAGTGTGCATAGTTTAGTGTAGGGTTAGGTGTCAGATTTTAGGTGTATGTGCGTGGATTTCTGTTTGTTTGGTGTGCTTGTGTTGTGTGTATGTGTTTTGGATCAGCGATTTTTTTCCCTAGGAAAAAAATCGTTGATCTGACAGTTCGAGATTGTAAGCTTTCTCTTACATAAGGTCGATCAATCAGCGTTCGCTTTTTTAAGTGTTTGCTGATCTAATATAGACCCTGGTCCCATGGATGCTGTATTCTTAGCTTAGGAGAGTGCGTTTTTTACCTATGTGGCCATTATTACCGGAATTTGGCAATCTTCCGGTAATGAGATGGGCCATTTAGGGGGTGAGAGGGGGTGAAGTTGGCACTGAATCGATCTGCCAGGATATTGGCAATATCCTTGGGATCAGTATATTTAATGCCATTCTGTTGTAGCTCAGAGCAGATCTGAGCATTGCCATTTAGATTCTTGCATAACTATAGAATGCCTTGTGGTTGTCTTTGGAATCTTTGGCAATTTTATTTTCATAACTAGCTTTGGAGGATTTTATAAGGGATCTCAGCTTCTTACTGAGGCTGGTAAGGGAGTTTTTTGCATCCTGGGATTTTCCTCTTTTTTGTGTGTGTTTGCATGTATGTATGCATGTGTGTGTGTGTGTGTGTGTGTGTGTGTGTGTGTGTGCGCGCATGTGTCTGAGTGCATGTGTGAGTGTATGCATGTGTGTGTCAGTGAGTGTATTTAAGAAGTTTTGGAAGAAGAAGTTGCATTGCATCTGCAATGTGCTGTGATGTATGGCTTGTGTAGCAGGTTCAATGTCTTAATGTGGGGAGAAATGAAGGCTAACAGACCTCAAAGAGTACATCTCAAACAGTAACATGTGAACATTGTTGCTAGAAACACTGTTGCACTATTGTTTTGAATCGTCCTACATACTGCTTGATTCAGAATGGATATTACATAGATGCAAAGCAATAAAAAATACAGATATAAATATAAATAAAACTCAGAGTGGGGAATTAAACATTGTCAGAAATGACTGGTGATCCCCTTGAGCAATGGGATTCTGCTCTTGTAAGAACTTCTTTCTGCTGCCCTGAGACAAAATATTCAACTGACATGGATTCTCTTAGTTTATGGAATATGCTAAAGGACTCTATAAATGTATTTTATTTATTTATTTGTTTTTATTTGTTAACTAGGTATGTGAACTGTTACAGCGAGCCTTTTCTGCCTCAACCCAGGTCAAACAGCACATACACATTATAGTTATATAGTGGAACTTGCCCCTCAATATCTTTCTACAGGCTGCTCTATGAACATACAAGACCCATCTGCAGCAGGCTAGCTACCATATTTGACTAATTATGTTATGTTTGTACAGGCTTTATAATGAAGACATGGCTGATCTCTAACTTTAGCCTCATCTTATGATAACCATATTGCCTGCTCTTTTTTTGTATACAGTGCAGAGAGTCAGTAGAGTCAGAGAAGTAGTGTTGTACTTTTTCTACACACATTTGGCTCCCTACAAATAAATATCATTGGCTCCCAGACCCTCTTCTTATTCTCCAAGTCTACTGAACAAAAATTAAATAAACTACCCCTGGACTAAATCCAACCCATGTCCAGGGCCCGTGCAGAGATCAAGATTTCCTGGGGCAGTGTCATATTTCTGACATGGAATGTTTGCTCTTAGGAACCCAGCCCCTACATGTGCCCATACCATCGCAAGGAAAGCATGCTATGGGCTGCATTGACATATTATCCACACCTCCATATGTGACTCAGCAACATCTCTGCCTCCTACTGTGGACAACCCCCCCCCCCCCAAAAAAGATCTTCCGCCTTCACCAAACTGTGAAGATGAATCCAAGAACACACTTTCACTTCCCAGAATATGCATGCCCGTCTTCCCATTAGCCACTGTAAAGTGCCCAAGCTGCTATTCAAACTTGGCTTACCAGGGCTTTATCCCCTTATACCACAGGTAGATACTTAGCACTGTGATTTAAGTCTGTACTTGGAATGAGCAGGATAAAACTGTATATTTCTCCTCATCTGCAGTTGATATGGTGACCTGAAAACATTCTGCAGGGCTTTGCTGACGGTCTTGTTAATATAGTACCAGAACACTCAAACTGACTAATTCTGGGAGATGTTAACATCTGGATAAACAACGACATGATGGTTCTGACTAGGGACTTTATCTCTCTTATGAGGGATCTAGGATTTGTTCAGATGGTTACCACTTCTATAGAGAAAAAAGACATTCACTTAATTTTGTGATTCCAAATGGGTTTGTCATCTTAGACTTCATGGTAGAATTAATCTTACAAGCTGCCCACTGACTGGTTCACCTCACTCTGAAGCTCCCCAAAGTAAATGTCCTGATCTTGAGATAATTGACTATATAAATCTGAAAAATACAACAGATGAAGACCACATTTCTCTACCTGAGTAGCTCATTGGAGATTGCAGTGTTAATTTTGATGATCCAGGACAGACAGGACAGATCACTGCTGCCCTGGATCTGCCAGCTCCAAAGCATATAAGTTTAAATAGTTTGCAACTGGGCAACAAGCAATGTAAGCCATTCGAGGCCTAAACAACTGCAGATCCAGTAGTTTACACTCACATTGACCAGTTTCACTGAGTCCGTGAGAACCATGGTATGATCATTAATTATGTTCCATTAATGAAGCAGGGCACAGATTTAATCATCAATATAGATGGACCCAACCTCTTGGGGACAAAATTGGGCTTGACAGGCATCATGGACTCTGTCATTCAGAAATCTCTCATAAGAATGCAATCTTGATTTGTGGATAGTTTGTACAGTCCAGTTTATCTTGTTAGCTGAAAAGCATTTCCAGCTTCTGAGTGTGAGGATGCTGTTGAATGAATGTTTTGTGGGTTAGACTAATCTCATTTGAAGGAAACTCTCACAGTATCCATGTAGGGTGTGGCATTGATGTCAGATTTATTCCGAGTAATGTTACTGGTATAAGAAGCAGTAAGTAACAAGTTTACTCATGTGAAGTACCCTTGAGGTAACTAGGCTGTTTCCGAGCACACAGCTTATATAATAGACCCTGCACCAACAAGTATACCTCTCAGCCTCTTGGTGCAAGATTTCTGGACAAAGTCTAAAATAATGGGGGGAAAAAAGGCCCAAATATAGGGACAGATTTTAAATATCACTCTTATAAACTTAGAAAGTCATTAGAATAAAAGGATTTGTGTTGGCATGCATTTTCTGAAGGATATGAAGTCTGGAACTCAGATGTATGTCATTATTTAGTGACTTCAGACCTCAATGATTTGAAACCACAAATTTTATGAGGAATAGGCCTAAAAGATGAAGCAAAAATCTGGACATTCTGCGAAAATCTGTGCAGCTGAGAGGTATGATGACAAGGTTAATTAAAGCCTATTTGAATGTGCTAGATCAGTTTATTATTCAGGTTATCAGATCCGTTAGGAAGAGAATGTTTCCCCAGCAGATTTAAAATAGTCTTTAATTACTCCTGTCCTCAAGACAACATCACTGAATTTGAATAGTTTGGAGAAGCACCAGATTATGTTGATCTGTTTTCTGTTGGCATGCTTATTATGAATATGCCATGGTTAAGCTCAAATCATACCAAAACTCTCATGACATCTGTGACTTATTGCAGTGCAGTTTCAGGAAAACACCCAGTCCTGAGAAGGCTGGTATTATAAAATTCATGAATTACTTGCTGTGCGCAATTGATATTGTTATTCAGTATTGGTCCTACTTCATCTCCTGGCTGTGTTTGGCTCTGCGAATAATGGAATCTTACTAAAGTGCTTGGACATCCACTGTCATTTGCCTTCCATGGTCCTTGATTGGTTTGCTTTATACTTTTTAGAATGACTCAGAGGGTTGTTTCTAGGGTTATTTCCCCTATAGACTGCCCCCTGAGATGTGGAGTACCCCAAGCTCCATTGTTGATCTGCTATTTTCATGGCACATATGTTTCCACTAAAAATGTCATTTAAAGGAGTTGTTTAATGTAGCTTTCCTATACAGATGTTATTCAGTTATGTCTCCCTTTTTCACTAGAATTTTCATCTGCTTTACAATGGGAGGACATGTGTATGGCTTCCAAATATGCAAGAAAGGCTAGAAGATTTATGATTTTTGAAGTGTTTGCATAGGTATTTTATGCCCCAAGCAGACTCCAAAGAATTTTCCTCAGGTAGATGCCAAATGATGGAGGTGTGATAGGGAAGAAAGAGTTAACTGGAAGCATATGTTTAGAGGGTGTAATGAGTTTGCAGGTTTTAAAAATTCCCAACAGAGTATTCTGTCAGAAACATTGGTTGAGCAAATGGGTATAACTGAGAAAATTATTTTTTTTTTTAGTTAGGATACAGTATCTGAATTGCCTAGACATATTAAGGGTTTGACAAGTTTAATTATGGTGGCTGCCAAAAAAGCAATTGCTGGAAAATGGAAATCAAAGTCTAAATTAACTGTATTTGAAGTATTGAATATTGTAACATAGATAAAAGAACTAGAAGTGGGATATTTAGAAAAGGGTATGAGCAAATTACATATAAAACAGGGAAATTGTGGGAACACTACATGCAGAATAATGTCTTGGAGAAGAAGCGAGGTTTAAAGGAAGGCAGATATTGCTGAATTGATTGTTGTTATACAAATGGAACGTGTGACATAATGTTTGTAACTGGGATTATGTTAGTATGGTTTCTTTTCTTTTATATAAACGTATGCTTGTCTATGTTTTAAGTGATAATTCAATAAAGCTGTTAAAAATAATTTTCATCTACTTTTGCCACCTTATAAGATTGCTTAGATGCCATCCTTAACTATATAAAGTGTAGTCATTTGAGATTCAACCCAGACAAATGGGAGGAGATAACTGTCCATATACACAAGCCCTTCACTGTGCTTAACCTTTCTTCTTTTGTTATCAATGGTGAAGATAAATTGGATTTTGTGTCCTGGCTTCAAAATGAAGTATGGGTGTGATTCTGGACAACCAGGTGGTACTAAGGGGCCAAGATCAGCTGTTGTTAGATAACAAAGGTCTGTTTGCAATACTTGTACCCTGCAGCACTACAGCTACACAAGCATTAGCCTCTTCCTGATACTTGAAGCCAGAGGCACTACACTTAATACAATCACTGGCCTGTTGGTAATACTAAATACATCACCCAGATTAATCCTTTGATTCCTACACACTTGTCTGCAGTTACACAAACAGTAGCCAGTTCATGATACTTGAGCCCTGAGCCACTACAGTTATGCAATCACTGGCCTGTTCGTGATACTTGAACCTTGAGGCATATAACACAAGCAGTGGCCTTTTCATGAAACTTGAACACTGATACACAACAGTTGCGTAAGCACCAGCCTGTTTCTGATACTTGAACCCTACGGCATTACAATAACACAAGCACTGGCCTTTTCATGATACTTGAGCCCTAATGCACTACAGTTGCTTACAGTAGAACCCCACCCACAGACTCAAAAAACATGGTTATTTCATCATGGTTTGGTATTTCCTACATTCTAACACCACTCCAGGACTATTTACAGGTTTTTAAATATTTTTATATGTAATTTCTGGGTCTAACCTCATGGGGTCTAGCATCTTGAAGTTATCCTGATACATCTAGGTATCCCACAATGCAGTGCGTGTCTGTAAAAATGACATCATACAGGCCTCTTTCTTCCTAAAGCTCCTGTTACTGCATTGATTTTATATGCATACACTGCTGTCTTTCAGTCAGTTAGTTTTAAGTAACATTTCATACCATTCAATGACTACTTAAAACACAAACAGTGCAAATGCCACAGAACAGACTTTCAAAGTACTTTGTACTGCTGCTTCTTTTTAGAATGCCTAAACAGCAGTCTTTTGTGAAGGCTGAAATTCTACTACTTTGACTCATCTCCCATTGCCCTTCACACCTAACTTCCCTATCTGTCAAAGTACGAAGGGTAATTTGAGCTGTTACCTGCTGTGATTGACAGCTCTCAGCAGGATACTTGACTCATGTACTGTTTCCTTGTTCTAGGCTTTACTTTCTGTATGGGTAGGGGAAGGACCAGGGAGCTGTGACATCACAGCATGGTTGGGTTTTTAGGACGGCTGTAGTGATGTTAGTTTGGGGAGGGAATTGGCCGGAAAACTACCTGTATTCATTGGCCTTGATGACATGAATGAATTGGAGACTGCAGCAAGGTTTTCCAGGGTGGGATTAAAGTTTTCTGAAAGTGAAACCACCACAGTACAGTAAGATACCGTTCTAGTGGAGAGAAACAGTCAATTTAAAATATTTTAAATGCTGTATTGTTGCTTATTCATAGCAGGGACTGTAAATAGGGAGAAAAAAGGACATAGAAGTTGAGCATTTAATAACAGAATCCCATTGTTGTCCTTTAAGCACCAGCCTGATTCTGATACTTGAATCCTTTTACTTACACAAGCATTGGCCTGTTGGTGATACTTGAGCACTGAGAATCTACACTCACACTAGCACTGACCTGTAAGCACAATTTCACAAGCACTGACCCATTTGTTATACATGAGCCCTGAGAAACAACACTTTAATAGGCATTGATATGTTTGTGATATTTGAGCCCTGAGAAACCAGTTACCAAGCACTGGCCTGTTTATTCTTTGACTTGAGCCTTGAAGCATTACAGTTATACAAGTATTGGCCTGTCCATGATACTTGAGCCATGAGGCACTACAGTTACACAAACATTTGCCTGTTCAAGTTTAGACTTGAACCTTGAAGCATTCCTTTATGCACTGCTGTGAGAAAGGTTGCACAGGGATCTGCTGACTATAGAAGGAGATGTCAGAAAAGTAAGTCAGTGACCTTGCCCCTACCTGGGTCATTGAGACCCAGCTAAGTAAGTTCACTGCCCAGTACAGAATGAGAAACAAAGTAAAAGGTTTGACAAATAACAGACAAACCAAGCTTTCTGTGTCGACTGCATTACAGATGACATTAGTGGTGGGAAGAAGAAGTTATCATACTCTAGCCTTTATAAAACCCTGCTGCTTTTCGGGTCTATATTATATCAGCGAACGTTTAGGTTGCCGAACACCTAAACATCGACCCCTAAACATCGAAAGCTGCAAAGCGTGAATGGCCAGTTACGCAAATTTTTTTACAGGGAAAAAATTTTCTTGGCCATCATCGTGAATTTTCCCTTTTCCCCAATGTAGAGCAATCTCGGAGTTGGTATATTTAATTAGGGGGGGTGTGGGGGCACAGCTCCCCACATCAGGGGGTGTGGGGGCAAAGCCCCCCACTTAATTAGGGCTTGAAAGTATGTTTTGTTTTCCGCCGCCCAAGCAAATTTTTACCCTGTAAAAAAATGTGCGTAATTGGCCGTTCGTGGTTTGTAGCTTTTGATGTTTAGGGGTTGACGTTTAGGTGTTTGGCAACCTAAACGTTCGCTGATATAATATAGATCCTGCTTTTCATAATGCACACCATTCATGTACATTTCCTCAGGTGACTGGATGCTGCAGTTTTATTCAAATTACATAGGGTAGGAAACAAGGAAATGGGGGGAAAGAGTGAAAGGTGATCCAGAAGGAGAACCATATAGGTAGACTTCTAGAGTTCTGAAAATGGTCCTTTTGTGAATGCAATATTTATAACATGGGTAAATGGGACTTAGATGAAGGCATCATATGTGCCAAAAAGCATGAGAAACGCTCAACGTGCACCAAGGTTGCTAAAGCTGGACACATTTTTTTAATAGTTTGCTTGTGATACTGATGGACATAATAAGACTGAATGAGTATAAAATGTTTAATCCATAGAATTCAAATGAAGGGAAAGTTTAGAATAGTGGGGAACTGCAATAAATAAACTGTTGATAGATTTAGTGAAGAAGACTGCAAATTAGGAGGCCAGAATGAAGAGGTTGGAAGAACTCTTGCTGTTAAAAGTGTTGAGAGAGGAGATGACAGTTCTCTTCTTAGGTAACTTACTTTATTCCAGAATGTCTATAGTTTTGAAAAAGGCATCTCTGCCTGTCCTAAAAAAGGAGACGCAGACTCCATTATCAAAATGTTTGCAACTACTCTGTAAGGAAGTGAAACAGCTGGTAATTCTGTTGTTATATCTGTTAATATGACAGCTAATCCCATGAAGTCCAACACTTAAAACTATTATATACTGTTTTTTGGAGAACTCTGCCTGAAAGGTGTGGTGAAGTAAAGCACAATCCCTTATGAAAGCTAGCAGTAATAGTTGCTATATATATGATCAGCGAGTTCTCTTCTAGCAAACGCAGCATGGGTAAACAGCACCATCTTACCAAATAATGCTAAAGGAATGAGAACAGTTTGTGTTGTGCATTTGTGCCCAATAATGATATGAAATCTACAGCAATATTTGTAAAACACATGTACTGAATACCATTCAGACCTCAGGACATGCACTGAAACCAGCCGCCCTGCATGTTTAACACATTAAACATATGGCATGCAGACAGGCAACATAGATGCTTGAGAAACATTCCTGAAATCATTATTAAATAAGTTTACCCTGAGGCAGGCACATGCAGTACTGCATAGAATCATACGTCAGAGGTAGTAAACATTCGCAATCCACATTCCAAGCAAAAGTGCAAGCATGCAGTTAGAGAAAATGTTTTCCTACAGAACTGAAAATACCTCATGATTTTATCTGTAGCAAGGAAATCACATTAAAGAAACAATTGTACCTTAAGATACTTGCACTGGGTTTGACCAAAGGCAGGGATTAAACAGAATGACAGAAAATGAGTGGTAGAACCAGTCCCTGAATGTATGCAGGAATATTACATTAAATAATTGCAGTTGAAGACACACTTGGTGATGTCATGTTACAATGGGCTGGGCAGTGAAGTCTGACCACAAAACTGATTGGTAGAGATTTCAGTTCAGTTTTTAGAAAATACACTGGTAATCATTTAAAATATGCTGCTCATCCTAACTGGTTACAGAATATTTTTCTACTTTTTAAAGTGAAAAAAAAGAAAGAAAATGGAACATGGTATGTGGAAAGTGATATCTCTCACAGTTTCTAGCAACAATAACAAAGTCAAGAAATGCAACTCTAAAAGTTTTACATGCAATCAGTGATGCATATATCTGTATACGAAGGCATACCTCAAAAGCCCTTGGAATTAATTATATGTAAGAAAATAAATAATTGCAAATTAAATATAGCAGAAGTATACTTAAATCTGCTGATGCAGTTTACATAACACATTTTACTCACTACAGTTGAACAAAGTAACACTTTAGTGATGTCTGGACTAGGAGACATGTGGCAGAATTTAAGTCACCAAAGTCAATCTATAATTCATGAAAGATAAACAGCGATATAGTTAAAAAGACATTCTTACAGGGGATAAACCCGGCATGTCCTATGTCCCCTTCCAGACTCATAACAACTCTGAGATCACAAAGCCTTAATTTTTATTTTTATTTTATTTTACTTATTTTTTTTTTTACATTTGTTTACCGAGAAGGTCTGATTTTTAATTCTATTGCCCAAAAGATTTTTCAGCCCTTAAATTGTTATATATGTTTATGAGATGTGGGTAGTAAATGTCCCACAATGGGGTGTTGGGTGGCCATTACAAATGTGTTGCTCATGTATCCAGAATAGTCACTTGTCATTCTTCAGCAGTTTAATGTTTACTGCTATGGCAGTTTGGCTGAAGTATCACTGATTGTGAATGGTCATTGAGAAGGGTTATGAGGAATAAAGAAAGCTTAAGTCAGTTTAAGAATTCCATAAAACAAAAAAAGTAAAAACCAAAAATAAATAAATAAATAAATAAATAACATCCACATTTGAAAAGGCAGCATTCCTTACAAAAAAAAAACACACAGTGTGTGCAAATACATGTGAGAGATGCAACTATATAGCCAAACTGGAGGCTGAACTCTCTCAACTCAGGGCTGGCATGACCAGACAGGAGGAGATGGTAACCACACACACAACAATCCCAGTCCCACATAGACCTACCACAACTGCAAACCAAACACATAAAAACACAAAGACATACTCGGAGGCTCTAATAAAAAACTTACCAAAACAACAGAAGCTCCCAAAGCAGACATCCAAAAATCCACCACCTCAAAACAAAACACATGCAACACATACTTCAATAAATCAGTGTGTCAACCAATCACAGCCCTTAAGGCCAAACACCATGCCTGATACACTAGTAATAGGTGACTCTATAGTCAGACACACTGATGTCCCGCTGACCAGGCTGAACAAGGAGAGGGTGACTGTGAGCTGTCTATTGGGAGCTAGGATCCGCCACATAACACACGCACTCAAGTCACTCCAAAGCAAGTACAAATATGACTCCGTCATTGTCCATGCTGGCGTGAATGACCTGAGACGTACCTCCCTGGACTACATGAAAAGAGACATAGAGGAGCTCTCCGATTATGTAGCCCAGGCTGGTATGACCCTGACCCCGAGCAGCATCTTGCCCTCACCAAGAATGATACCACAATACAAAGACAAGATGATCAGCTTTAATAATTGGCTCAAGTACTGGTGTCATTCTAAGGGGATCCAATGTCTGTCTGCCTGGGATGACATGTTGGACAAGCCACGCTGCTTCGCAAGGGATGGCTTACACCTGTCACCACTGGGCTTCTGGATATTGGCTAAGGCTCTTGCCACCCCCATAGTGCATTTTTTAGGCAAGGCTCAAAAGACAAACCCACCTCCTTAGAAAACAAAAATGGAAAAAAACTAAGGGTAATGCTGCTCAACGCCAGAAGTCTAAATCTCAAGATGCAGGCACTCGATGCACTCCTCAGCATGGAGAACATCGACGTCTGTGCAGTAACTGAAACCTGGTTCAAGGCTCCTGAGAGCACTCCAGTGCTACCAGGCTATACCTCGTATCATGCTTTTCGGCCCCAAAACCTGGGCCGAACCACAAAGGGAGGGGGAGTGTCCATATTCATCAAGGACACCCACACCTCCAGGTTAGTAGCAACTCATGAAGCATCAGAGACCATACAGGTGCAACTAACCATAGGCAAAACTGCTATACAACTGGTAGCATGTTACAGACCACCCTCCCAATCTCAGGAACCCCACTCAGCCTTCCTGAAGACATTGGAGGATATGAATGTAATTTTTAACAATGAATGGTTTGATTCTATATAATTTTTAATAAGATTTTATAAGTGTATGTTGGCTTAACTTGTTCTCTAGAAATGAATTCTGATTGCCAACGTATACGACATTTGTTGGAAAAAAACTGGAGGGTCATTAAAGGTAATGCAGAAATGTTTGACATATTAGGAAATAAACCATTTTTTATTCACAGAAACAATTTTAATTTAAAAAGGATTTTGGAATACCACAATAGTGGCAACATCAGGCAATTAAGCAACAAAAAGGGCATGCATTGTTGCCATTATTGTAATATGTGTCGATATATCTCTTTGGGCCCCTATATTTCGGTAGGTTCTATCAACAGGACCTTTGTAGTACCGGGCTTTGTTGACTGTTGTACCCAAGGGGTCATTTATATAGCCCTATGTTCAACATGCCCGGCGTTTTACGTTGGAATGACCACCAGACATTTAAAAACACGTATTAGGGAACATCTTTATTGTATTAAAAAGAGAGAAGAAACTAATGCTCTTTTTAAGCATTGTTTAGTTTGTTCCTCATTCAAAAAATTTTTGTTTTCTGTTTTAGAGGTCTGTAACAAAGATATGAGAGATGGCGATTACAAAAATTATTTACAACAAAGGGAGACACATCGGCAAATAAGATTAAAATCCGATTCTCCCCCTGGGTTAAATGATGCCATTAATGTAAAATGTTACTTAAAACATCGTAAATTACAAGTGAATAAGGGTAGTGACATAATATCCTTACATTTTATGTAAACCATAGGACAAACAGTCCTAATAGGGTTTGTTGTTGATTTTTATTGATTGATTGAATCATTAATTGATTTTTAAGTATTTAAGCAATGTGTGTTTGGTTTGTTTTTATCACTCTGATGAAGTCTGTTGACGAAAGCGGAGAATAAAATTGTAATACGCTATTTCTTTTCACGTTATCGTGTTTTGTTGCTTCCACCTTGGTGAAATTAGTTGGTTTTTAGTTTATTTTTTGGCACTCGTGTTTTTCCAAGATTTTATAAGTATTTATTTATATATTTATATATAATATTTATTTTGGCATTTATTATACAACTTTTTACATATTTATATTGAATGTTTATATGTTAATACCTACATGATATTATGTATTACATATTTTTATATATACATATATATTTATATACATTGCTTAAGTTGTATGTGGTTCTATATGAAATTTTGTATTAGGCTTTTTAATTATGTTCTTATTTTTTACTTTACACATTGGGTGATTCACATTTTTTGTGTATTTGGAATTAGTGACACTACACTATTTTTAAAAGATTTTCAGGGCAAGAACAATTAACTGTTTTGAATTCTTACTATTCACAATGATTTATATGAGTCAACTTCCTGAAGCACCATTAGTTTATATTAAACCTGTTATTAATAAGGTCCTTTGGCAACCTTTAATTCAACAAAGATTTTTTTAATAATGTATATTTATATACTTGTAGTATAATATTTGTTTGTATTCATAACAAAATTTGCACTTGGTTCGCTGGTATTATTATTTTTTACTTGGTTAATAATTCAATACTAAAAAGGCAGTGTTTTTGGTTTGGTTTTTTTGTAGTTACCTTCTGTAACAATTGGGTAATTAATCAATCTTTCAATTAACTTATTATCTAAAAAATGTATTTAAGGTAACTGGTTACAACAAATGATGGATTCTGATGAAGTCTGGATGTTGTAGATGAAAGCGCGCTCAATCCCATTTCTGTTTTTTACTGTGTTAGTTTTGTACGTTGAATAAACGTTTTCTCACTATTTGAACATTGGATTTCTTTGTGTTCGTGGACCTGTGGTATTGTACTTTCTACCATTTGGTTTGGACTTATTTTGGAGGGTAGCCCTTTATGGTATAGCCAGCAGAGGTCTTCTGTACCCTTTTTGTGACGTTTGGTGGAGAGTATCGGTGGTTTGTGGATATGAATGTATCACAAAATACCATCATACTGGGAGACTTCAACTACCCAAACATAGATTGGGTACATTATTCTAGCCCTAATACCCTAGCCCAAAGGTTCCTGGAATTCATAAATTCAAATGCACTGGAACAACTAGTCACCTCTCCCACTAGGGGAGATAATATACTAGACCTGATCATCATAAACATGGGGACGAAATGCTCCACACCGGAAGTATACCCCTCACTAGTGAGATCTGACCACAAACTAATCACCCTGTATAGACATATCCCACCTCCACCCCCAGCACAAAAGACCACAGTGAAAAACTTCTCAAAAGCAGACTTCACTCCTCTTAAGACTGAGATAGTATCCTTTAAGCCCACTGTGCCAGTGGATACCACATCCCACAATGCCGAATCCTTCACAAATGCTTTCTATGAACATCTCCAAGAATGCATGGATCATGCAATCCCAAATAAATCCAAGTCCCTCTCCACCAAAGGCAAGCGTCCTGTCTGGTGGACCTCAGCCATTAACAAATTGTATAACAAAAGAAGGAAGCTATTGCACGTCAGAGCAAAATCCCATGAAGGGAAGACATCTCTGATCAACATTAACAGAAAACTACGTTCTCTCATAAAAACATCCAAGGCCAACTTTGAGAGAAAAATCGCTAAGGACACTAAAGATAACCACAAAGCCTTCTTCAGCTATGTTAGAAACCTGGGCAGAAACTCTCAGATATGCTCAGAGTTAGTTCACAACAACAAAAAATACACTGAACCCACAGATATTGTCAACATTCTGGCTGACAGGTTCAGTGCAAATTTCTCCCCTCCCTCACCCCCAAAAGAAGAAATACTTATCCCAGCTGAATGTAATCTCCCTGTCATCTCAGATGTCCAAGTGAGAACTGCCCTAAACAAAGCTAAAAACACAGCATCAATGGGACCTGATGGCATCCCGGGTTGCGTGTTACGTGAACTCCAAGAGGAGCTAAACCCACACATAAAAGTGCTATTTAACCTTAGCCTTACTTCAGGATATGTACCTGAACACTGGCGTACAGCAACAGTGGTCCCACTCCACAAAGGGGGTACCTCTACAGACCCTGGGAACTACCGCCCCATAAGCTTAACCAGCCTGGTCTGCAAAGCTATGGATAGAATCATTATGGAACTCATAAACAGAGACATAGGGGACCTACAGATACTTGACCCCACCCAGTTCGGCTTTGTAAAGGGCAGATCCTGCCTTTTGAACCTGGTTGACTTTTTCGAAACAGTCACTAGAGCCATTGATGAGGGCAAAGCAGTCCATACAGCCTACCTGGACTTGGCTAAGGCCTTCGACACAATACCCCACTCAGGCATCATAGATAAGCTCAACAGCTTAAACGTAAACCCTTATGTCACTAGATGGGTTGCAAACTGGCTAAAGGACAGAACCCATAAAGTTAAAATCGCTGGAGCAATGTCAGACTCAAAGCCAGTCACAAGTGGTGTCCCACAGGGATCTGTCCTGGGACCCTCTTGTTCGGCATTTATTTCTCAGATGTTAAAGCAAACATGAGAGGGTTGTGGCTGACAAAGTTCGCAGATGACTGCAAACTAGGCACCATAGTCGATACACCAGCGGACACATACATCCTACAAAAAGGCCTCACAGAAACGGACAACTGGTGCCGGAGTCACGGCCTTAAACTAAATGCCAAAAAATGTATAGTCATCCCCTTTGGGAAAAACAAAGTACCCACAAATTATCACATAGACAGCAACCCACTGAGTATGGAAAAAGTAATCAGAGACCTAGGTACCCAAGTCGACAGCGACCTCTCATTTGACACCCACGTTGCCAAAGTGGTTAGAAAAACATTCTACCTTGCACACCTCATCATGAAGGGATTCACATCCAGATCCAAGGATGTCATTGTACCCCTATACTCCTCCCTCATCAGACCCATGATTGAGTACAATGCCCCATTTGGCATGTACCTCACCCGGCATTTGCAACAGCTGGAGAGACCACAAAAGTACCTCACCAAGAGGATCAAGGGTCTCCAACATATGTCTTATTCTGCCAGACTAAAGAAACTTCAGCTCTATTCAGTAGCATACCACCTGCCCAGAGGTGATCTCTGCCTGACGTACAAGGCTATGTCCAATCAGGATCTGATGGACATGCTCCACCTCAAAAAATCCAAATCCATCAGGACCACGAGAGCTAAAGACTTAAACCTTGGCACAAGTATGAATAGGACATGCTGGAGGGATAGATTCATAACCCAGAGGCTTCCCATGCTTTGGAACAAGATCCCAGTTTGTATTAGGCAGAGCCCCTCACTGACTCTCTTCAAGAGAAATCTTGATGAGTGGATGGGAGATTGTAAGTTTACCCCAGGGGTCACATCTGTATCACTGCTAGACAGGGGCACAGTAAACTAATTCTATTATATAAGGGGACCTTCATTGTGTCACTACTAGACAGAGGCACAGTATTCTAAATTTATTCTGTACATTTTTTGTACCATTTCATGGGGTGGCAAAACCCACATCACTATGGCTAGGCTTACAAATGCCCCAGGGCAGATAGCCTAGTACTATACTATGAAACTATGAAACTCAGAGATTCATCATTCACCTCACGTAGTTTCAGCTATTTTACAGTTGGAAATCAGTCAGGTGCATTGTTAACCACCTATGTAATACAGGGCTAAGATGTGGGATTAACAATAATACAAAACAGCACTGTGAGTTTACGTGATGCATCCAAGTATTGCAGCTGCCTGCCAAGCTTTTTTAAATGTCACGACTGCATTAGCATCTACTGTCCATTCTGGCAACTAATTTTACCTGTCTACCACCCTCTCCATGAGGCAGTATTTCTCAGTGCCTGGACTGATCTGTGTTCTGTTAATAAGGTAAGATGGGCTCCATCTTATCTTCCCTGCTATTTTTGTCCAGACAAATCCCATTACATGTACCAATTCATGTCTTATGTTACCCTTCATGTTCACCTTTCTCTTCTTTATTCTTGTGAAAAGAAATCAGGCCTCCTAATATTTTCCTTTTCCTTCTCTGCTCCTACCATCCTAGCTGCTTCCATTGTCCTGTTACAGCAGCACCAATTATTTCTTCCTGCGTAGCTCCCAGTATACAGTACTCCAACTTTCATGATACAACCATGGAGATGCATGTTAACATTTGGTTTGCCTTCCTGTTGTCATCTAACAATTAGCCCAGTGACACATACTTTCTGTGATAACAACCCTGGATCCATCTCCTGTTTAAGGTTTTTTGGATTCACCCCTCAAATCTGAATACTGTACCACTGAGTTCAGCCTCTTCATGTTCTTTACTAGGCTGATCCAGTTTTTCACAGCTGTTTGCAAGATCAGAAATAAAAGCAACAGATTATCACCTTTTTCCTCCACTCATACCTCTCCGCTGCTTTGCAGTCTACTGCTTGTCTTCTAGTAACTTTACCACCTAATTTGCATAGCTTAATTTCATTTCCTATCCTCCTCCATTTCTGCAAGATTGCTGTGGGAGATCAAGTCAAAGGGTTTGCTTAAGTGCTGACAGATTTTGTCCATAGGATTTCTTGTGTTCTGTCCCTCTGATAACCAATCCTAGAACTGAAGCAGGTTAGTCTGACAGGTTCTTCCTGCAGTAAGCTCATAGCGGTATTAATTAAGCATCCTGTTCTACTCTCAGAAGCTGTACTGAGCCCCATCCTAAACACCATCTCTGTAATTTTTTATTAAAAAAAAGTCAAACTCACTGGCTTGTAATCAGGTGCCCTCTGTAAGGCTTTTAAATGGGCATCACAGTTGCTTGCTTCCAATCTCCCAAGACCTAAGGGACCCACTAATGATCTTTGTTGGAGGTTTAGCTAGTGTTTTAGCAGGCCTTCATCAGGATTTTTGGTGAAATTCCACTCTTCCCATGTGTTATCTTCCTCTAGTGCCCATGAAGTCTCAATACTTCCTTAACTGTGTAATTTCATCCATCCTGCCCTCCCAAATATGCATATTACTTTTCTTCTGAAAATGCATACTGTATTAGAATTATTTTTTCAGAACTCTTACCTGCTCATTGCCTTTCTTATAATTTTGCCTTTCCTAGGTAATTTCACCTGATTCCTTGCCACCCTTCTCTTATCCCCCAACATACCCAAGAAGAAATTTCCTCTTTTAATATCTTCAGTCAGTTTTTCTTATACATCTTGAGTTACCTTCCTCGTGTTCTTCACTGCCTTGTGTCTGGCATCCATATCATTATCCCATTATACTCCCTCCATCTTGATTCCTTGGATTTTATAGATTGTTCTCCTTCCTAGTCAATCATGTAACATTCCTCCTTATCTTAGCCTTTAGAACCAGCATCCATCTTTTTTAATCAATCCCCTGTAGCTTAATTTATTACATTCCATAACATCTTCACTCATATATACTAATCTCATATTCCAAGACCCCTTTTCCTGGTAACTCCAATCTTTTTGCCATCAGTAATCCTGCAATTCCAGGATTCCAGCTGATCTCCATGGCCAAGCTTGGTTTCTTTTTCATGACAAGCATCAACCATCCTTTCATTGTTTTCCAGTGAAGCCTTAACTTGCACATTATATTATGTTTTCTTGATAGCAAAAGGAGACAGTAAGCCTATCTATTCTGCCATTAAAGTTCATTTAACATTTATTTGTTTGCTTCTTTGTTTGCTCAGTGCAGTGTTCGGTCTCCTTTCCAGTCATAAGCGCATTGCATACAGAAAGGTGAACAAAAACAAAATGAAAATAGTTACAAGTTAAATAATATAATAACTAGAATAAAGAGAAATAATTAATAGTAAAGAAAATATCTTTGACAAACTAAGATGCCAAACAGTTTTCAGATTAACAATTCATAACAAAATGCATATTTGCATAACAAAGAAAAGAAAGAAGTGATACAAACTAAGATACAGTCAAACTGTAACCTAAGAATTTTGATATTGTTAGGAAATGTGAACCTTGCAATCAAGGATTTAATTGTACACTAATTATTATATAACTGTGCCTAGACAAGTGCAGCTGATATTGTTGGGAGATTCCTTGTACACATCCTTGAAGATAAAAGCCATCTATAATTGCTTTATTTCAAAAAGAGTGTAATTCCATGATTGAAGACGTAGAACTGAAAAAGCCCTAGAAGAGTGAATGAATGAGTAAATTGGGTTTAAACATTGTTAATAGAGTGGCAGCTGGATCTCAAGAATCCAACCAGATGAAGCTACCTGCCAAAATGCTAATAGACTAACTACACTCTCTATATCTGCAAATATGGGCATTATATATAGTAAGTTAATCATTATATTACCTCAGAGAGTTCTCCTCCCTACTCCAAGGTACAGTGATTTCGGAATTCTTGTATGTAAGCCACAGGGATGTGAGAAGAGCATAACCCTACACATCAGGAGCAAAGGAGGGCTTTGCCCCCCCCCCCAACAAAACTGCTTTAAATGCATGTCATTGACTTTTGAAATTTGCTGTTGCTTAATAAAAAGTGCAATTTAAGGAGTCAAAAGTACTATATCCCACACTTACACTGGGGGCACTGTTGTTATGGTGCTATATAGAGATTCTCAATGGCCCAAGTTTAGTACCTTGGAAATGAAATTCCATGCAAACAATTTAGCTGTGGGCAGTACTGGGAATAATTTGCTTCAGTCAGAGTGTGGCATTACTGTTCTCTTCAAGGGGGAACCTGAGGTAAAATATCAGACTTAGTCTTCCATTCTTTGAGATACATTTAAGAATTTACCTGATATGTCTTCAAACATTGGTAATGCATAATTCTAAAGTAGGAACAACAATCGCTTTGGCAAAAATTGTCCTACCTTTTTTTTTTAATGTTCATGGGTTCTGCAAAGTGCTACCAGACAAATCTGAAATCTGGAGGTGGATCTTTAATGCATATACTAATGCTTATGGCTGGGTCAGGACATACTATGAGATATTTAAAGGCATTTATTCTTTCAGTAAGATAAGAATTGCTATGCTTCAGTCATTAATGACGTTATCTAAGTTTTTATGCAGCCAAAAAAAACATAATTTTACTTTTTCCAAAATTCACCTTCAGACTGACATAAGCATAACTGATAAACCTGTTTTATAGGTAGTCATTGTAGTAGAAATAATGTCTAGATCTTTGTGAGATGCTATTCATATTAGGTTGTCTGCATAACAAATCCCTTATACTTCATTCAGGCTGATTTTAAGTACATTTATGAAGAGAAAAAAAAAACAGGAGGGAACCAAGTACAGAACCATCTGCTACTGTTTTATTACATGATTAAATAGAGGACTGACAGTAATCAACAAACATCTGAAAAGAGTTGTCCTTAAGCCAGCTGCTGATGTATTGCAGTTCTGATTTCCCAACACCATATAAGTTGTCTTCTAGCAATTTCTTTCTTTCTTTTTTTTTTGGCCCACTTTGCATACCATCAGCTATTTGGGCCTGGTTGTGTTGTTCCCATTTCACCTTTAGTTTTCTTGGTACTATCTCCCCCAGGCCTGGGCCTGCACCAGTGGCAGATGGGAAGGGAAAGTGGTTCTGAGTGGGGCAGCCAATAGCATCATAGATGTTGCCCTGCACACTGCAGTTTCCTTTTTTAATTCCATAACTGGTCAGAGGTATTACCATCAGCCATCATGCACATCACCACACATAATGTCAGCTGGTTCGAACCCCTCCACCCCTTTAATGTTGTAACAATATTTATGATGATCAACAAAATCAGAAGCTTTTGTTAGATCAAGAGAAACAAGTTCTTTTAGCTCCCTTCTCTCTGTATGTCCATAAGCAAGTTATCTGTTAGGGATTATATGGTGTACAACTGACTAGCCAATTGGAATTTAAATGTTTTTTTTTTTTATTCTGTGAATCTATTGCTTTCCCCAGGATTTTGGAAAGGGAAAAAATAAGGAATATTAGTTTATAAAGGAATTTTCATTCTGGTAAGTGCTTATTTTGACAAGAGTATAACATTTACTGCCTTTTAGGGAAGAGATAATAAGGTGTCTTAGGACACTGAAATGGTTGCAAGAGCCACCTAAGCTGAGCTGTCCGTAAAGTGACATTTTCAGGATCTACATATTTGGCCTTTGAGAGAGAAACAGGAGAAACCTGAAGCTGGTGATAAACCAAAACAGCACTCAACTGCTGTGAAATTCTAGCTGCTGCTTCTTGAAGTCTCATAATAATCATATTGATAGAAAAGAGTTGCCAATGTATTCTTGGACTCCATAATTTGTTTTGCATTAATTATAACAGTGGGTTTGTTGCACTTTCATTAATTTATTCCGATAAAGTTTTTAATTTAATTTCTAAATGTCTTATACTTACCCATCAGACATAGCTGTCTCTGTTTCACATGTCGGGCCTTGCCTTTGTTTACATATTTCTGGCAGTAGTCTCTAAGCTGCCAGAGCTGCTCATTGTTATATGGACATTTACTGCCTTGAAAGTGTTTGACACCCTTTTTCTGCTAATGATAACTTCAGGAATTTCTGAGGTGAGCCAAGAACAATGTTTTCATTAATTTGTCTGGTATTGATGGGGTAAAACTAGTTTTGTAGTGACAGAATAATATTTAGGAGGTATTCCAGTAGTAAAGTACATATTTTTGCCCAGTACCAAGTGAGGAGTTGTTAGCAATGACAGTATGTTGATGTAATGCTGGTACTGAGCTTTGAATACCCAATGTATTATGACAGAGAAGACAATAGATATGCTACACTGATCACGTGAGAAGTATGCTGCAGTGTCTGTTGAGGAACATCTTTCAGGTGTATTAGTTCACATCTGGGTAAGAATGGTACACTTGCCACTTTGTGGGTGTGGATTAAACTGCCTAACTGACAAATTAGTGAAAGAGTAATCTGCCAGTGAATTACAGGAGTTCAGGCAAAGGGATTCTTCCCTGTGTAGTTTGCTCTGACACTGGGAATTGGACATAATATTACTAAAGAGACAACTGGCAAAGTGTGTCAAGACTGCTGGTGGCTGGTAAATTACTCCAAACCTGAGATTTTAGCCCTTCAGAAACTAGCCACTTCAGGTCTACATAGTGATTAGAAGAGGAAGTGATCCTGACAGCTGTGATCGGTAATGTTTTAGGAGCACAGTACTTCAATAGTCAGATCTATGTAGTTTGCGTTCTCTCCTCTTGTCTTCCTGGATTTTCTCAGGGTACCCTGGTTTATCCCCTTTGTAAAAGCATGCTGGTTGATCATCCATACTAAATCTTTGGTATATGTTTATATGTATATAAATAAATAAACACAAAAAACAAAAAAACTAGTAGACGTACTCCATCATCACCACCACAAAAATGTATTCTGCTGTACTTGGTCTTTGTAGTGAAATGCCTGGAAGCTGTCTGAAAATAGTCCTCCTTGTGACTGAAGAACTGTAAGAAAGAGTTTCTACCAGCTTCTTGCTGCAGTTACTGATATCCAAAGACTTTCATTTAAATAGCCACAATATTAGTCACATCTTTTTAAATGAAGTACTGTACTCTTAAATGATCAGCAACTCTTCGGAGATGCTAATTGCTTCCCTTACAAACTTGCACCTAGAGAAGCTGCCACCTTTTCCCCACCAATCTGGTACTCCATTCCTGCATTTTTCTGCTCTTCCTCTGGTCATATGTACAACAACTGTGCCCTGCAGTTCTCAGACACTTCTGCACTGACCTGCTGAACATCTCTGTTAGAGAATCTATAAGCAAACTGGCCAAATTCCTTTTAGCCATGGAAGGTAGTCTATCTGGTTCTTCTGGTTTATCCCCATAAGCGTTGCCATTTTCTTCTCTACCGCCTCTTTCTCTCTACTAGTGTCTGTTCCCTACTCTGTCCTTGTGTCTCACCACCTTTCCTCATGGCACCCTCCTTTGTTTCCTTTGTAAAGACTGAGGTATACTGGTCATTCACTACTCCTGCTTTTTCTCACTCTTCTTTCTTCCCCTTCAAGCCTGCCAGCTCTGTCCCTCCCTTCAATGAATACAAAAACTGACACGTCTTCAACAGTTCTCAAAAATCTCAGTTGCTATTGTAGCAATATCTTTAATATCACTTTCCTGACCATCTTTTCTTTGGTTACCTCTAATAGCAGTACTGTAAATTCTAGAGTGTGATTTTTTAAGAATAAAACGTATACATAAATAAATGTACTTCATCAGATGAGAAGTGTAACTCCAAAAGATTTCTTCCCAGTAGGTAATAATTTACACCAAGCTCACAATATGTTTTTACATTTAAATAGTGGCTATGATTTCTGTAAGTGAGGTTAAGAAATACAAAAACTGTCTTATAGGGAAAACTGTAACATCCTGTTCAGCTAAAATAATTATAAATGTAACAAAGCTGTTGTATCTTCCTGTTCAGAGAAGTATGTGAAGAGATAAAAACAAAATTGTAGTTTCAGTATAAAATTAGTCTATTTAATGAACAAGTAAAACCTCCTAATGTATTTGTAGATGTTTATCATTTTTAACTTACTTAATCACCATTGATAAGAATGTTTTGGAAGCACTAGAGATTTTTTCCAGCCCAGCAGCTCCTATATTTTCAAATCTGATGTTATGTAAATAAGAATTGAAACGTGTTTCCTAGTAGCTATTCTAAACGCTTGCCTATCTACACTACCTTGATGATTTTTTATTTTTATTTTATAGGTCTAGTGACCTAGGGTTGATAGATGTTTTTTTAGGTACTTCAAAACTACCATTAACGTTTTTAAGATTTATTCATGTTTTTAGAGGTTGCTGTCATTAAGAGCAAAGATTTAGGAATTTTTGAATCTTCTGATATTAGGAAAGTGACATTCATTAATGATTATTTATATTATTTTAGTAATCTTCCATTCACAGTGAAAAAGTATATGGTTAAAAGCCAAATTGTTAGATTAGCTAGGCTGGTTGATTTTTAATTGTCCTAACACTGAATATTGACAGCATTTTCAAGAAATTAGAGTATTATGTTTTGACGATTAAGAGGAGAAAAGAAAATACATTTCTGTGACAAGAAGAAATATGCTGAGAAGTGTGCCTATCCTATTCTCGGATCCCTATCATATGATCAAAGTTTTAAAACGTCGAAATTCATATGATCAAGACCATATGATCGAAGTTCTGAAACATCAGACTTTTGAATGGCGATCATGGAACAGTGTGGATCAGGAAATGTACTCTTTTCCTCACTGTAGTGTGATCTCGTATATTTAATTTGCAGGGGGTGTGGAGGGTGTAGGAGGGTTTACCCCCCCTGCAAAAACATTAAAAAAAGTTTTGTTTTTTCTTTTTTTTTTCTTTTATGTTTGATGTTTCAAAACTTCAGTCATTTGATATCATATGATAGGGTTCCCCTATTCTCATATCTAAGAATTATTTTCAAAGTTGAAAATAATGACAAGAATACAGATAAATATAGCAATGATTTGGATTTTAATAGAGATACAGGGCACACATGGTAACCATTAGACACCTTAGATACGTTAGATAATAAGAACACTTCTCATATGACCAATGATTTTTTGGAACGTCTGTCTTCCTGGAGGTCAGCAAGGTTACTGAATCAGATAAACCAATTGCAGAATAATCAGTCTGTACAGGGAACTGATCAGAGCAGCTGATGTTCATCATATTAATGACTGCTGCAGTATTTATTTATTTATTTATTGACATTTGTTGGCCGGGAAAGTCCACAGGGTCAGAAACCCATTTTCAGCTGAGGCCCGGGGAGAAAAGTTCCAGTTACGGTAAACATATGGCAGAGAGATACATATATTAAAACGTATAACAGGCAGATACAATTACAAAACAAAGTATTATTTTTATACAGTTTCAGTAGTTAGTAATAAGTAAAAATATTTTACAGTCAAGTTAAGTATAGACATTGGATATTCACTTAGTAGCAATCTGTTCATAATTATACTTTGATAGGAGAGCTGTTTGGATTATATCCTGCCAAGGATGTAACAGCTGGCCAGTTTCCAAAGCTTCTGAGCACCTACAACATGCCCAAACTGTCAGGCAGCTTGAGATGGGCTGATTAAAACATAGCTTTAGGAGAGAAATCCTTCAGGGCTTCGCTGTTGATGAAGAGTACACTCTTCTGATGCTTTCGACAACTGAAGGTCACCTTGTGCTTTCATTTGCTGGCAGATAAGTTCCCTTTGGGGGAAAAAAAACCTTCCATCTTTTTAATTTTGTTGATGTTTTATTACTTTCTTCTTCTGGAAGGTTATTTTAAAGCTAGGAGTGTTGTGTTTTTAATAGACTGTCTCAAGACTTATAGCATACTTTTAAACAGAGCAGTCATTTTTCTGTCAGTTTAAAAGTAGTGTAAAGTAACTGAAAACTTTTTTTCTGTGGAAAATTGTGTTTATTTTACTTTTGTGTGACTGGCGTTGTGTTTTAATATCTTTTTACTGTGTTTTTCTTTCAAAAAAGTAACTTTTGTGGACTGGTAGTGTTTAACAGCAATTGCTGCTTGTCTTCCCCAGGAAAGGGGCAACATTTGCAGCTTGACCATGTAACAGACTACCAGTTCCCTAGTCTGTCCTCCTTCAAGCCACAAAAAGAAAAAAATTACTCACACAGCAAGTTTAGCAGTTTACCTCAGCTGCGGGTGGGTGACTGTGCTGTGGCCATTTGTTGTTCCTCAGACCACTCATCTGCATCAACACCCTTTATCCTTTCAAAGCCCAGCGTTGGGGCTTGTCTGAAGAAACATCTTTTGGTGAAGACAACAGATATCCTTAAATCGAGGTCTCTCCTTCTCCCTCCCTGGTGCAAAGCAGTCAGTCACCACAGATGCTTCGGACTTTGCTTGGAGAGTGGTTTCAGGAGGGATAAAAGTGCAGAGAGTGCGAGACACAAAGGATAGATGTAAGCTTATAAATATCAAGGAGATGCTTTCCCTGATCAAGACAATCAACTTTCTGAACCATCTTTAGTCCCCAGGACATTTTCAAGTGGTTACAGACAATACCATAGTCATGTGGTACATCAACAGGCAAGGGGTAATCAAGTTGTACCCTCCTTTGCAGACTAGCTATGTTAGCTTGGGATAGAGATTCACAGTGCAGTCTCATTCTACAGGCATCCTACAGTCCATCAGAGCAAATTTTGTGGCAGACAAGCTCAGCAGGACCAGGGCAAATCCTCACAAATGGAGACTAGATCATGTAGACGGAGGTATGTAGTTATGACCCACTGGGGGGGGGGGTTAAAAAAGAAATGAATTAAATATGTCTTCTGTGGAGGACATATAGATTAGAATTTAAGAAAAGGGTTTAGCTGGTGAATTTAGTATTAATGGGAAAAGTAGTGTATATGTCACATGTTTATATGATTCCAGTAAAATATGAAAAGGCAACTGTGCATTTGGTGTTTTCTTTCATATGGGTTCAAGATTAAACCCGATAAAAAGGGATGTGTTGTATATGAATGAAGATAAAGGGGTATTGGAGTTACTAAATCCAGTTGTTTATTATGCCTCTTTAAACTTGTACAGAATATTAAAGTGGATACAGAAAAAGAATAACAATGTAATGGTGAGACTGTTTCAATATAAGTACACCAAATTCCGGGAAATAATCAGAATAAGAAAAAAGAGTATGCAAATGAAGAAATTAACAATTATCAAGAAAAAATATTAACATAGAAAATAAATGTGGTGATATAGAGGAAGACTGAAGGATGTGGCATAATAATATGATGAAACAATATTAGGTAGATTCATGGAAAAATTTTCCAGAAGACACGATTAAAGCCATTAAAGTCAGGAAAAAGTGATGTACCAAGATAGTACAGTGTCAGGACTTTCTATGGAGGCTGAAAAAAAATAAGTTAAAAGTAAAGGGGAGGAAGAGACAACAGAGCATGTTTTTTTGAAATGTAAAAGAGTGGTGAAACTCTAGAAAAAGTTGTATGTATATTTTTTTTAGAATGTTAATGACAAATAATATAGCTATCAATATGGTTATATATGGATATTTTAAGAATAATAAGAAAGAATATGTGAGAAGAGTTTATAAGAATTTATTTTATGTGATATGGGTCACTTTTAATGAAATACTTAATGAAATTTTGTTTAATGGAAAATGGATTTTGGCAAAAATATGTAATTGCAAAAAATAGACTAGAATTGTAGAAAAATTAGTGGGGGGCAATTATGAAAGAATAACAATGAGGATGCTATAAGAAAAATGATAAATTGTAGCAAATAGAAATGTGTCTATATATATATATATGTGTGTGTGTGTGTGTGTGTGTGTGTGTGTGTGTGTGTGTGTGTGTGTGTGTGTGTGTGTGCGTGTGTGTGCATATATGTGCCTGCAAAAATGTAAATAACATTTTTGTTGTTTTAAATAAAAAAATCTACTCTTTTTGATAAGTGCAGTGGGATCTTTAATATCTGCTTGAGCTACCAACAAGGATAACACAATCAGGAGCACAGTACCCCTCTTATGTTGCATTGTAATGTCAGCAATCCATCCTTCTGGCCCAAGCATAGAACCCACAGCATTCTCAACCAAAGGCAAATGTGCTACTACTTGCAACATTGACACTGCATGGTTTAAGTTCCAGGTATATGGGGGAGCAAAGTCCATCCCCCTAAAAAGATTTGTCTTTTTAGGTTTGTTGGTCATTGCAAATATAACACTATTGTTTACCTTTGCTATCCTTTTGTTTGCATAAATTTTTTTTTTAATTTTGTTTATTGTCAATGAGATTTTTTGACATACTTTTCATCAGTTCAGTCTCATTGCTGATAAAGTCATATACTCATATGTATACACGTGTGTGTGTGTGTGTGTGTGTGTGTGTGTGTGTGTGTGTGTGTGTGTGTGTGTGTGTGTGTGTGTGAGTGTGTATATATATATTGGTTTACTATAATTTTAGTGATTGTTATAATGATGAATCACTAAACGAGATCAGAAGGATGTAAGATGAGAATGCTAATGATTACATGTTTGAACACCCAGACTTATCCCCCTTCTGGACCCATGTTAGCACTTGTTCCAATATCCAAGCACATCAGGAGATTCGATATCAACATTGTTCAAACAAGTAGTCATCAACATTCTCATTTTGTGACCTTCTGGTTGCATTATTTAGCAATTCGTCATTTTAACAATAGCTAAAATGATAGTAAACTTACATATATATATATATATATATATATATATATATATATATATATATATATATTTATAAAGTGAATGCATACATAGTAAGGGTGATTTTTTAATGCATTATCTGAATTATTAGCATTAGCCTAAAGCAAAACAGATGTGTCAAAGACCAGTAATGCAAGCACTATCATAGGGCCTGCAAAAGGGGCAGGTCCATTAACACTTCCTTTATGTTGTCAGTATTAGATGTTTGATGAAGTCCTTACAATATTAAAAGACAAAAGCACCTATGTCAATGAAACTCCTTGTGTGGGACTTCGGTTGTGGCATTGTTTTCATTGCTTGTGTTAGAATTTTATCATTTTTTTAGTATCGCATATAAGACTATTGACTTTCATTTCCACTGAATGTTTTGCAATTTATTTATTTAACATTTGTTTACTGGGAAAGTCTGACTGGGACAGAGCCTATTTTCAGTAGAGGCCCAGGGAGAAATGCTCCAGACACATGTCTTTGGAATGTGGAAGAAACCGGAGCACCCAGAGGAAACCCATGCGAACACAGGGAGGACATGCAGACTTTGCACAGAAAGCATCCCAGCTGAGAATCAAACCGGAGAACCTCTTGCTGTGAGGGAACAATGCTAACAGCTGCACTACTTCGCCACCCAAGTTCAAACAAATAAACTGAATCTTTGAGGAAGTGACCTTCTATCATACTAAGGAACTTTTTTTTATTTTTCATTTATTTATTTATGATTTTGTTAACTAGAATAATTCCACTAGGCTCTTCTCAGGAGACAGCCAAGGTTGTATTTATACTGACTAGGAGAAATTTGGCCCAGGTACTATGGAAATTTCTCAGCTCTTTTTTTAATAAGTGCCATGGGGTCATTTGTACCCTCCTGAACTACCACCAGTTTAGGCAGATGAAACAGACCTTTACAGACATACTGTAAATGACCCTAATACTGTGGGTTGTTATAAGTAACACAATACAGGAATACAGAGATGGGTAACTGTGTATGTTAAGTAGTGGAACTAGTGAAAGCAGCACTTACAGTGGTTACAGAAGTACCCATGCCAGCACTACAGGGAATACATAGGGAACTGGGCTAGAAGGAACACTCACACTTGTTTCAAGTACAAAAAACACAGCAAAGAAATTGCAGCACCCAGCAATGATGACGGCAGAGCAACTGGAGAGGAAAACGCTGCAGAAAGGAAAGCTAGTGGTTAGGAACAGCAGGTGGAGGAAGTGACAGCCAATGTGGTGTAAGGGAAGACTGATTTGTTGACAGGAGAGTCAATCAGTAAGGTGATTGTAAGTCTTTTAAACTGAAAAAATGAGTGCGAGCAGATCACATTTAAATATGACACATCCTAGTGAGAGCAGATCCCATTGAAATATGACACGTCCAATATGACATGACAAGAAGTGACCACATTTTATGTCACTGTGTGAGGTGGAGGGATGCTGCAGTGTACAAAAGCACCAGTGACCTTTGACTGGCAGAAAACATTGCTAGGCAGCTCACAGAGAGAGAGAAAATGATGTCAGGAGATAGTGTTACCATTAAGATTGGATGTTGAGGAGGCAAACGATTAGATAATGTAGTAACTGACTGCTACAGATGACAAATGAAAGGAGCTTGAGACATTCTGGAAAATGAGGCAGACTTTGCAAAGAGGACATACAGTATATCTGCCATAAGTAAGGTCTATATTAGTCTAGAAGGGACTACATTGTTCAAGAAAGGTTAAGTTCCAAAAAATATTCTTATAGAATACGCTATCAGATGTGAAAGGGATGGCACAGAAGCAAAGGATGGGACAAGATATGCAGAAAAGGAAGGAGATTTCTCCCTTATTTGTATTTGTGTGATCATAGTGTTAGTATTTATAAGTTTGACTAGTAGGGTAAACACCCACATAGAGGGGTACAGGGGCCTTATTTCCCTGCAAAAATGCTTACAGTTCAGTCTTGTTTGCTATTTTATTGTTTCAGGCATTTGTGATCAGTCATGTGGTTTCTCAGCATTTTATTATTCAGAGTTTCATAGTGGAAGGTTTTTAAGAGAGAGTGACTTAGTAGTTGAGTGGAAGGGGAACAACTAATAGATAGACAGTGTCTACAGGCTGCCAGATGCTGCTAAGAACGAAGATAAGTGGATGTAGGACAGAATATGGACATGGGAGCTAAGAAAAGAGGGTAAATGTAATGGGGGGATTTCTGGTCTTCTTGAAGTGAGACAGAGTGTGACTGCAAAAAGGATAGGTAGGGAGAATGAAACAACTAACATTAAAAACTAGAAAGAATTTACACCGCTGATACAGGAAAATAAGAAACAGTAGATTATCTGACATGGTGCTGTGCAGAACAGAGGAGGCATAGGGGTGGGTGTGAGAGAAACACTTATGAATGATGACCCTCCTATGTTAATCATTATTGTTCATATAAGAGAAGCAAGAGCAGATACTGCAAAACTGGTCTGATATTACAGAGGGTGCAGATCAGAGTTAGAATATAATTGGTACTAGTACAGTAGACCAGAAATAAACAAAACAGAAGAACAGACTTTGGGATAGGATTATGCAGAACCAAGAGAAAGTAGTGACAGAATGACTGAATGGAATAAGAAAGACCCAACCAGAGAAAATGAGAAATGCAGTTACAGAAAAGGAGATTGCGATCAAGTGGAAATGAGCTGGAGATTTAGGAAGACGCATAAATGAAGAAACTTGAAAGAAGGAAGATTGGCCAAGGTAAGAATGGAAAGGCTATTGTAAAATGCATAAACAAAGACAAAAAAGCTTGAAGTACGTAGGAGAAAGAAGGAATACACAGCAGAGAAGAACAAACTAGTAAAGGAAGGTTAGGAATTGCAGGAAGTAGGATAGTAAGTAGAAATTATGAATTAATTATTTGTCTTTACTAAAAGAAAAAGTAGAGGATCAGAGTTTATATGAAGGAGGAAGCAAGTGGTGGATTGATAGGATGCATTGACCTGTGGAGTGATGATGAGGAACTACATGTATGCAGGAGGATAAGTTAAAGCACGGAGCCTGCACAAGGTACTTCTCAAAAATATTAAACATTTAGTGAGACCGTTGACAGAGCCCTTAATAAAATGGTTCAAGAAAACCTTTACTAGTATGGAGATTGCCAAAAAATGGATATATGTGGCTGTAGTGCACCTCTACAATGGGGACATCAAACGCTACCAGGGTGATAAAAAGTTGGTGAAGCTAACCTCAGGAGTGAGGAAGATCACAGAAAATACAAAGGTAAAGACAGCTAAGATGTGTGGAAGACAAAAACCTCTAAGACATCAACCAGCAAAGATTCACAGTTAGATAATTCCATAAAATAACCATGATCCAGTTCTATGACTGCTTCATAGTCGAATTAGATAGGAGACCACCAGCTAATGTTATATACACAAACTTCAGCAAAGCCTTTGGGTCAGTACCACATGGAAGAATGCCATACAGCCTGCCTACAGAGTTTGTGCTTGATACCTGGAGAACAACCACTGTGCACCCCTACACAAGAGTAGTCCCTCTACAGCCCCTGTATGACCATCAGCCTCATCAGCTTTACATACACAGCCAAGAAACACATAGCAGAACACATTTATGCAGACACAGACAACTTAACTGTTCAAGACACCAATCAGTTTGTGAGGAATAGGTTCTGTCTTCACAACCTAATAAGCTTCTTTAAAAAGGTTACTGAGGCTGTGGACAATGGGTACTCCATGCACACTGCTTATCTTGACCTGCACAAGGCTTTTGATACTATTCCCTACACTGGAATTATTGAAAATGTAGGCAAACTTGATGTAACCCCCTATGTTGCTCCCTAGATTGCAAATTGGCTGTGCAAAAGATCCCAGGTTATGAAAGTTGCTGGTTCACTCCCTAAATGGAAAATTTAATGATTGGGGGATGCCACAGGTATACAATGACAGGCCCTCCTGTTTGGTATTTATTTTGCAGATATCCAAGCCAATACCCCAGAACTGTGGTTGAATACATGTCCTAGATTACAAAGACATGACAAGCTAGGAGGACTATATGTGGTTGAATAAATTTGTTCATGATGACAAGCTTTTATCTGCTCATCCATGGATATTAAACATCTCCAGCCAAGGGTTAGAATATGCACATACCTGGTGTACTGAAATTGGTCTAAAGTGAAATGTATAAAAGTACAGAGTAGTTGAGTATGGCAAAAAAGCAGCTCCTACCTCTTATGTTATAAACGGTATTCCTCTTCAGACAGAGACGGTCATAAGAGGTCTGGGTATGTGGACGACTGTCTCTCGTTTGATTATCATTTTTTCATCATAGTCAGGAAATCCATCTATCTGGCCCAGTTAATCACGAATGAAATATCTTCAAGTGCCAAAGAAGTCATCCTGCCAGTGTATTCTTCCCTTATCAGACCCATCATTGAATATAATGCCCCCTTTGATATGTCCAAATCCAGGAATATTGCTCAAGTGAAAAGGCCCCAAAGATTTCTTACCAAGAAAATGAAAGGTCTTAAATCTTTCAATTATCCTGAAAGAGTAATGTGACTGCAATGGCCCACCTTAAACCCTCACTACGCAGCAGTACTGCTTCCTTAAGCCTTCTATTCTAAGTGACGTGCTCAACATTGCTCACTCCCTTTAACTTCTTGTGAATGCTACTAGTGTGCACATTAAATGCTCTTTGTAAATATTGTACATTTGTTCTTCTTCTTCTTTTTGTTCCTTTACACTAAGCTCAATTTAATCTACTTCTCATGTATCTCCTGTGTTGTAATATAGTTCCCTTCACTTTGTTTTACTTTTGTAGTATGATGTCAACATTTGTAAACTCTGTAACATCTAACTATTGTCTCCAAATGCTGTAAATATGTACTTGTGGAGCTCTTCTCCCCAGATCTCTGCTGAAAATGGACACCAGCTGACAAGTCGGACACTCCAGGTAGACAAATGTCAAATAAAAAATAAATAAAATAAACTACTTTCCTTATACACACTAGCCTAACTGGTGATTTGAGGTGACTTGTGTCTAGCTTTTTGAGCCATGAAAGTCCCAATCCTGTTTGACCTGCTATTTCTTTGTTTAACCAGGGCTTCTACAAACACCCTCACTTGAAACCTAAAGCTGCACCAAGACATCAACAAGACTTGTGGGAGGAATAGGTTCCTAACACACTGCATGCTCCTATAGAATAAATTGCCACTACAGGTAAACAAGTGTTACTTTGGCTAACTTTAAGTCTTGATAGGTAAAACAAGTAGACCACTCTTGATGACAGGGGGGTAGCCACATATTTATACCAGGCTTAACATGTAAGGTCATGCTCAATTTAGGAGATACGCAGTATTAAGTGCTTGACAAGGTTAAAAAGAACGTTTAAGTTTGTCTGCATAAAGGTGTATATGGCTAGGCATCTTATGGTCCCTGTGATTTCTTACCTAGTATTAAATAAAAAGTAAATATTGAAATGCATGGGAAGATGGTTGGGGGCCAGGGTATGAATAGCAGTGATCAGGGTTACTGAAAACTGAAAAGGAAATTAGTAGGGGTCAAGTCCAAGTACTTGTGTTCTGTAATGCCTATGCCACTGATATTGACATAAGATAATGCTTAAATAACAAGATCAACACATTTGTAGATGCTACAAACATTGCAGGGGGTACAGTATAGAGGAAATATTCTTATAACAAATTTGGGAAGGTTATCAGCATGGTAGACTAGCTAATGGCAGATAAGGTTCAATACTCCGAAATACCATGAACTACACTTAGGAAGTATTGATAGAGGGATGCAACTTAAAGCCACAAAACAGGAGAAATCCTAGGGATAATAATAATAAATCACTATGAAAAGAGGATCAGCCAAGGATAACAGGAAGCTGGGCTGCTACCATTAGGGTACAGACAGTAAAAACAAGGAAGGAAGTTCCCCATTTTGTAGGTGAGTGGTATGACCTGATTGAGAATATTTTATCTACTTATTGAAAATGTATAGAAAAAAAGCACTAAAATGCTAGGAAGACTATATGGGCAGGCAACGAGGAAGATGTAAAGTAAGTCATACGAGGAAAAGCTAGATACTGGAAGCAGCTCTCCTAAGGGAAAGGGCATGATTTAGGTCCACAAAGCAAATGAAGAAGTAAAAAGATAGGGAACTAGGAGTCATTGTTTCAAAACCTTGGAATGAACAAAATGTTATTTCACTAAGATAATTGTGGACAAATGGAACAGACTTCTAAAGCAGACAGTATAGAACAAAGCAACAATACCTTTTAAAAAGTCATGCGATAACTGGAAAATGGATGACAGGGTCAAGAGGAGAGGACACTTATAGGATGCCGTCTGCAAGGATTATAGCTGCAACACCTGTGCAAAACAAATAGGACATCAGTATTTTTTCTGCTACCTTAAATATGTGCGAATGTCCATATGTAAGACTTTTGCTAAAATATTCACCTTATTAATTTCAATTTTTGGTTATAAAATCACTAGATAATGACTGTCAGTTCTACAATAATTATCTGTTGTAAGGGGTTGAGCAAAGAGAAGTGACTATTACTGACATACAATACTTTGTCATTTTTTTATTAGCTTATTAAGACAAGTCTGCTGTACTTGCCACAGTGCTATAGTACGTTAGTGATCGCAACCGCCTCAGTGCAGGAACACAGCACTTAGTGTGCTGACAGTTACGTAACATTCTGATGGTGTCATTTGAACTACTTGTATCATGGCTACAAGTATGTTACTTCCTTCTTCTAATTTAAGTGAAAAGGAAATAGTTTCTGTAGGGATATCTGAATAAGCTCATTGGTACTCTACATTTTTAATGTTTTTTTTTTTTTCAAAAAGTGTTTGATGTGCACTTGCTACTGGTCTGATAACAGTGGAAAGTTTAGCTGCCTCAAGCCTTTTGCTGACTGGATCTTTCTGCAGTTGGGGGTTATCTTTCACCTCCACTTAAAAGAATCTGTTAAGTTAGTTATATTGCTGGAATTAATGTTTTCTTTCCAGTTTGTGATAAAATTAAGTGATGTGGTTACAGGATAAATCAGAATAAATGACTTGCAATTTTATAGGCTATTAGGGCAAGAAGGAAAAGCAAGAACACACACAGTCAGAACATGCAGACAGATCAACAAACTGTTCTTTTTCATGCTATTTCCCTATTTACTGTCTATGAGAATTGCTGTAGACCAGCTCTGTGACAAAGAATGCTGTAACAATACAGATGTCCGGGGAGGAGATAACTGCAGTATAATTATGTGATAACACCACCTTCTCTCTGGTGGAAACCCTAATAGAGTCATGGCACTTCTCACCACAGAAAATTATTTTCTCACTGAGGCTGCATTTCATCTTCCTCACCAAAAGGACTTGCAACGTGCACAAAATTATTGCACACGTGTACCGCAAGAGTAATCAGGCAAGCAGTGGTGAATCTAACCTAAACCACTATTACACCCATTTAGCTTCCCTTCCTCCCTAAAATACCCATTTGCTGAACACTTTAGTCCAGTGCATTGTAAAAAGTTGGATTTGTGTAAGTAATGGTAGTTTCACTATAGGAAACATAAGTGCCATCCTCAATCTGCTTAATGCCAGGGTCACCACTCAGATGCTTGGCATTCTCACTACCACAAAATCCTATCTAATGTCAGGTAAGTCATTTATTCCATTTACAGAAAACGACTTCATGGCATTCTGAAGTGATAGTTATTCACACAAATTAGTACTTAATGCATTGAATTATACTGTTTATTAAAAAGAAAAAATAATAACAATGGGGACCATGGCCAATGTGAGCTAACAAGAACTGAACAACTGCTTTCATCATTAGGTTAACTTCAGGTTTAAAAAAAATGTTCAAAATATTTTTAGTTTCCCACTAATTGCATCACAAAGTCATTCTGGATACACAAGCATGGATGTTTTAAAACACCTGAACTTAATAACATATTTAACATCATTTTCACAGTACGTATGCTATAATTCGAACATAGGTTTCTCTTTCTTCACTTATTTTCTTTTCTCTTTCAACCTCCTTTTTAATTTCCTTATACACGTGTCTGTTAAACTATTACAACTGTTGTAATGTATGATGTATTTTTGCACTGATTTTTTTACATTGTTTATTTATTGATTAATGCATTGATATATTAACTGGCAGTATGTCTTTAAATAGGCCTCAGTGCGTAGCAGATAGTTGAGTTATGAGACCTCTTCTCTGTCTCATAGCTCTAGGATCCGAGGTTCAGTCCTGACCTCTGGTAGCTATCTCTGTATGATGTTTGCATGTTGTTCTAATGTCTGTGTGAATTTTCTCTCCAGTTTCTTTCCCCCCTCCCCAAAACAGTAAAGAAGCCTTTTGAGCTGCCTTACTTGATAAAAGTAATACAGTGGATGGACGTACACACTCCATACTGGGTGACTGCACAAACTATTTGAGGAGAAAGATCCAGATTATTTATATTTACTAAATGCATCACTCTTCTTTTTTCTCTCAGGAAATAAGATTAATTCTTGTTCTTGACATCTCAACTTGGAGCAGTGAGAGTAACTTTATGCAGTTTGGTGAATGTAATTAAAACTGGAATAGAGCAATGAAGTACTGACTTTATCCCTGTATTTCATTGTGCTCTAACTCAGCATGTCTCTGCTCAATCAAGACATAACCCACCTTGAACAAATGACTCATTAATTGATGCAATTAGCATCAACAGAGGACATCAGTACAGTGGAGACACATATGTACTTTCTAATGTTGCTTTTTCTGTCCTATTGATACCCCTGTTCTGAAAGGGAGCAGACATTTCTCAGTCCCATGAGCTTTACTTGTTAATAGAACTCTAAACTTTCTTTCATGGAATGGAATAAGAAACTCAATCAACATTCAGTACATTGATGTCACCCTTCAGTGGCCACATAGTAAACTGCTAGCTATTCAACACAAGGTGTTTCTAGAGGGTAGATATAAAATCAAGGATTTCAAGGCAAATCTGAAGTCCAGTAATAATTTCTAAGAACTTTTGAAAGCTACAGATAACCAAGAATTTTTATCATTGCTTTATAAACACAGACTACCTTGGTAGATTAGTTACAAAAACTGAAAAATCTTCATTTTATAGGGGAAAAAAAACTGTTTCTTCTCCCTGTTCAACCTAGATACTTTGGGAGCTGAAATCAAAGAGCCGTTGGTGATTACAAAATACTGTCAATATCCTGGTTGTCAACATCAAACAGCAAAACATTTTCCACAAAAAGAAAATTTATTTAGAGATTTCTTTATCTACCTACCCGATTTGTCACCTCTAGGTACACTGTTTCTATGGCAAGTATGGATTTCAGTGATAGCTCTGGACCATTTCCAAAATTTATCTTCAAAACAATTTATTTCACCAATCAAAAGATTACTGACAGTTTTTGAAATAATTTCGGTGGCTTCGTATCCTGCCACCCTGTGAAAGGTAAGCCTCTGCTCACTGCTGCGCCATTCTTCACAGAGACAAGGACGTGAAAGTTGAGAATCATATCAAGTCATCCAGCCTAGGTTGCAGTATTTTCTGGATCTTCCTAAAATTCTTCTACCATTCTCCATTGACGGGAAAGCACAATGCAATGTCCACTATACTGGACCAGTGCAGCTGCATGCTTCTGCACACTTAAAACTTTAGAGATGTGCACTCCTTGATAACTTGCTTTTCCTCTAGTGTTTGTACTATAAGAGCTGCTCTTCCGAATTTTCTCCCAGAGGGTAGTCCTTTAGTGAGATGCAGTCAACTTGCTCTCCCAGAATGGGTAACCTAGCATCAGCCTCTCGCTCCTAGACTGCCATGGCTAGTTCCTCTGCCCCCCAAGTATGTAGTCAGACCTGAGTTGTCAGGTGAATAGTTAGGGCCTGCATCACAGACCCTCCTCAGATTAATGGAAAAATTACCAGATAAAGGAGTCTCCTGATGGAAATGTGCAAACAGACATCCAGGGAAAGTCAATCCATTCAAACAAAATCTCAAGTCTATATTTTAATCTTTCTGTGACTACAGGGATTATTCTTATAAGACAAAAGAGGCAAAAATTACCTAAGACTACCAAACCTTCTAGAACAAGTTGTTATGGCCCAATATCAAACTTGCAACTTTCCCAATACACTTAAAAGGATGGTCTATAACCAACTATTAGACTACATTGACAAATATGTACTGTTCAAACATTTAGTACCTTAACTGCTCTGGATCGGTTCACTGACTTTACACTTCCACCCATGCATAACGAATGCTTCCATGTGCTCTGTATATGCAGATTAACAGAATTTTCAATGCAACAGAACACACGATTCATAAATGTTGGCATCAGAAAAGGACACCTAACTCTTTACTGACTATCTGAATGACAAAACATCTGTAGTTAAATCTGGTGCCTTTCCATCTAACTTAGCTAATCACATATAGTAAGAGCCCAAGGCTCTGGTCTGGGCCTCATACTTTTTCAAAGTTTTATTAAATGTCTGTCATTATAAGTGCATGGCTTCCATGGAAGGCTGTACGCAGGTGAATCAATTCTCACTAAGCCAAACAATAGAGCTGCTTCCCTATAGAATACATTTTAAGGATTTAAAAAAAAGTATAGCAGTAGCTGAAAAATAATAAAATGATCATTTGTCATAAAACAGTTCATGTTATCTGGAGCACATCAAATTCAAATACCATACCTGTGAGTATAAAAATGTGTCATTTTCATTATTAGGCCAGTTTGTATACACAAATGTCTGCTAGTTTGGCTAAACAGCACACTCCCTTTTAATCATCACACTGAAATCGCTATAATAAAAGTCCTTCTCATCTGAAACGGGTCTATAAAATTTGAACATGTATGTTGAATACTGTGTTCTAGGAGCAGAAACATGAAGAACAAATGCTGGAGGGTAATGTCAGTGGTTCACACTTACAGTTCTTATTTTCTTAATCCTACTATTTCTCTTAGCTTTTTCCATGGCTATGTGAGCACTATATCATCACTATTTGTACAAGACTAGGCTCCCAGCTGAAATGTCAGCATTCGAAAAGACCAAAAACACATGAGAAGAAAATCGCTCTTATCCTTAAAACATCTTTGGGGGGGTAAGCCTCCCCCTGCATCCCCTCCACACACACACACACACACACACACACACACACACACACACACACACACACACACACACACACACATGCGCGCGCACACACACTGATATATTATATATGTATCTATTTCTAATGTCTTGAAATCCCACTTACCCGACTTTATTAAGACTGACACGACATCACCGAGACCACATATAAATGAACACTCAGATCACTGACTGAAAACTTCAGGTAAGTAACCATTTGGCCACCATGGTGAATTTTGCCCGTTTCCCCACTGTAGTGTAAACTCGGAGTTGGTATATTTAGTTAGAGGTGTGTGGAGGCGAAGCCCCCCCCACATTGGTGGGTTTAATTTGGTTCAGTTTTTACTTTACTTTGTGGTATGAACAAGTGGTTACTGACCTGGAGTTTTCAGTTGGTGATCTGAGAGTTCATTTAAATGTGATGTTGATGAAGTCATCTCGGTCTTAACAAAGTCAGGTAAGTGGGATTTTGATCATTAGAAGTAGACCAATATATATATATATATATATATATATATATATATATATATATATATATATATAAAATCAACTCTGAAATCCCCATACCTTGGAGAAAAGGGAATATTCTGTAAAATGGCATCTTGGACTTATTATATGTAAGTCTGATCATTCATCCTTTCAGTCTCTGTGTTTCAGGACTAATTCTAGTGGGTCCCAACATTTCAATTGGTTACCACAAGATCATTGTGCTCCTTAGTGCAGATTTTCTCCTTTCCACACTACCATGTCACCATGGGGTTAGTGTATATATAAGTAAGGAGGCTCCATATGATGGAGTAAGGTAGACTTGCCCACCTGCAAACACACTGTTTTTGATGAGTGTGTCAGGTGTTTAGGACAGTTGTGCACTCGGTCAGTTGTGACTGATGATTTGATTCCCAGGCAGTTGCATCGTATAGGTTCATAGATAAGTACTAGGCTAGCTGCCTCTCTAGGCCATTTTAAGCCTAGCCAATTTCCTTTCAAAGGTGAGAATCAACCCCTGTGTCTTATGTCTGCAAGGTAAACATCTTAACCATTATGCTAACCCCCAACCCCAAATGATCATAGAGGAAGCATTTTACTTTATTTGCTGTGATGTGTAGAGTTTCATTCTTTCAAGTTTCTGTTGAGTGTTACCTTTAGTGGAGTTTTAGATTTGGTTTAGAACTCCATGCATAACTGAATTATTTATCTTTCTTCAGGAGAATGCTGCAAACAGGAATGGGGGGGGGGGCGTTATTTTCCCACTATTGTGGAATTGGCATATATGAGTAAGGGGTGTGGGGGTGGAAAACATTTTCTGTGTATTTTTAAGCTTACTGGAGTTGTTCTTTTCTTTGATTAGTGTCACTGTATTTGTTTCTTTATTACTGCATTCAATGGTGTAGTTATGGGGTCGTCACATACTTGGTGGTCAGATCTGCTCTGGACACACCCACTGACCAAGCCAACAAACAGGCCACCAAATGTACAGAAAGGTACAGACAGCATATGTGACTGGTGCAGTGTCCATTCGGTGTGCCCTGCAAGTGACACTGACACAGTATGGGTTAATGGGCACCTAAACAGCACTCCCTGGAAGGTACACAAATTACCCAAGTCAGCCATGTAAGGCACTGATTTATAAATATATGCTAAGACGCATGCAGGAACTGGATTTATGGGGGACCTGCGACTGGGATATGTGTATGCAGGGGATATCAAGTGTGTCTCACAACTTGTAGTGATGAATGATAGCTTGGAGGATATCAGACACTTGTGTAAGCTCCTGCTTTTTGTAGGAGTGTACCTTTTGCCTGTATTTTGAGTAGGTCATATCACCATACTGAGATATGTGTCATTCTGTGGCTGACATATACATGCAACTGTATGCAACATTTACAGCAGTCAGCATTTGTGTATTTTATCAGGCTGCTGTCTGAAATATGGACAGCAGTAACTCTGTCCATGATGGGATGTCTGAATACATTCAGTGGGACTGCTTTTGGTGATTCAACCTGGATCCTTGAAAAACTAATAAAATATTTATTCCTGTTGACTCAAGTTCTGCCACTAAAACAATTTGCATTCCAGAGTTCAGATACAGTCTTCCTTGCACAATATTACTAGGTTACTTTGATTTGTTACCATATATCTCACTTTGCATTTGGAAAATATTACTTTTTCACTGCCGAAGGCAAACTGGTTGCTAATAGCTAAGAAAGCTACCCTTTGTATTCCATAACCTCTTTTAAAACTGTCACCCTAGAAATTCTACCCTTCCCTTGCAGTTAAACTAACATGTATCCCTGTGCAGTATTGAGTTATCTCATTCAAGCATGCTGTGTTTTTTTTGTATTCTTCCAGTTAACACCCAAAGTTCCTTATGGAGTCCAGACATTTTCTGGGGCCATCTTCCTTAACTAATAAGTTACCAGTTAATAATAGGCAGTATTAGAAAGAGCAAGGTGTATTTAACAAAATCATATTAAGATTGTTAATCTCAGATGTCCAGCAGTGGAGAAATTAATCCCTGATATTTCCCTTATTATTATTATTCATATTTTCAAATCTACATTCACATTTTCATAACTGAGAGACCTTCATGTTATTGAGGGGCATGGTGTGAAATGCCGTGGTGGGAGAAAGAAAAGTACATTGTCAATGAGCAATTACAGTGCACTATACTGGAAATATTGGTAGTTAATTGCTAGTAATTATGAAAATATGACATATTTCGATGTGCACTTTAATTTATAAAACTGGTGGCTTACAAGTATTGAATGAAATCAGATGAAACTTTAGATTATGTAAAAGAAAACTGACATTGATATTTGCACTCTTAAGTGTATCTTGTGAAAACTTCTTTCATAAACCCACCCCAGTTTCTTGGAATTCTCTGAATAAAGAAATAATATTTGTGGGCAACCCATATCCCACTTTAAGAAGAAACTAAAAGAACATCCGGCAAATGAACGCAAAGGCAAGCATTTCAAGGATGCGAGTTAATCACAAAGATATTATACCAGCACAGCCTCTTTGTTTAACTCACTAACTACTTTCATTTCAGTTGACCTACAATGGAAATTGAACTTTTATACAAATAATTTGTAAATGTTTATTTATTTATTTTATTTATTATTTACTGACATTTGATTACTGGGAAAGTCCAACTGGGTAGAAGCCTATTTTTGGCAGAGGCCTGGGGAGAAAAATACCAAATTATTACAAAACATTTTAAGAACAATAATTTTACAATATTCAACAATAAAACAAAAACATCTGCACTTCAGATAATTATAACAAATTAGACATAATATAAAAACATTGCATTGATTCAGAATCTATACAAAGTATATGACAATTGTTTAATATTTAGAGTAATTTTAGACAGTTTGTAGAGAAATTAAAGGTAAGTTAGTCTAATTCAAATAGGAATTGCAATATGAAGTGAGGGAAAAACAGGCTTATGGTATATTTAGAGACAAAGCCAGGGAAGAGAATTAGATAGCAGTAAGGAAGTAAGTGAAAAGGGAGAGTGAGGAGGTATAAGGAATGAAAAACTACTTGTTCACATTTAGGGATATAGTTTATCCTGGTTTTGAACAAGAACAGAGTTGGATTTTAACTAGGAAGTCTTTCAGAGTGGTTTTGAAAGATGGGAAGGAGGGTATAACAGACCTGATGGATACCTGATGTATGTTAAATATGTAAATACTGTAGACAAACATCTGCATTATTTGACTCTACCAGAATCATGTATATTCTTACTTACATGAAACTCATTCTTGTCAATTTACTGTTGTCGCTCGTCTGGTCAGGATAAAACAGATGAACATCTGTGGGTTCTGTTCAAGTAGCTTTATTATGTGCAAACACATCAGGATTCAGGCTTAATAACTTTAACTTAGATAAACTTGTAAATAAACTAGCTATCACACTCATATGTGCTTATTCCCTGGCTGCACTCTCAAAATGGCACTGAAGCTAGCATGTGCCTGCTATTTATATAAACATGCTGTACTTGAAATGCTTCTTAAAGGTAAAACACACACACTATTCTACATCCTCCCTCTTTGAGAAATGAGTCATGCATTATTGTCGACATTAACTGGCATGCAATTGATACAAAATAATTATTTGACATGCAATTATACAGAACTAAATACATATAGACAATTATGTCCAGGTTGCTGTGTATTTCACACTAGGTTTGGAAATACGACCAACCAAATTGTGTGACATAGAAGTTAGAACTAGGTCTAGCAAATGGGACTGTCTCTGCTGAATGTTCAACTTTGGGAACATCAGGAACATCATCAGGAATGGAAGTAGAAGCTGACATGTTTTGCAACAGGAAAATTGTCTGGATTGCTCTGAGATCTAGAGTCTGTATCACAGGAACAATGCTGCAATATTGATTCTGATACAGAAAGAAAATGTTTTTGATTTCTTCTATACTCCATACCCTCAGATTCCACAAAGTAGGATCTCAGCTCAGCACATATACCTGTGACTTGACCAAGCCGGTCGAAACCTTTCATCATTTGTATCCTCACTGTCTCTCCTTCTTTGGGTCTATATCAGAACATCGAAGTATTACTACATCGAATGGTCTAATATTGAACCATTTGCATCAAATGCTGAAAATAACAAAGCTGCAGAATATAGAATACTTTCCTAGGGAAAGTATTCAATAGGCCGTTTCTGCAGCCTCGCTATTTCCTTGACTGTAGAGTGAAGGTTATGGACCGGGTTAAGGTAAGTGTGTGAACGATGGTGAGTGTGTGATAGGGACCTTAGGGTTAGGGAGCGGGAAAGGTAAGTGTGAGATAGGGACTTTAGGGTTAGGGAATGGGTAAGGTGAGTGTGTGATAGGGACTTTAGGGTTAGGGAGTGGGTAAGGTGAATGTGCGATAGGGAATTTAGGGTTAGGGAGCGGGTAAGGTGAGTGTGCGATAGGGACTTTAGGGTTAGGGAGCAAGTAAGATGAATGTGCGATAGGGACTTTAGGGTTAAGGAGCAGGTAAAGTGAGTGTGCGGTAGTTACGGACCTTAGGGTTAGGGTTGGGTTAAGGTAAGTGGATAGCTAGTAGTGTATGCATGATTTAGTGTAGGGTTTTGTGAAGTGTATGTGTGTGGATTATGTATTTTGGTGTGCTTGTGTTGTGTGTATGTTTGTTAGAACGGCAGTTTTTTTCCCTGGGAAAAAAATTTGCTGTTCTGAGTGTTCGATGTTATGGTGTTTCGAGTGAAATGGTTCGATATTAGAACATTCAATGTAGTAATACTTTGATGTTTTGATATAGACCCCCTTCTTTCAATGGATGAAGAAATCTGCTCAATTTATCATAGCTGGACGTCTGGAAAGAACGCTTTCTGAATAGATGGGCTTTGATTGCTCTGTTGTTCTTTGCTTTAGGCCTCAACAAACACTAACTAATAGGCAAGCTTTCTGGTTTGCCTATAAAGAAGTCTCTGAGAAGGCGAGCCAAGTATATCGTCACTGGTATGTTTCTGAGATTGAGTAAATTCAAAAAGACATCGGTATCATCATGCTTTGACTTTTCTGTTAATTGCCTTGCACTCTGTACTGCATGTTCAGCTAGTCCATTTGACTGTGAGCATTCTGGACTGCTAGTAACATGTATTAACTCCCATTCTTTTGCAAATTTCTGAAACAACTGACTGGTAAATTGGGTACTATTGTCAGAACTAACTTTGTGTGGACTACCATGGACTGAGAAATGAGGTTTCAATTTGGTGATAACAGCAGAGAATGTTATGTTAGGTAGTAAATCAATCTCAAACCAGTTTGAATAAGAGTCTAACACTAAGTAATGCTGATTGTTCCACTCGAATATATCAGTGGCTACTGCTGACCAAGGTAGTTCAGGAACTTGAGTTAGCTGAAGTGGTTTAGTACTATTGCATACTGAACAAGAGAAAAAAGTACTATATCAATATTATTTGCTATAGAAGGCCAAAATACTAGTCCTCTCACCCTTCTTTTGGTAGATTCGGAACCTGGGTGACCACGATGCAAAATCTGGATGTATTCCTGTAAGGAAGCAGGAACAACAATTTTAGGACCTTTGAAAATAATGCCATCTTCCATCAATATCTCATCTCTGTAAGAAAAATACATTTGCACTTCAGGCGGTACACTAGATTGGTGTGACAGCCCACCACCATTCATAGGTTCATAGGTTCACACTAGGCTATCTGCCCAAGGGCATTTATAAGCCTAGCCCAGAGTTTTGTGGCTTTCGCCACCCCTTTAGTTTGAAGGAAACTATGCCCATTATTTTAAGTAGTTGAACTTTTGCAAAACTGGATCAGTCTTTGTATGATCTCTCAGCTCATCAAGTCTCGTGGTAGAAAAATTATGCACTTCTGTGACATCAAAGTCAAAATTCTCTGCATTAAGCTGTTCTGTTGTATTTCTGGGTGATCTGGATAAGGTATCAGCCAGATAAAGAAGTATGCCTTTTGTATAGACCATTCTGAAATTGTACTTTTGCAATCTGAGCAATCATTATTTGTAATCTTGCTGGAGCTGAATGCACAGGCTTCTTTAAAATAGGGACTAGAGGTTGGTGATTAGTTTCAATCTGAACAGCTCGACCATAAATATAATCATGAAACTTTCAACATGAAAATACCATTGCCAGAAGTTATTTCTCAATTTGAGCATATTGCATTTCAGTTTGGGTAAGAGTTCTAGATGCATAGGTTACTGGTCTGCCTTCTTGAAGAAAAACTGCACCAAGACCAAATTTTGAAGCATCACAGGAAAGAGTTACTGGTTTACTGACATCATAGTAAGCAGCTTTATTATGTACAAACACATCAGGACTGAGGCTTAATAACTTTAACTTAGATAAACTTATAAACAAACTAGCTGCCACACTCATACATGCTTACTCTCTGACTGCAATCTCAAAATGGCACTGAAGCTAGCACGTGCTTGCTATTTATATGCACATGCTGTCGTTGAAACTCTTCTTACATGTACAACACGCACACACTATTCTACACCTGTGTTTATACATATGCTTTATAAAATGTATTTAGCATGTTGATGTGCCATTTTATTGCCTTGTGTCCCAAACAGTGGTCGAAAAGAGTACTGTAAAAGCCTGCACACTTGGATATCAAACAATAAATACCAGCCTTTAAAAAAGCCTGATTGCTATTATCTAGTGAGAGTATTTATTAGCACCAATACTTACATCAAGTTTACTTTCAAAATTGATTAATGGCCTACATTATTGAACCTTTTTGGGAAACCTGTTCCAAAGACTGGGAAGTCAATGTACAATGTCTCTCTCTCTCTATATATATATATATATATATATATATATATATATATATATATATTTATTTATTATTATGATTATTATTACTATTATTAATAATAATAATCTTAATTGTTAGCAAAATATGACCCAAGCTAGTGGTTGCACTACACTATATTATCCAAATAAAACTGGATCATGAATTTCTCTGAAAACAATAAAGAGATCACCCCTAAAATGTTTATATGACACTGAAAATACTGACGGTTCTTCCAGTCTTTCTGGCTAGGCCTTAACCTAAGAATTGGACCTCTTGTAACTAAAGTATATGCTTTGTTTTGTTTTAAAACTGAAGGAGGCAGCATTATAGTCACTGTTGGGGCAAACCGACGAGTTATTTAGAGGGACAATAATTTCCCTGTTTTTGGTAAGACAGTGATCTGAGTATCATATGGACAACTCCATAAGCATTTTTAAGTAGTGTGGCCGCACTTTGGTCAAAACTCAGTTTATTCCTCTGTTTCATCCAAAGCAAGAAATGACCAGCAATTACTTTATAGAACTGTTTTAATACAAGATTGTACTCTTTTCATCCAAAGACTTTTTCAAAAAACAAAAAACACCAATCACATTCTCTTCTTCTATACATCAAAATCACATGGTATAACAAAACCAATAAAAAAAGTTGCTCAGTGAATACATTAACTGTTTAAATTAATAAAGAAATTTAGTAATTATACAAAATGTTTATCTGTTTACTCACTATAAATAATCTTGCAAATGTATAAATAATTTTATCTTATATGGCCATAATTTCAAGAAAAAAAAATTATTGCTATATAATCATTCAAGCCAGGTGATTTTTCAGCATTTGGCTTCAACGGACACTTCAATTCCTTACTTTCAAGGAGATTCTTAAATGAGCCTCCTTTATTGCATCATTCAATTTTATCTGTGATCATAGGATCATATGTAAGTACTAAGCAATCAGTTTGCAGACAATTTCAAGCCTAGTCAAACAAAAAATAACCCTATTCAAAATTTCCTTCTAGCCTCAAGGAGGGTAAGACAAGATAGACTTGGGGAGAATATATGCTAATGAGGGTTTAGTTCCTTTAACTGATTATTTGATATACCATTCATTCAGCAAAGGAATAGGAGAGAAAATAGGTTGGATCTTTCATGGAGCAAAAGGCTAGACATAGATTTTCACAGAGATGTCTATAAGAGATAAAGCACAGAGAAAGGGCTATCAGTCTCTCCTGATAACTAATATTTTTGAGGCCACTGATCTTTTTAATTATGACTCTCTCAATTTGTGTGATATGTTTACATAAATACATGCCTAAAGGATGATAATAATTTGTTAAAGCTCTGACACTTGAGGGAATGTTTAAATAACTCATTGTCACTATTTTTAATCTTGATTGATGTAGCAATGCTAATAAATTCTATACCTCAGACTTCTCTCAGTCTTGACATCATTGAATGCCTCAAAAGATAAACATTTGACAAGATGTACTATATCTTCATTGTTATAACTGAAGTAACCTGGACATGGTATGATTCTAGGAAAAGTAATAACTTTGATGTTTGGATATTGGGAACAAAGGCCACATTTGGACATCTTATGTTCTTTACTGGTACCAGCAGAAGCACTGCTTTCTATCATGTTTTTGATGTTAAAATTCTTCTGGCACACCACTTTTGGTTTTGCGCCTAATTTGACATACAATTAAGTTGTAAACATAGGGTCCCAGTATTTCTCTAATATATGCTTGATATTCCAAGCATTAATGGGATGGAATAAGGAGAAATAAAAGCAGTATTGTGTTCCAAACGCTCTTTGGTAAAACACTTAGGATTCTCTTCACCCAGACACAAAATGGGCTTAAATCTGTTCCATCTTTCTTTTGCCACTTCCTCTCTAATACTGTTGATAAGTAATAATGGATATCCTCTCTCACTCAACATTTCTTTCAATGTTTCTAACTCAGTTAACAACTCTTCATCTTGCAAACTGATTCTAGATAATCTCACATCTGTCCTTTTACAAGGCTACACTTCTGAAAGGAAGGATAACTACTGGCTTGATGTAAATTCGAGTTAGAAAATGTAGGTTTTCTACATATAGTTGACTAAAATCTTTCATAATCATTATGTCTAATCAATGAACAGATTCATATAACCTAATATAAGTAAATTCTAAAAATGTGGTACTGGCATTAAGAAACTCAAAAAATGTTTTTAACTCTTCTTGATTACCAAGAGCCATAACAAAAACATTTCATCTTGATATCAAAAATAGAACAATCTTGTTTATAAACTCTAATTTAAATGCATATTCCAATTCCTAATACAAAAGAACAATATTTGCATAAGTGGGTGCAGATGCTGCATCTATTTTTACTCCTCTTTTTTGCCAAAATTATTCACCATCAGAAAAGACAAAATTATAATTCAAAGTTAACTCCACAAACGTTTCTATAAGTCTAACATTATCTGTGCTCAATGACTTTAAACTTCTAAACCATCTATATAAACCAAGGAGACAAACAAAACTCAACTGCTAGAGATGGCTCAGAGTAAAACAATACAAGCACAAAGAGAAATCCGGAGCACACCACCATAGAAATCCAGTGATAAATCAAAGTTAAAATAACTTTAATAAACTTGCAAAAATACTCTTTAAAATGTAAAGAGCCTCTTTAAATCCACAATATGCGCTTTCTGTCATAGCCTTCATCAGATTGTTATCAGTAAGGCTCTCATTTTCATGAATAAAACTAAAATCTACCAATCAGTATCATTCATTCAGGCTAATGCCTTCTTTCCAGCAAATCGTTTCGGCCAGTCAAACAACAGAATGAATGACAAGCCTCTGTTTTCAACCAATAGAGAGGCATCTCTCTTTCAGAATGGGTTTAAGCGGAACTACCACATTTAGACAAGGATGGCGATCTGCTCTAAGATTTATAATCCAATTGACTTCACTTGTTTCTGTACGATTCCGGAGGTCCCCACCTCTATTTCTCTCATAAACACATTCAATGGCTTTACATTTAAAAGAATGTAGTGGATGTAATAAAACATGATTAGTCAAAGCATTTTTCTTATCTTTGTGGTGTATGTCTCTCACATGATGTAAGATTCTGTCCTTAAATTGCTGATCAGTTTTTCCAACATAGTAGGCAGGACACTCTAAACAAGTAGCTAGATAAACTAGATGTTTAGTGTTACAAGTGGCACTATGTTTAAAACAATACTCTATTCCTGTAATAGGATGCCAAAAGGAATTAGTAGTATTGATGAAAGGGCAGGCTCTGCATCTTCCACATCTGAAAGTTCCTATTTTCATGATGTGTTGCTTCTTAGGAAAACCATCCTTCAAGCACAGCAGCCTCTTAATATTCTTTTTGTTTTTAAAGACAAACCTTGGTGTGTCTCCAACTATGTTTTTCAGTTTCTCATCCTCTGTCAGTATTGGCCACAACTTCTCTATAATATTGCACACCTGGTGTCAAATCTGTACTATAAGTAAGCATGCAGCTAAGTGTTTCCTGATTAAGACCTTTCCTGGTTTGTTCCTTTCATTCATTGTTCGTTCTTTCCTTTGAAAATTATGGACGTCCTTTGCTCTCCCTCACACCTCCAAATCTGTCAGACTTTATGATGGCATCCGTTTTAGTGTATCCTCTCTCTTGAAGGTGATGTTGCAGTTTGTCTTTTCGTATCTCAAAGTCTCCATTTCTGGTACATAATCTTGAAATACGTATCATCTGATTCTCCATGATATTCTTAAAGACAAATCTGGGATGCATGCTATTAGTATGCAAATAATGATTTCTCCATGTATCCATAAATAATGTATTTGGAGGGAATTTTTCTGATTGGTTGTTGGTCTAATGCTTTGTATTATTTAAAGCATATGTATGAGTTAAAACCTTTGAACATCTGATGAAACAATGCCTCAACTGTGAAAGTGCTTATGGGGTAATTTTAATAAACATGTTTTATACCACCTCATTGCTTGATTCACTTTTATGGTTTTTTTGGACATATTTCTTGGTTTTAAGTGAATCATTTATCTTTAGTGCCACAATTATTGTTGGTTGCTTTTCCACAAATTATTGATCAAGTAAGTCCTTCCACACTAAACAAACCTTGGCATAAGTGATATTCACTTCATTGATTGAAGCAATCATAACAATTAGTATTATGCAAAATAATAGTCATTCTGTCGGACTAATCAAGAGAAGATATAATAACCATGCCCACTCCTTTGTCCGGTTTCATGGTATGAACCATTCTGTCATTAAAATGCTATGATAGAGTTCACCTTTCTGATTTTGTAACATTATACCATGTATTGTTCAAAGAATGGGCACATAACTCTCGGATATCTTTCTCACACACTTTTTCATACATATTTATCACTGGATATAAAGAAGGATTGAACACACTATACCTCTTGTATTCATTTTGAAATGTGAATATCCTTATTTTTTATCATCTCTTAAGTTCAACGTATTAATGTAAAGTTTCAGGTCTGTTATGGTGTTTGTTACAGCTGCCCTTCATGATAATACAATAGAATACCCCCTTTTAAAAGATTAACAACAAGAGGAAAAAGCATCAGCTGAATATAATTAAATATTTTAAAGTCACCATCAATGGTGATCTGTACTGAGTCTTTGGACTGTGTTAAAAGTGGAAATTTGCTAGCAATAATGTTGGTGAAATTTGCTAGTACCTCTGTTTCTGTCTACAACATCCCAAGATCTAGTAAGGCAATTCAGTTTCAGTGGGTAGCTTGAATTCCCTTTTCCCAGATTTGGCTATGTTGTATCTCTAAATAATGTGAGCCAGGCTTCTGTTGCAGCATCAGAGTGTAATTTATCTAACCTTATCCGTAACACTTCCACATTTGTAAGAGATGTAACTATACTGCTAAGTATGCATTTGTCTGCATAGTTAGCAACCCAGAGTTAATTTCCTGAGATCAGGAAAAAGAGAGCCATAAAAGAAGTTGCGCCAGTACAAAGCCCTGCAGAAGAGCAGTGGTCATTTGAGAGAGGTTTGACAGAAGGCTTCTGAAATGCATTTTCATTCTATTATCTACTTAAGCCACCCTAAGTAGTGTATCCAGTTACACTTAACATGTCAAGCTTACTACAAAGGCTTTGTGATGAATAATGTTGAATGTATAAGGAAAGTCGAGGTCAGTTGTGTGTACATTAAGTCTTCTGTCAAGGTCAGCTGTGTGTACAGTAAGTCTTCTATCCAGTACAGCTGTGTGTACAGTAAGTCTCCTGTCCAGTGCAGCTGTGTGTACAGTAAGTCTCCTATCCAGTGCAGCTGTGTGTACAGTAAGTCTCCTGTCTAGTGCAGCTGTGTATACGTAAGTCTTCTGTCCAGGTCAGCTGTAATTCTTCAAAAATCATCCCCAGATTCATTAGACATGATCTTTCTTACTTCTGAAGGCCAAAGAGAAACAAATCCGCAGGATCCCTCTGAATTACCTCCACTGTTGTTCACTGCATCACTTTGCATAGTCAGTGTGTGAGACTTGTAGGTCTATAGTTATCAAATTCTGAAGTGACTCTCCCTTTATATAGTGGGACCTTTCACTTGTTTTACTACTGAAGAACTGCGCTGTATTAATCGTATATAATTCTGATGTCACTGTATATTTTTGTAATGTATATATGTTGCATTTTCTGTTTTAATCACAGTTGTTTAATTTTGTCAGTTCTCAAAAGAGTTAATTTGTATAAATATATTGATGATAAAAGCAGACATTTGAGTATCATGAATTCATAAGTCACCTGGAAATAAAGTTGGAGATGGACATTAGTCCTCCAACCAGTTCTGTTTCAGCAGCTGGACATCCCAAGTGTTGAGTGACTATAATCTCATGCCACAGCCATTACATAAAGTTGCCTTGAGTGTATATCTATTCTTTTTTAATGCTCAGACGTGACAAACAGAGTTACGATACAAACAAATGCTCCAGGATAAGTCTTAAAAGTCAGAAAAAGGACAGAAAAGCTTAGAGTACCTATCAGTGATTGTACTGATAGGTGCACTTACTGATGGGTACTGTCAATAACTGTACTGAAAGAGTGTGCTTTAAACACTAAATACCTCCAAACATGATGAAATTGGAGAAATGTAACAAACTAAAGTTAAACTTTGCTTTATAATCACACAATTATACAATGCACCCATAAGACTGTGGCTATTGCTTCCATGAAATTTTGTAAGATGTAAAGTGTGAACTGTACAAAATATGCAATTGCTTTCAGTGAAAATGCAGCATACCTAAATGTTAGCACTGGTGGCAAAGAGAGTAAAAGCTCTGAGTATATCAAGGTGATGTAAGTCTGATTTCCTGGTTCAGATGCTTGATGGTGCTGGCAGGGAAGAATGGGCAATCCCATGGGTGAAGTAAGTATCATGGGGATGAGATTACAGCTCACCAACTCTCTGTCTGGTGGCAGCCATCATCTGCAAGTGCATGAGAGCATGCGTTTGAAAGGGGAGGTCACTGCGAATCCCCATGGTGATGTGGGTTGCCCATCCAATTGCCGAGTGGGTGGGGTTAGGGACATACATATACAATGTTCTCATTTCTGGGTTGGCAAAAAGAGCACAAACTCTCCCATGGTTGCCTAAATAATGACCCCCCCCCCCCCGCTTTGCTCTCATCCTAGCAGATCTGAGGGAATCCGCACAGCTAGGAAACAAATAAAAAAAAGTTCAATAGAGGGAGCCTTGATGGTTGACAAGGCAGACAGAAAAGCATAAAAACAGCATAGCTGTTAAAAAGAGTGAAGCTGGTTTCTGAATCTGTTCACATTTGTAGTGCTTAAAGATTAATTCTCCACCTATTACCATGTCCGAAGGCATTTACTCATAGTGTATCTCCTTAGCCTCCAGATGTTATCATGTCCCATGGCATTTACTGATAGTGTATCACTCCAGAGCAGATAGCAGAATGTACAAGAAGATCAGGTTGACTCATGGTGCAGTATTTTACAAATACACTTCCTCGGTTCACCTGCAAGACAGGAAAAAGATAAGGTTACAGGCCAGCAAATCAATCAGGCCTTCACCGCCAGTATTGTCTTGCTCCTCTCTGCATGAATGTTTCCTTTACTAAGTCATATGTCTCCCTTGCCTACTAGCTTCTTTGAAGCAATCACTAATCATTCTTATAGGTTCATAGGTTCATAGGTTTATACTAGGCTATCTGCCCTAAGGCATTTATAAGCCTAGCCCAAATTATTGTGGCTTACGCCACCCCTTATATGAAAAAATACTGTGCCCATTAGTTTGTTGTGCCTCTGTCCAGCAGTGACCCAGAGATGATTCCCGGGGTAAACCTACGATCTCCCATCCACAGGTCTAGATTTCTCTTGAACAGAGTCAGCGAGGTGCTCTGCCTCACATGGACCGGGATTTTATTCCACAGCATAGGGAGTCTCTGAGTGATAAATCTATCCCTCCAGCATGTCCTATTTATATCCGTGCTAAGGTTTAAGTCGCTTGCTCTAGTGGTTTTGGTGGATTTGGATTTTTGAGGTGGAGCATGTCCATTAATTCCGGGTTGGACATGGCCTTGTATGTCAGGCACATGTCACCTCTGAGCAGACGGTATGCGACTGAATAGAGCTGGAGTTTCTTCAATCTGGCAGCATATGACAGATTTTGGAGTCCCTTTATCCTTTTGGTGAGGAACTTTGGGGTCTCTCCAATTGCTGCAGATGTCGGGTGAGATACATCCCGAATGGGGCATTGTACTCGATCATTGGTCTGATAAGTGAAGAGTACAGGGGAACAATGACCTCACTAGATCTGGATGTGAATCCCTTCATGATCAGGTGGGCAATGTAGAAGGTCTTTCTAACCACTTTAGCAATGTGAGTGTCAAAAGAAAGGCCACTGTCAACCTGGGTCCCCAGGTTCCTGATAACCTCTTCTGTGCTTAGTGGATTGCCACCTATATGGTAGCTTGGGGTTACCTTGTTTTTCCCGAAGGGTATGACTATACATTTTTGGCGTTTAACTTCAGGCCATGGCTCTGGCACCAGCTATCTGTTTCCGTGAGTCCCTTCTGAAGGATATCAGTGTCCGATGCACTTTCCACTATGGCCCAGTTTGCAGTCATCTGCAAACTTTGTCAGCCAAAGTCCTCCCATGTTGGCCTGTACTTCTGAGAAGTAGATGCCAAACAATAGGGGCCAAGGACCGAGCCCTGTGGGACACCACTTGTGACCGGCTTGGAGTCTGACACAGCGCCAGCAACTCTAACCCTGTGGGTTCTGTCCTTAAGCCAGTTTGCAACCCATCTTGTGACATATGGGTTTACATTTAAGCTGGTAAGTTTTTCTACAATACCCGAGTGGGGTATTGTGTCGAAAGCCTTTGCAAGGTCAAGGTAGGCTGTATGGACTGCCTTTCCCTCATCAATGGCCTTGGTGACTATTTCGAAGAAGTCGACCAAGTTCAAAAGCCATGATCTTCCCTTGACAAAGCCAAACTGGGTCGGGTCCAATGTCTGCAAGTCCCCTATATCATTGTTTATGAGCTCCATTATGATCCTCTCCATAGCTTTGCAGACTAGACTTGTTAAGCTTATGGGGCGGTAATTACCAGGGTCCGTAGAGGCGCCACCTTTGTGGAGTGGGACCACAGTTGCCGTACGCCACTCCTTGGGCACGTATCCTGTGGTAAGGCTGAGATTAAACAGCTGCCTTATGTGCGGGTTTAATTCCTCATTTAGCTCGTGTAGCACACAGCCGGGGACACCATCCGGTCCCATTGATGCTGTGTTTTTAGCTTTAGAGAGAGCAGCTTTCACCTGCGCATTTGAGATGTCCGGGAGGCTACACTCGGCTGGGATAGTTATCTCTCCTTTAGGGGAGAGGGGTGAAGTTTGCACTGAACCTGTCTGCCAGTATGTTGGCAATGTCTGTGGGTTCAGTGATTTTTGTATCATTTTGGACTAATTCTGAGCATATCTGTGAGTTTCCACCCAGGTTCCTAACATAGCTGAAAAAGGCCTTATGATTGTCCTTTGAATCCATGGCAATTTTTCTCTCAAAATTGGCCTTAGTTGATTTTATGAGTGCTCGTAATTTTTACTAATAATGATCAGGGGTGACTTCCCTTTTATGGATTTTGTTCTATCATGTAATAGCTTTCTCCTCTTATTGTAAAGTTTGTTAATGGCTGGGGTCCACCAGACTGGACGTTTGCCCTTTGTGGAAAGAGTCTTGGTTTTATTTGGGATTGCCTGATCCATGCAGTCCTGGAGGTGTTCATAGAAGGCATTTGTAAGGGCTTCCGCAGCTTGGGTTGTGGTTTCCTCTGACTCAGGGGCCTTGAAGGATACCACACCAGTCTTGAGTAGTGTGAAGTTTGCTTTACAGAAGTTCTTCACTATGGTCTCTTGTTTGGGGTGGGGCGGGATGTGGATTTCCAGTGAGATTAGTTTATGATCAGATCTCACCAATGAGGGATATACTTCCGGTGTGGAGCATTTTGTCCCCATGTTTGTGACAATGAGATCTAGTATATTTTCTCCTCTCGTGGGAACAGTGACTAGCTGTTCCATGGCATTTGAATTTATGAACTCCAGGAACCGTTGGGCTAGAAAGTTAGGGCTTGAGTAATGTTCCCAGTCTATATTCGGGTAGTTGAAGTCACCCAATATGATGGTGTTTGGAGATACATTTATACCCTCCAGTGTCTTCAGGAAGGCTTGTCATCAACACCTCCTGACCACTGGTAATGTATGCTGTCCCTGGAGCAATCAATCAGTCCTTTTGTTAGAAGACTGGCTCTGGCAACCTGTTGGGATATAAAAGTAATCTAGAAATAAATAAATAGATAAAAATAAATAAATAAAAGATTGCAAGGTAATATAATTTGCCTCTGATCTTTTTCACTCACCAAATCTTCAACAGTGAGAAACACATTCCTAAGCTGCCTAGTAGCCAAGCTAAAGTCATTGTCTATCAAAATACCTACTGTATGGCACTTCAGCATCTTACCAGTCATCCCCAGAAAAGACACAAATGTTCTCCTATAAACTAAAAGTAGGTACCTTCACTAAAATATGTCCTGGATGAGCTCCTGCTACCTGCAATATGACTTGGATAATCTCTTCCTACCTGAAAGTAGGTACTGTCAGTAAGATATGTCCTGGATGATCTTCTCCTACCTGAAGCTAGGTATTTTCATTAAGGTACATCCTGGATGATCTCCTCCTACCTGAAAGTAGGTACTTTTACTAAGATATGTCTTGGATGACCCTTCACAAGGGACAGGGGTATCAGTGCTCTGTACACCATCTCAAAAGCAAGCTAGATGGCCTAGTGGTGAAACTCCCCCCTACAGTACCTAAACTGGGCCAGTAGAAAAATCACCTTGTCTGTGTTATCTAGCCCTTCAGTAGTACCCGTGACTCAGATGTTATTCCTCAAGGTCAGTTTCCAAGACCCTTTAGCCATTTGGTTGCTTTTTTTTTTACTTGGGCCAACACACTCTGGCACCACTATTCTAAGTTTTCCATTCGGTCATTTGCAGCAGCCTGAACATTAAAATGTTTTGCAGGAAGCCCTTTCATCTCTTTCAACTGCTTTGAAACAACTTATTTCCAATCAGACAGATGGGATTTACTTTTAGCCAGTTTGACCAATATAACTTTAGTAAATCTTCCTTATGGACAATGAAATTTGCTCTAGCCTCTTTCAGTCTTGTTTTCTGCTGCTCCAGCACTATTATAGAGTCATGGTCACACACCAGGAGTTATGACAAGTTTCAACATATACGTCTTTCTTTTTTTAGTCATTTGGTCATAATGATGTAGAAGGTAAGGTTTTAATCCTCTGTTAACAGTTTGGTTGAACCATGAGATGTGATTTCACAAACTAGTCAGCTATCTTCCCTGTCAGTCTTAATTAGTAATGTTTGTATTATGATGTGGGGGGTAGAAAGCAGAGTATATATATATATATATATATATATATATATATATATATATATATGTATATATATATATATGTGTGTGTATATATATATATATATATATATATAGAGAGAGAGAGATGATACGAATGAAGTAGCATGTTGCAAAACTGTTTCATAAATGTTTTTGCTTTCCTGTGGTTATCATCCTTCTTACTGTAAAGAAAATGTGAACATAATCTACACTGGTGTTGTAGAAAAGACAGAGAAAGAAAAAGAGAATTATAAAGAAGCATGCACCATAAAAACCATGCTGCAAAACCTAATTCCAAAGTGTATTTGTTCTTAAGAAGTTGTTTTGTGAATATTCCTTTACTTCTTGCATAGTGTGAAAGACTGTCTTGCTAAATTAAGCTGTGTGTGTGTGTGTGTGTGTGTGTGTGTGTGTGTGTGTGTGTGTGTGTGTGTGTGTGTGTGTGTGTGTGTGTTTTTGTGTGTCTTCCATATTCCTTATCCCCTCCCCCAAGCACTTATTTAAGTGTGAGAGCTAGAAATGGAATCAAACAACAAACCATTAACAAATACACTTGAACTATAGCTGTCTAGTAATGCAGTGTGATAGCACCTCTTAAGAAACCACTGCATTACTTGCAAACAATAGAGCACCATAGACTTAATGCAAGACAACAAATTACGTTTTGCTGTACAAGTATTTTCTGCATCTACTAACATCTGAGATCTAGCATCCCCTTCAGAATACTAACTCCAAATACCAGTAAAAATCAGAATTTATCTGACCATCTTAATGTGGTTAGATTACGTTATGCTTCTCCTGACTATAGCAAAAAAACAAGAAAAAAAATAATGTGTGACTTGTACAGTGTAGCTTTCAGTCATTTTCAAAAATGTATGGAAGCACCAAGTCCTTAATCAGAAAGTAACAAAGAGAGGACACTGTAATACATTGAAATGTTTTATAAATGAGGCTACAGTGTAGACAGAAAACAGGTTTAGGTTAGAAGGCTTACTGGCAAACATACACAAGTGACTTAAAAAACACTGAAATGTTTTATAAATGAGGCTACAGTGCACATTAACCTAATAAGGAGAACAAACTGTATTACAGCAAAGCTACACTGCCTTTATTTACTCACATACACTTCTGTAATCAGAAATCCCAAAAGCTAATTTCTGGTAAAAAAGTATGATTGCAGTACAGTACTCAATGTATTCAGATAATTCAGTTAATGATGTAGTCGGCTTCTTGTCTAAAACATTTAAATGTTTTCTGTAAGAGCATTTATGCACATTTCTCAAAGTACCTCTATGCATTAGTTATAAGACATTATGTTTTACATTTGCTTGATGACAGAAACAGGCAATTAACTTATGTAAACTGGCTTATAACACATTCAGTATTTTATCTTAAGTCCTCTCTTTCCCTCACATATTGTCCCCCTGTCCCATACACTCTCAAATGACTCCACATATTCTCTGTCCACCAACCATTGTGGTAGTCCATTCCATGGGCTCCCCGTCAGAAGTACAACAAGCAATGCATTAAAAATTTAAATCCATTTCTTACAAAAGCAGCAGATTACATAACATGCTATTACATGTTTAGTGTTTTTATGGGTGGGCTTCTCCTCCCTTCGCACCCTTTCAGCTTACTGATATTGAAATTATTTCACCTTACGGTAGAGAGATACTCCAAGATAAGACAATATTAGAATTACTATATATTCCTGCTATTTGCACTTAAAGTTGTGCTGCTGTGAGGATCACAGCTATGGTTTACAGTTTTTCAACAGGCGTGTGATCTATGTGCCTGCAACTCTGTCTGTGAAAAAGTACTTTTCAGGACCAAGGAATAGATGGTAGCTACAATCTGATATTTGCATTCCTCCTCCCTTTTTGTCCTTCCCATTCAGGATTTCAGGATGAACTAGAGCTTTATGTCTCTGTGACATAATCTTGCGTACCCATATCATGTCCCATGTCCCTTCTAGTCTCTAATGAACATATCAAGCTCTTCTAGTGCTAATTATGTCCTTTCCCCTTCTTCCACATGTCCTTATGGCAGCCTTCTGGTAGCTTTTCTCTGGGCTCCATCCAGCAGCCTGACGTTCCTCTTTAGAGATACACAGAGTCCTCAAACTGTGGCCTAACCAAGACCTACCTAAGTGGGAACATGCCTGTTTATTTTTGGAATCCATATCCCTAGGAATACACCCATGCACTCTGCTTGCCGTTGCCAGTGCTCTCTCACTTGGCTTCTGGTGGTCTGGTCTTGGTGTGATCACAATCTTTGAATCCTTTTCCAGCTCTGGTGCCATCTGTTGTACTCCTGTCAGCTGATACCTTACACCGGATACTGTGGTCCAGGTACAGCACTTTACATTTGGTTGCAATGAACTTCAAATGTCACTTTTTCAGCTCACTTGGTCAGTTTTTCCAAATCCTTACTTAAACTCTCCCTGACCCCCCCCCATCCTTCATTGCTGACTCTAACTTTGTGCCATGAGTACAGAGGCTGAACCTGTTCTCTGTTCCTCTAAGTATGTCTGAAACAAATACAGCAAAGAGGACCAATCCTAGTACAGACCCCTGGAGCACCCCACTTGCCAGCTGCCTAATTTCTGACATTGTATCTTTTTCAATGACTCTCTGTGACCTGCCCTCCGACCATGCAGCAGCCCAGTTGTTCATTCTTAATCCTATCCCAACCCTGCAGTTTTCCTAGCAGCTCCATGTGAGGGAGTGAATGAAATGCCTTGGTGAAATCCAGGTAAACTACATTTGTTGGTAGAAGCATAGCTGGCTCAACCAGCACCCCCTACCCTCCTCAGCAAAAAAAAAAAAAATCTTTACTGTAATAAGCTGATGGATACATTGTGTGTGTGTGTGTGTGTGTGTGTGTGTGTGTGTGTGTGTGTGTGTGTGTGTGTGTGTGTGTGTGTGTGTGTGTGTGCGTGTGTATGTGTGTATGTGTGTGTGTGTGTGTGTGTCTGTGTGTGTGTCTGTGTGTGTGTGTGTGTGTGTGTGTGTGTGTGTGTGTGCGTGTGTGTGTGTGTGTGTGTGTGTGTGTGTGTGTGTGTGTGTGTGTGTGTGTGTGTGTGTGTGTGTGTGTGTGTGTGTGTGCATGTATGTGGAGGGGGTGTCCAGTATGTGTCTACCTGGGATGAGATGACTGACAATCCTACTTGCTTTGCCAAAGATGGTCTACACTTCACATTCAAGGGCTTCTGTTTACTGGCCAAAACCTTTGCTACTCCTATTATGCCTTTTTTAGGGCAGAGTTCATCTGATGAACAACCCAACCAAACTCACAAATCAAATCCTAAATTAGATGATGTCGAGGTGGACATTCTCAATGTCACGAGTATAAATAAAAAAAACTGCCTGATCTGGAGGCACTTCTGCATCTGGAATGGGTTGATGTTTGCATAGGGATGTAATGACAGCACCCCCCCCCCTTTGTGCCTGGGTCCTGTGTCTATTACATCTTCAAGCCCACTTGTAATGGCAGCAGTGTCTCAAGTTTTGTCAAGGATTTTATCCCTACCAGAAGGATGCCCAGTGACCCACCCCCCACCCCCAAGTGAGCTCATTGATTTCCAGATTACAAAAGGTAAGTCGAACCTTCAACTTATAGCTTGTCACACATTCCCTTTCAGGCTGCACATGATCATGATAAGTCCCAACATTCCTAGAAAGTATCTGTATTAAAGATGGATCTGTAATCCTCTGTCACTTCAAGTACCTTTCTATATATTGGAATATTTATAGTTCTAAAGTCAAGCATGAACAACATTTCTTATGTGCAAAAGGATAGAAATTTCCTACACCAAATTCTCACAAGCTCCACAATGGCCTGCTCCTTACCCAAGATTAGTCCCTTAAATGTTAAGTCTCATCACTAAGTGGTTACCTTTAGCCACTGAACAACTGCTCTCATGATTACCAACACCACCTCCTTTACAGACTTCAAAAAGGTAATCTTTTACAGTTGTATCACAAAATCACAGACTTCTCCCATGCTAACCTCCAAACGGAACCACAATACACAGCCACCTATTCCACAGCCACCTATTCCAAGGATCATTATGTCCTTTTAGATAAGTGCATTGAAAAGGCTGCTCCCATTAGATAAGTGCATTGAAAAGGCTGCTCCCATCAGGACCATATACAGCTACAAATTCAATAACAAACCTCCTTGGTGGACAACAGATCTAAATAAAATTTTCAACAGAAGGAAGAAACTGCTTAGATTACTATGTAAGTCCAGAACCTGTTGACACAATGAGAATATAAAACGCTTCTTCAAATAACTGAAGGCAGCTATTAAGACCAGCTAAGCCTCTCATGAAGATGGAACCTTCTGGTAGCCTTCAGAGGCTGATGATGATTGTAAGTCTTTCTTTAGTTGCATTAGAAAAATAGGGAATAATTCACATCAGTGCTCAGACCCTATCTGTACTGGCACCTCCTATTCAAATTCTAATGACATTGTAAGCATATCGGCTAACAAGTGTGCTGCAAATGTCTCCCCTGAAACTATCATCCTCACCCCAAGCATACCAGATTTTCTCTCCTCTACTGTCTCCAATGGTCGTACCCTTATACTGCTGTCCAAAACCAAAAATACTTTAGTTGGTCCCAATAATATTCTAGGTTACCTTATAAACACTCAGGCAGGCCCTTGCTGATCCCCTCCTTAAGTTGCTCAACCTGAGCCTTGCCACAGGCTACATTTCTAATCTATGGAGCACTGCAGAGGTTATGCCCCTTCATAAGGGTGACCCCAACACCAACCCAGGCAAGTACAGAGTCATTATCCTTAGTAGTCTTCTCTACAAAGCCATGGAATGTATCATCACTGACCTCATTAATGAGGATATTAAGAATTAAATTAGGCTTGATGCAGCAATTTGGATTTGTAAAGGTTGGGTCATGAATCCTCAATCTTGTGAATTTGTTTGGAAAAGTCACACAAGCTGTGGACAGTGGTCACACTGTTCATGTTGCCTATCTGGACCTAGGAAAAGTATTTAATACCATACCACACAATGGGATTGTTAACACACTAACAGCCTTAAACATAGATCCCTGTGTAGTAAAATGGATTACAAATTGGCTCAAGGACAGAATCCATGTTGTCAGCATATGTGATGCCTTCTCAGTTAAGGAAAAGGTAATCAGTGACATTCCTCAGAAGTTTGTACTGGGTCTTCTCTTTTTTATTACTTATTTCTCTGATCTTAACACTAACAACTTTGTTTCTTAATTCCAATATATAATTGACATGTTTTTGGAATGCATCTTATTGGTCTATAGTTCTTTTAAAGACTAGCAGTGGGGCTGGTCTTATACATAGACCAACAAGGCGGCTGCCTAGGATGCTGTGTTTTGATGGGGGCTCTTTCCAATTTATTACTTTTAGAACAATTTTATGTGTCATTTTTTGCTGTAAAACATAAACAAAATGCGGTGCGTGCTACAACAAAACAATCCAGCTCTGCAGCTTGATGAGGAGGTGGGAGAAGTGTTCTACTTGACTTGACGGTTCAAGTCTAGCAGCATCACATGACCTTGCAACATTCAAATGGTCATCACAAAGCCTCTGAGCTGAGGGTTTACATCAATATCATGCTTTTTTTTGTTTGCCTTTTAAATAAAACTATAAATTGCTAATGTCTGGCTTTATTGACTGGGAGTTGGGACATTACTGCAGAATTGCAGATTGTGAGAGGAATTGTGCGACTGTGTGAGACAGAACAATCGGTGAGGTAAGTTTTATTATTTTTTTCTGTGATACTATCAGTGATCAACCAGATATTTTCTGCAATATTTATGGCAGGCTTCCACTTTGTGTGGAGCAACTTGGAAAGCTTTAATGTGTCAACATGTAGAAAGTTAACTTGTCTGTGCGGAGTGGATGAGCAAAGGTGAAACTTATCACATGGCCATTTAACCTTATGGTTATAACTGCTGGCTGGGGTTGGGCATATCTTTCAACTGTCCCTGATTCAAGCTCAAAATTTTGCTCTGTCCCTCCCAAAGGCAGTGGATTACACCTAATAAATAATAACACTAATTCGAGTTCTACACTTCTTTTGCTTCAGAAAATGCATGTTATTCATATTTTCTTATTCTGTTAACTCTTTGTGCTAATAGTAATAATATTTTAAAAACTGTTCTTGATTATTTTTGGATTTGTCCCTGATTCTGCAGGTAACAGGATGAGTAATGGGGATGAGACTAATAGGATGAAAGGAACTGATCCTCTTGTTTTGCTTCGTTTTAAGCAGTCACTTCTGGCTTTGCAGGATTAGTACACATTAGTGAGAAGTAAGATGGACTATTTAACTTAACAATGGATATGGAAAGATGGAGCTGTATAATTGCTGGGGCTATCTGTGGAGGAAAATGATTATCTGCCTGCTGTTGTTTGTTTATTTTTCTAGATTATTCTAGTTTTGAAGGAGTAGTATCATTTGTGTGAAGTAACCTGGATTATTGTAATGTGTGGCAACTGTTTGTTTGGAAGAAAGGTAAAGTGCATTACATGGCCATCCTCTTTTATGACACTCTGACATCTGAGTTGTGCACAGATGTGGATATAAATGGTTGAAGGGGGTTGTCTAGATGAAAGTAACTCACCATATTGTTCTTTGCACAGCTTACAGCCATTTCTCTAAAAAGTGGGGGGAGATAAAATGCATTACAGAATACCCAGACCTTCAGAGCTTCTGAGGGAACTGGTGGCCCCCTACACACCAAGGCTGTATAAATGGATTTTGGCATGGCCTTAGTGGGTGCCTCTGCCCTGAAGCCCACCTAGACTAAAAGCAGCCTTGCTCAGAGATGTACACAGAAGGCTGTTGTAGCTTGTATGGGGAGCTGGGGATGATGTCATTATTTCTTTAACTTTCCTCACAAACTTCAGATGTGAGCACACAGGGGCATTAAACTTGTACAGGAGCAGTACACTATCTCAAAAAAAGTGGGAAACATTATTGTTCATAGATTCATAGGTAGGTACTAGGCTATCGACCCAAAGGCCTTCATAAGCCTAGCCAGCAAGGTTCCATAGCTTACACCACCCAAGAAAGTTATTTTCCTGTGCCACTGTCCAGCAGAGACACAGAAGTGATCCCCGGGGTGTATTTCCTATTTCCCATCCACTCATCAAGATTTTTCTTGAAATGTGCTAATGAAGAACTTTGCTTGGCATAGATGGGTAGCTTGTTCCAGAGTATAGGAAGTATCTGGGACAGGAATCTATCCATCCAGCATGTCCTGTTTATTGTGGTGACAAGGTTTAAGTCCCTAGAGTGTGTAGCTCGCAGGGATTGGGATTTCTTTAGGTGTAGCATGTCCAACAGCTCTGGGTTTGACATAGCTTTATATGTTAGGCAGAGATCACCTCAGAGTAGGCAATATGCTACGGAGTAAAGCTGGAGTTTTTTGAGTCGGTCAGTGTAGGGCATTTGTTTGAGGCCAATAATCCTCTTTGTGAGGTACTTCTGTGGCCTTTCCAAGCTGCTGCAGATGTCTTGTGAGGTACATTCCAAAAGGGGCATTGTACTCTATAATGGGTCTAATGAGTGACGAGTAGAGGGGAACAATGACTTCTTTTTTCCTGGATGAGAACCCTTTTATGATGAGGTGTGCCACGTAGAAGGACTTCCTGACTACTGTGGTGATGTGACTATCAAATGAGAGACTGCTGTCCACCTGGGTCCCAAGGTGTCTTATCACGCATTTGGTGTTAAGTAGATTGCTGCCTATGTGGTAGTTCATGGGTACAGAGTTTTTACCAAAGGGGATGACACTGCACTTTTTGGCACTGAGCTTGAGGCCATGGCTCTGAAACTAGGCATCTGTCTCAGTGAGGCCCTTCTGTAGGATGTCCACATCATTTGGGGACTTGCAGTCATCTGCAAACTTGGTTAGCCAGAGGCCTTCTGTGTTAGCCTATACTTCAGAGAAGTAGATACCAAACAGGAGAGGTCCCGGGACGGAACCCTGTGGTACTGCATTTGTCACTGCTTTGAGATCAGATTTGGAGTCTGCAACTTTTACAGTGTGGGTTCTGTCAGTGAGCCAGTTGGCAACCCATCTTGTGATATAGGGATTTATACATAGTTTAGTGAGTTTAGCTATAATTCCAGAGTGGGGGATGGTGTTGAAAACCTTGGCGAGGTCAAGATAGGCTGTGTGAACCACCTTACCCTCATCCACAGCTTTGGTGACTGCTTCAAAGAAGTTGATCAGGTTCAGGAGGCATGATCTGCCTTTCACAAACCCGAACTGGGTGGGATCCAGAGTTTGGAGGTTACCAATGTCTTTGTTTATGAGTTCCATGATGATACGTTCCATGGCCTTGCAGACCAGGCTCATCAGGCTAATAGGTCGATAGTTCCCAGGATCAGTGGTGGCTCCCCCTTTGTGGAGTGGGATAACTGTTGCTGTGCACCATTCAGTGGGCACAAAGCCTGATGCGAGGCTATTATTGAACATGATGCTTAAGTGGGGAGCCAGTTTGTTCTGAAGTTCATGTAAAACGCAGCCTGGGATGTTGTCTGGTCCCACGGATGCTGTGTTTTTGGCCTTAGAGAGTGCAGCTTTTACCTGCATAGTTGTGATTACAGGGACTCTGCATTCTTCCTATATAGATATGGGCCCTTTAGGGGGTGAGAGGGGGGTAAAGTTAGCACTGAACCTATCTGCCGGGATGTTGGCAATTTCAGTTGGTTCTGTAATTTTCGTGCCTTTGTGCTATAACTCAGAGCAGATCTGGGTGTTGCCATCTAGATTCTTGACATAGCTATAGAATGCTTTGTGGTAGTCCTTGGATTTAGTGGTGATTTTGTTTTCATAGCTAGCTTTGGAGGATCTTATAAGGGATCTCAGCTTCTTACCAAGGCTGACCAGGGAGCTCCTCCACTCATGGGATTTTACTCTCTTTTGCAACAGTTTCTTCCTTCTGTTGTATAGTTTGTTTATGGCAGGGGACCACCAGATTGGCTTCCTTTTTTTGGAGGATAGCGTCTTGGTTCTGTTTGGGATAGCACAATCCATGCACTCATGTAAGTGCTTACAGAGTGCATTTGTGTAGGATTCAGCAGTTGTAACTGTATTGTCCATCTGCATGGGTGTCATGAAGTTCACCACTTCTGTCTTAAGAAGCATGAAGCTGGCTTTGAAGAAATGTTTTACTGTGGTTTCCTTAATGGGGGTGGGATGTGGATATCAATGGTGATAAGCTTATGGTCTGATCGGACCAACAAGGAGTTGACTTCAGGTGTGGAACACCGGTCACTCATGTTGGTAATGACTAGGTCTAGGATATTGTTGCCCCTGGTGGGGGTGTGGATAAGTTGATCTAGGGCATTGGGATTTATGAATTCCAGAAAGCGTTGAGCTAGGCAGTTGGTACATGAGTATTTTTCCCAGTTTATGGTGGGGTAGTTGAAGTCACCCATTATTAGGGTGTTTGGTTGAACCCTAATATTTTCCAGTACATCAAGAAAAGAGGAGTGGGAATCCTGGGGCATGATGGGGGATCTGTAGCAAGCTACAGTTTGGATTGTAGTTTTGCCCAGAGTTAGTTGCACTAACTAATTATATTGTAATTATTATTTTTTGTTTAATTTTCTTCACAATCACACATCAGATGCAGATACTGGTGGCTGTCTTTTGGGGAAGGTAAAGAGGCATTCTGTTTATATATGTCTGACAGCAAATATGTCCTGTAGAATAGTCTGTGTATGTGTGTGTCGTACTTTTAAGAGGCATTTTAAGGACAGCACGTGCATATAAATAACAAGCACATGCTAGCTTCAGTGCCATTCTGAGAGTGCAGCCAGAGTGAGAATGTATGAGTGTGATAGCTAGTTTGCTTATAAGTTTATCTAAGTTAAGGTTATTAAGCCTCAATCCTGATGTGTTTGTACATAATAAAGCTGCTTGAACAGAGCCCATGAAGGCTTGTCTATTTTATCCAGACTGGATGAGTGACAAGGTGTCAGAACCGGAATTCTAGAGACTGCTTTCCAGAGCTACGATGTGCAGAATTAACAGGGAAGGTAAACTAAGAGAACCGAGTACAAAAAATAATAAAGGGCCAGAAATGAACCAAAGGTAATGAAAACTTGCCCAAACTATTTATTAAAAAAGATAAAACGGAGGATTACAAGGGCACAAACCACATTATTAAGCAAGTGAGAGCCACGAAAAGTTTATTAATTAAACAAAATGTTTAGAATTAAGATATTTGATAAAACAATTATTAGAAAAGCACATAAAGAGGTTTGGAATTACTTCGGAACTGCAAAAGCAGCATGTTTAAAGCAAAACGAGCATGTTTAAAGTAAAACGTTCATGTTTAGAGTAAAACAAGCAAAAGAAAGTATAATGGGTATGAAAAGAGATTAAACAAGTAAAATGAATATAATAAGGGCAATAAGGCTACATTAAGCATAAATAAAGCAAGCTGACTGCATGTTTTTTGGAAAGATACTGTGTTTTGGCATAAACTACTATTTCACATTGATTGAAGCTATTCAGGACATAACTAGAGTTATCTGAAGTATCTCAAAGTGTGCACATGTGCTTACAGTGTGTGCTTATTACTCTGCATTTATTCCAAAGAGTTTATTTGTATGCAAAGTGCAACTATTTTGTAAGTGCAGTGAAAATACAGCCATTTTGAAATATTTCTTGTGCTGGGTGTGTCTATTCGCAGAGTGTTGCCATTACAAAGTGTTTTTTGCACTGTACAGAGTTATTTAGCAAAGTATAGCCATTTTGCGAAAGTTTCATGTGCTGTGTACTGCTTATTCCCAAAGTGCAATTACTTCAAAATGTTTTTACTCTGAGCTTCTTCTGCCCAGTTTATTCACACAGTGCAGTTATTTTGAAATGTTTCTTACACTAAGAGGTGATTTCTTAAAGTACAGTGATTTCAAGAGTATTCTGGTGCCTGAGAGACTTATTTTGTAAAGTTCAGTTATTCAGGGGCTAGTTGCGCTATTGGGCATTGTTACAAAAATTGGCATAAAGTTCAGGCATATATGCAAGTGTGCAGGTTTATACAGTTAAAAGTGGACTTGGGTTGCATTGTGTTTTACTGTAATTTGTTGGCATGGCAGATGGATTTTGAAAGGCATTACCACTTGTATTTGATCAGAATATTGCAGAGAACTGGAGAATATTTGAGAAAGAGTACAATATTTTCAAACAAGCAGCTTATTCTGGCAAAGATGCATGCACCGAGGCATTCATTTTGCTAAACTTAGCTGGGTCAGAGGCCATTGAAAGAGAACGTTCATTTGTATATGCACCCTCAGTATATGAAGAAGAGAGTGAAAACCATCATATTGTTGTACAGGCTGAATCAATAGAATACCCTGAGTGTTTGAAATGTAAATTCAGCGAAATGTGTAACCTCTAGACAAATATTACATTAGAGAGTCATTTGTTTTACACAAGATATCAAAAGCAAGGATAAACTTTTGTAGCTTATATTACTGACCTGAGAACCAAAGCTAAAATGTGTAGGTTTGGTGACTTAAAAGATGAGTTAATAAAAGAAAGGCTTGTGTGTGGTATTAATAGTGCTGCAGTGATAAAGATTATTCTTTGTAACAGTGATTTAATGCTGAGCAAAGCTATTGAGATTTGCCAAATCCATGAAGTTACAGAAAGGCACACAAGTGATAAGAGCATGGTTTCAGCAGGCTTCAGAGCAAATGTAGACAGCATGCAACACGTGGCTAGCAAAAGCAGGCCTAAGCACATGGCAGCTGTAACCTCTGCGAGTGTGGCAGGTAAAACCCATAGTTTTCCAGCAAGTTGTAAGAAAAGGACATGCTCAGTGCAGTATAAGGGTGAGGCAGCAAAAGTCAAATCAAGCTTTATTGTTAACTGTCGCAATTGTGGTGCCAATCATGAGTCTAAAAGAGAAAAATGCTTAGCATTTGGTCAGCAATGCCACAAGTATAAAACTGAACCATTTTCAAAGTTTTGCAAATCAAGTAAACCTCATACAGTTATAAAGAAGGGTCACTCAAAAAAAACAAGTTGATCATATAGAGAGCTGCAATTCTACTTTCTATGTAGATGGTGTCAGTAATTGGTGAAAGGGTAGATGCAGTAAATTTGTTGGCAAAGAACTAAGTGTTTTGTACTGTCCAGATCAATGGTAAATTCATTGAGCTCAAAGTAAACACTGGCTCAAAGTGTAATGTTATGTCAGCAGATACTTTTGCTAAGGTGAGAGCTGGTGTGCAACTTAATGTGGCCAGTTGTGTGAAACCTGTTGCTTATGGAGGTGAAGAAATTCAAACCGAAGGCTCAGGAGTGATTTCATGTTGTTTGGCTAGAAACTGCTATACCTTCTTATTCTATGTAGTCCAAAGACCTGTGCAGTCATTATTGGGTCTTAGAGACAGTTTAAGAATGAATCTGCTTTCCTTTACCAAAGAAGTCCATCATATAAGCACATATCCTAGTTACAATTTTACTGAAGCTATTTTCTCAGAGTATGCTGAGGTTTTCAATGATAAGTTGGTTAAACATCCAGTTGTGTATGTACCGTTATATCTATTATTCACTACGTCATATAAATATGGGGAGATTCCTTAAGACTGGAGACATGTGCTTATTAAGCCTGTCTTTAAGAGAAAGGGGAGTAGGACTAACCCAGAGTCATATAGACCCTTAAGTCTACTTTCATGTTGTGGATAAAATAACGGAGAAGGTAATATTGGGTAAGTTATTGTTAGAAATGGATAGGGTGGGACTTAAAACCATATATCAGCATGCATATACTTAAAACAGATCTATTACCACCTGTAACATGATGTTCTATAACACTATAATAACTGGTATGAATAAAAAATTGTGCTGTGATGTAATTCATATAGATTTAACTTTAGCATTTGACAGGGGCATACACAAAACACTGATCAATAAATTGGTACAACTTGGTATTAATGTACTATTAATAAGATAGATAGCTGCATGGCCTACAAATAGGACATGGCAAGTATCATACAGCAACTGGACAGGTGAAATCCTTGGCTACAGTCAGGGTGTCCCACAGGGCTCTGTCATAGGCCCTTACTTGTTTAGATTGTATCTTTCAGACCTAACTTTTTCATTTGAGGTGTTCTACAGTCTATATGCAGACGACCTGAAATTGGGTAAACTGATTACATGTGTGTTACTGATAAGGCATGTCTGCAAAATAACTTGACTAAATTGACTATTTGGGCACAGGAGAATAATATGATGAGCATATGAGATTTGGGAGACATAAATTGAAAGGTGAATATTTAATGCAGCACACAGTGATTGAAACTGTAGACTCATTTAAGGACATGGGTATATGGGTAGATTCAGCTATGAGTTTTTCTAATCATGTCAACCAATTAGTTAATGATAGTTATAGAATTATAGGTTGTATAGAAAAGATGTATAAAGTCTAGACAATCAGAAATAATGAAGACATTGTTTGTTAGTTACATTAGACCCAAACTTGAGTACAGAATAACAATACTGAAACCCTATAAGAAAACAAGCATGAATAAACTGGAAAGAGTGCAGCGGAACTATACCAAGAGCATACATAGATGTGAAAATTTAAGTTACTGTAAAAGACTAAAATATCTGAACTTGTACACCACCTCTTATAGATATCTTATTCAGGTATATAGGGCATTTAGTGACAACTACCTCTGGGAATGTTTGGGGCTAACAAAAAGTACTAGAGAATCATCAGAAAACATATGTAGGAGATTCTGTAGGAATGAGAAGTGTACTAATTGGTTCTCTGACAGAGTAGCTGATGCGTGGAACAGACTACCAAATTACATCAAAGTAAGTACTAGTTTAGATATTTTTAAGAACAGCCTGGACATTTATTATGGGAACAAGTGTTTTGGTATATTGGCAAGCTAGAAGGGCATTAATGCCTGTGCTTGAAATATTTGTATGTATGTATATATTTATGTATGTCGGTGTCATTTAAGAATGTTTATACAAGTAATGTTTACTCAAAGCTAAATCACTGTGCAAAGATGTTAATACAATTAGCCAAAAGTTGAATACTGCATCCAGAACAGGGGTTTCCACTCAGGAATCCTTTTTATTTTTGTATGAAATTTCTCTGGCTGTTACTTCATTCTGTTTCATACCCTCTGTGTTAACACTTCCTGCTGTTTCTTTTACCTCTTCTGTATATTCAGTACCTTTCTTATATACAACCGTATCTCCAATGAACTTCTCAAAACTATATCTTTTTTGTTTTATAGCTGGTGTTTCTTATTGTTGTTCATTTCTTTCCACATTCTCTATAAAACTTTTTGGTTATCAATGAATTATTTGTTTCTAATGTTTTTCTGTATACCTTCTCTTTTTTCTATATTTGTATGGACATTTTTGTTTATTATTGGACATGGTGTAAAAGTCTATTTTCCATATTCTTCTAGCACTGATGCATCTTGCTTCAGTTTCTTTATAGTTTTCACTCTGATGTTTTCATGGCAACATTCTACTCATTCCATTCTTTTCCTTTAATATTCTGTATTTTTGCACAGCACTTTGAATATAATCAATTTAGCTACACAGTAATATATTCTGTGAAGAGCACTTTTGACTGATTATAAAAGGCTCAAACAATACCAATTTCATTTACTTAATCATGACTTAGGAATGTGGTCCATTTCAGTTATGGTGTTAGAAACCCAAAAGACCTGGAGAAATTAAACTGCAGATATACTATACTCTGTTTATGTCTATTGTACATGAAATGAATTTCTTCTTATGCTTCCAATTAGTGCGCTCATCTGTTTTATCAGTCTTATTATAGGATCTTACATACTTTCTGCAGTATCTTTCTCTCCTCTATCTTAATATGCTCATATAATTCTATTAGATAAAGGAGGTCTTCCCTTAGACCATTCTCTTCTTGGCCAAGAGCATCCGTTTTGATCATTTGCTCTTTTCCTGCTTTATCCCCTGTTGTGTAATCCTAATTGGACTTTTAGTCATGCCACCTGAAGAAGGTTCTAAAATTATACTTTGTAGTATATCTTTTATAAAAGTGTCTTGCTGGTTGTTGTATCATTTATTGAGGATTTATCGACTCATCATTTTGGGATATTGTCTTTATCAAAGTTTTATATTAAATCCTTCTCTTCTCAGTTGATCTAACACTTTATTTTCAGTTTGTCAGGGGGCTGCCACCTATGTGGTAATTTGTGGATGTTTTGTTTTTCCGAAACGGAATGACTATGCATTTTTTGGCATTTAGCTTGAGGCCATGACTTTGACACCAGGTGTCTGTCACAGTAAGGCCCTTTTGGAAGATGTCCGTGTCAGCCAGAGAGTCAATTATGGCTCCCAGTTTGCAGTCATTGGCGAACTTGGTTAGCCATAGTCCTCCTGTCTTTGCTGTACTTCTGAGAAATATATGCCGAACCATAGAGGTCCCAGGACCGAGCCATGCGGGACACCACTTGTGACTGGTTTAGAGTCAGACCCAGAGCCCGCTATTCTTACCATGTGAGTTCTGTCTGTAAGCCAGTTGGCAATCCATCTCGTGATATAGGGGTTTATGTTCAGGCTGGTGAGTTTTTCTGTAATACCCGAGTGGGGAATGGTGTTGAAAGCCTTGGCGAGGTCAAGGTAGGCTGTGTGAACAACCTTTCCCTCATCTATGGCCTTGGTGACTGTCTCAAAGAAGTCAACCAGGTTTAGTAGGCATGATCTGCCCCTAACAAATCTGAACTGGGTCGGGTCAAGTGTCTGTAGGTTCCCAATGTCTTTGTTAATGAGTTCCATGGTGCCCTCCATAGCCTTGCAGACCAGGCTAGTCAGGCATATGGGACGATAGTTACCAGGGTCAATTGTGGCCCCGCCTTTGTAGAGAGGAATAACCATTGTTGTGCACCATTCTATGGGCATGTAGCCTGTGGAGAGGCTGTGGTTGAACAGCGTGTTTAGGTGGGGGGTTAGTTTGTTCTGTAGTTTGTGCAAGACGCAGCTTGGGACACCATCTGGCCCCTTGACACTGTGTTTTTGGCTTCTGAAAGGGCTATTTTCACCTGTGCATCTGTGATTTCTGGGACAATACACTTTTCCGGTATTGTTGTGGGCCCTTTTGGGGGTGAGAGGGGGTGAAGTTTGCACTGAATCTATTTGCCAGGATCTTGGCAATATCAGTAGGTTCAGTATATTTTGTGCTATTTTGCACTAGTTCAGTGCATATCTGTGAGTTGCCACTTAGATTCTTAACATAGCTAAAGAAGGCTTTGTGGTTACCTTTTGAATCCTTGGCTATTTTTCTTTCGAAGTTAGCCTTGGATGATTTTATGAGGGACCTTAGTTTCTTACTGATACTGATCAGGGATGTCTTTCCTTCTTGGGATTTGCCTTTTTCTGAACTAGTTTCCTCCTTCTATTGTATAGCCTGTTTATGGCAGGGATCCACTAGACTGGTTTCCTTCTCTTAGAGGAGTGAGTCTTGGTTTTGCTAGAGATGGCACGATCCATGCATCCTTGTAAGTGCTCATATAGTGCATTTGTAAAGGTTTCTGCATCTTGGGCAGTGTTGTCCTTTAGCGTGGGAGCTGTGAAACTTACCGCCTCTGTCTTAAGTAAGGTGAAGTTTGCTTTAGAAAAGTTTTTTACTGTGGTTTCCTTAGTTGGGGATGGGGGTGGGGTGTGGACATCCAGAGTGATTAGTTTATAGTCTGATCTAACCAGTGACAGGTTGACCTCTGGTGTGGAACACCTGTCGCCCATGTTTGTGATGACCAGGTCCAATATGTGTTCACCTCTAGCAGGGGAGTTTACCAGCTGATCCAGGGCATTTGAGTTTATGAATTCCAAGAATCGCTGGGCCTGGGCGTTTGTACTGTAGTAGTTTTCTCAGTTAATGGTAGGGTAATTGAAATCACCCAACATCAGGGTGTTTGGTAGGACCTTCATGTTTTCCATTGTCTCCAGAAAGGTGGAGTGGTGGTCCTGGGTTATGAAGGGTGATCTGTAGCAGGCCACAATTTGCATTGCAGATTTGCCTGATGTTAGTTGCACATGGATGATCTCAGAGGTATCATGCTGCACCACTAACCTGGAGGTGTAGGTATCCTTGATGAATATGGATACACCCCCTCCTTTTGTGTTTCGGTTCATGTTCTGTGGCCGAAATGTGTGGTACGAGTTGTAGCCTGGTAGTGCTGGGGTGCTCTCTGGAGCCTTGAACCAGGTTTCAGTTACTGCACAGATGTCGACATTCTCCATACTGAGGAGTGCTTCAGGCGTGTGCATTTTGAGATTTAAACTCCTGGCGTTGAGTAGCATAACCCTCAGTTTTTTGTTAATTCTGCGGTTTATGGAGGTGAGTTTGACTTTTGAGCCTTGCCTTATCGTTCAAACTCAGGACACAATAAGGAAAGTTAAAATAAAGCAATGTGCTAATCAAGAGATAATAGGCTAGCTTCATAAAGGTTACAACAAAGTGTTCACTTTCTGAATTCAAGAACAATCTTATTACAATGTTTGTGCTGTCTATTCACTTAGAAAGGTTACACTAAATGTACACATAGTATACATTTTGTGAAAACCTTTATAAATCTGGCCTATTTCCTTGATCTGCTGCTACCAGATCAAAACAAAATTGCATAAATCATAGCACCTTGGAAGTAACACCCAAAAATAGTCACTCAAGTACAATTGATCTAAGCATATACAATTGAACTACAACTATTTTTAGTGCAGTTGTAAACTTTAAAACATGTATTTTTTTCTGGGGCAAGCCCTCACTGCAACCCCCATTTGGAAGCTTTGCTCTACATCCATCAAATACTTCAATATTCTTACTCTGATGCTACTCCAATTTGTAGAAGTACATATCAGCAAAATAAAAGAATATTGCCATGCTTTTTCTCCAAGACACTGTAATCTTGGAATACATTGTTTCCCTTTACATTCTTACCCAAGCACATTATTACAATGATTAGCGAGGAGACACACATGAGCAAACAAAAGGGACACTTAGGAATGTGTAATGCTTATACAAAGCACTAATTAACAAAAGCCATTTTTTTAATCTAGTTTTCCTGGAATGTGGTTATACTGGTTAGCTGTGCATCATAACTAGATGTACTTAAGATGCATAAATAGTCACATTCCATGAAACTAGATTAAAAAAGAAAAAAAAAAAAGAAAAAAAGAAACTAGCTCAAATTAATTAGTGTTTCACCTAAGTATCACATGTTTCTCAATGCCCCCAATGTCTCAACCAAACTAGAAATGTACACTGGGGTTCTGAGCACATGAAATAAATCCACTGTGTTCTCCATAGCATCACAATGATATTGTGAACTTTTAAAACAAATCCGATCCATAAAAAACACTCTCTAATTGACCAAGAACCCGACTGCCTAATTGATGTCAGAGCTTCAGTGCTGACCATTAATAAAGTAGATCCAAGGTAACCAGAAACTGGTAAATTTTCAAAAATGTTAGCATTGATTGGCAGATTTTGAACTCACAATACTATGAAAGAACTGGTAATGTTAACATGTATCTTAAAAAGTAATGAAGAGATCATTATAGCTAAGAAACATTTATTACTAAATGTCAAACTTTGTTACTAAATGCCACTTATGCTTTAAATGCTTAAATGTTACACATTCTCAAATACCACTTATGATATATGGTTTGTAAAAAACACAATTAACACTACATATAACACATACTACCAAATATGTCTGTACAGTATTAAAGTAATTTTATGTAAAACAAAAGTAATGATACAGGGTAATAAGGGACACACTATTACGGTATGGAAAATTGTGCTTTAATTGTTTTTTCAAAATGTGAATTAAAAAGTGAGTAAAATCTGCTTTAATGTTTTTCAAGAAAGAAGGGTTAAAGTGATATTCACAAACTACCACAATAGCAAGTGGCACCTTCCTGGAATTAATCCCCTAGTCTGAAATGCAAACACTGGTCAATGGTCAGGATCATCTCAACATGTAGGGCTTAACTAAGAATTCCCCCAGACTTGTACCTGGCAATTAGAAGAAGGTATCTGGTGCTGGGACTCCTCTGTTACTCACTATATGTCTACAGTGACTTAACCTTAACTCTGGGCAAAAGAAGTGTGAAAGAATAAACCGTTTGACCATTTATTGTTGAGATACAGAAGTGCTAGTGCACTCTGCCTCCTCAATAATATTAAATAGGGCTTTGTGGCTCCTACTCTAATCAACATGGCTTCCTTCTGAGTTCTCACTAATTGGTTGATTTTTATTTCACAGACTTGAATGGAGTGTTCCAGTTTAGAATATTGAAACAATATTAAAACAGTCAGCTGGTTCTTCTACGTGACTATGTCAATAGCTATTTAACAAATGTAATTTTGTGATAACCCATTCTGTTAAGCATTTTATGTAGCTCTCTTTTATTTAAACTGGTCTCCTTTCTTTGAGCTGCTTTATTTATATTCCTGCTGCTAAAGTGCTACCACTATACCAGCTTTCCCATGCTGTCTTATGGAACTTTGTTTTGGTTATCTTCTATAACAGATGGCAATATGTCTGGGAGTCCATATAGGATAGTCAGCTGGAACATAAAGCCATTGTATGTAGCTTCAATCCTTTTTAAAGAACCAGAACCTCTTTCACAGTTTTTGGGCTGGATTTTGGATTTGCCATAGCATTATGACTGCTCTCAGTTGATTTGTGAACGATTTTGTAAAGACTAGTAGAAAACTATTTGATTTTGGATCCCCTTGATTTTGCTGCAGCTTCTGACATCATAGATCAAGATATATTGTTTGGAGTAGACATGGTTCCCTGTGTTGCCTTCCTCAAGTGGTTTTCTTCTAACTTATCAGGGTGGACCCAAAAGGTGAAGGTATTTCTTGCATTAACTGTAGCTTTCTGCACAGATGGGATGTCATCTACTCCAATGTGAATTAGACCGTTTGGGCTACTAGTACTACTTGAGCTTTGTACCTGGGGATCTGAAGTTCTGAACCATGTATTGTTTTTATGATGTTATTCCCATTGATTATTTTAGTTATATTGCTACCTTGTTATGGTACGTAACAAGGTCATTGCTGAAAGGGAATCCATGATCTGACCTACTTACGTACCTTAAATAAATAAATAAAAAGTAAATAAAATTCAAGTCCCCTCACCATCTGGATTGTGAAGTTCAGCAGGGTTTCATACGAGGTCTGTTGATACATATTGTGCAAATGCTGTCCTTACACAAACTTATCAGAGGAAAAGAACTGCGTTATCATTCTTTCAATACTATACCTCTGTCAGTAGCTTATGGTGGTTATCAGATTACTTAAAGTCAATGTGGACTGCATCCTTCCTTGGATAAAAAGCAATTAGTCTAAACTCAATACCTCCGTCACATAGGCTATGGTTATAAATGTTACCTTAAAGGAATCTACATCTCCACGTTTTGATGCCTTTATATAATTTGTGAGCCAACAGGCAGTTGTTTTATAAATTGTGAAATTTTGGGGGTGATCGTTGATGACGGGCTGACACTTGAGGATCAACTAAATAGACAAATGACAGTAGCTCTCAACCAATCAGGTACGAATTTCAACAGAATCAGAAACTTTGACAGAATAACGGAAAGTGAAGTAAATAAATGCATAACTTTTAATTGTGTAATTCACCACGTTTCTTAAAAAGTCACCAGCTTTGGGAGGGATTCAGAGGAACAGAACTACAATTTGAGTAAAAAATCAGAAGTATGCAGAAAGTAACATTCATAAAAATCGCGACTCCTAGCAACCTTGGGGTCTGCACTTTAAAAATGGGTAAATAAACCCGCTTCAGATCAAGTTAGCCCCTTCTCGCCCGCCATAGGCTGACCTGCCTGGGCGGGGCCACCCATCCCGTGGATGCTGTGGAGACATAGAGGCGGAGGCCGGGAGCGAGTCTCTGCTTTCAACGACACAAGTGTAGCAGCTTCCTGTTCTCCGTGCAACCAGCACAAGGGGGTAACACCCACGTAGAGTTCCACGCGGTCGCCTTAGTTACGCTTTGGCTGTCATTGAGACGCGCCTCTTCTCTCAAGTTAGTAACCGGTCGCTGTCGTCATCACTTGTCTCGTAGCCCATGTCGGTAGGGATATGGTAAGTCGCTGAGGAGGGAAAAGGACGGCATTTATTCTCTTGTGGAGGATATATCTAACTGTGTCTGCAGGGACTAATTGGCTTCAAATTCCTGGACAAACTGCTGTCATGTCCCTTAGCAAGAAAGCAAAGGAGCAAGAGGAAGCGCAGTGTAGACGGGTGCGTGAACTGGGGGCAAGTCCCGCTAACCGTCACTGCTTCGAGTGTGAGCAGCGAGGGGTGACTTACGTGGACATCACCATTGGTACCTTCGTGTGCACCACTTGTTCTGGACTGTTGTAAGTAATGTGGCTGGTTCTTAGAGAAACTGATAATTTGTTATAGTGAGGGGTGAAATGTACTTAATAATAATGGAGAAAATAAGTGTTGATTTGTTTTACTACATAAGTATACTAAGTGTTAAGTTTATACAAAGGCGTATATGGTGGGTTTGTATGTATATGTTGTTAACTATGTACACTTTGATAGAGCTATGTGGAACATCTGTAAAGACGTACCATGGGGGAAGCGTAACTATTGCTGGCTTGCTGTATTTTGGAATTGGAAAAAATCCTGCAGATAGAAGAAAACGGATTCTGAAACTGGAATACCCGACAGTAGTCTGTATATCATACCTGTCAACCTCTTAGATCGAGAAATCTGGACAAAGCCATCAATAATGGGTTTTTGAATATTGCTTTTATAAACTTAGAAAGTTTATAGAATAATATGCATGGTGGTATTGTGTATTTCTCTTAAGAATATGAACTCTAAAACTGAAATGTATATTGTTATTTAGTGGTTTTGGTTCAAAATGATTTGCCAGAAAACCACACACTTTGAGAAATGCAACAAAATCATGAGGCAAAATATTTGACATTTGGTTACTGGGATGGTCTGACTGGGTCACCTGACCCATTTTCAGCAGAGGCCAGGGGAGAAAAGCTCCACACAAGACAATTTGTTACACTGTACATCACACGATGTTTAACATGACAGTAAGTTACATGTTACAATATTACAGCAAATTACATATGTAAGGGAAGTAGTGAGCAGACATACTTGATATCACTTGTGTATTAAACAGTTGAATATTTACAATTAACTTCAGTTCACAAGCTGAGATAATCTTCGTGGGTAGCATAGTTTTCTTAAGGGTATGTTCCTGTTGCTGCAATCATATTAGGGAGGAGAAAGTTGGAGTTTCTACCCCTGGTAGATATGTAGGTAGCTTAAGTAATAAAATCGATTAGCTTGCAGAGAGATGTGCATAGTCAAGATTTGTTTAACTGCTCTTTTAGGAGGGCTTTGTAGTGGTGTGAACTAATAAGTTAGTTTAATATTGAGTGGGAGAGTATTCTGTAATTTGGCGATCGAGTATGAGTAAAGTGTTTTTCTCCTGATTTCTAGGAGGTTTGTAGGTTTCCGGGATGTTTTTGTCCTTTGATCTCAGTGTTCTGTTTGGTTTATAAAGTTGGAAGGTGATGTTTTACAACAGTAACCCCCCCCCAGCTGTTTTGCATAGAAATGGGTATGGCCATAGTGATTGGCATGCCTAATGGCTGTGCTGTAGTATGCAAATGGTGCATGATTGACATGTCATGCAGATTTGCCTGTGACATCACGAGTAGTTTACCCACTTCCTTAAAGAATGCGATCTCAGAGTTGGTATATTTCTATTTATATACACTGGGGGGTGCAGGGGGGCTGGCCTCCCCTTGCAAAAAGCGCAGGGAAAAAATATTTGTGAGCTACGTGGATATCTTTGCCACAAACATTTATATGCATGGGGGTGCAGGGGGGTTGGGTCCCTGCAAAAAGCGCAGGAAAAATTGTGAACTACATGGATAACTGGATGTCTTTGTCACAAACTCGTGAAGCCAAAGGTTGAAAACATCAAATTAGGTTATGTTTGTTCATTTTAACAATGACGTTCGAACACTAACGAGAAAATCAAGTAGCGCTTAAATAATAGACTGTTAGGCAATAACCTTTAAAAAAAATAAATAAAACCATGTAGAAAAAGATAAAAAGTACAAAATAATAAGCTCTGAGCAGTCCCTCTTATAAAAGGTAAAGTAAAAGATATCAAAAGTGGTAAGGTCACCAGTGCTCTAGCGAGCACTTTGCCAGCAAGGTTAATTTCACTTGTAATCTTCAAGGAACAGTTCCACAAACTAAATAACCACTGGAGATACGGATATCCAAAATATTTAATAGTAGAAAAACACAGGCATAGACACTGAAAACCAAACACACTGTTAACCCAGGTTTCATCTACAATGATATAGACTTCTTCAGAACAACGAACAAGATCTAAAAACCACTTAAATACACTTTCAATTACATCAATTAAAATAAACACCTGCAGCCAATTACTTAACAACATTGTTAAAGGCAAAAACACCCCAAATGAGTTTTTAAAAATAATACCATCTCATAAAAAAGAAACCACATATACACATTATAAATGTCATATAAAAACTAACAGAAAATAATAAATAAATGAAAAATAAATAATAAATGATGAAAGAATGCGTACAAAAAACAAAATATATAAAAAAAAAACCATCAAAAAGCTCTAAAACCTGTTTGGCGTATGTTAAGACAAACAAGGAAAACAAAAGAAAGCCAAATAATCCTGATAAAAAACACAGGGAAGGTTACTAAGTTAACCCAAGATGTGTCTTAACTTAAGAATGGGTGCTAAGCTGATGTTCTCATTTATACCTGGAAAATAAAGGGCATCCAACCGTATTTGCCATTTTAATTCACATATATCTAAATGGATAGCCATGATTTTCCCTTGCATATCTTTCTTAAGATGCTGAATCACACAAAATCTAAACGTGTGTTCAGGAAAAGCCCGAACATGTCTTGCTAGAGCATTGGTGACCTTACCACTTTTGATATCCATATATATGTTCCCTGATTCTTTCCCTGAAGAATCTTGCTGTTTTGCCCACATAAAATGTGGTGCATTCCTGGCATAGTGCAACATAAACAACATTCTTCATATAACAATCATAGTGACCAACAATGGGAATGTGATAACAATTGACCTTAATACTTTCCCCCGTTGTTAATATATATTTACAAGTCAAACATCTCCCACACCTAAAATTCCCACACTTTTTATCAATTCTACGATTGTTAAGCTCGCCATTCTTATATAACAATTCTTTAAACGATTGATCCCTTCGAAAGACGAACTTAGGTACCCCCCTATTTTATGATTCACTTGCTTATCTAATTGCAAAAACCCCAATTTTTCTTAATCATGTCAATAAACCATTCAACATCATAGTTGTACGTAGTGATGAATATCAATTTCATACTAACATCTTGTTTAGTGATTCTACTCAAACCTGTATTAGTAACTGGACTATTATTCATCTTAATGATGGCTTGATAAAAACCATTAAACCTTTTCAGAACTATTTCATTCTTAACTTTATTACATAGATCTTCTGGGTAACCTCGTTTTCTAAACATACTTATCATAAATTCCAATTCCTTTAAAAAGGCATCATCACTCACCATCCTAGCTGCTCTAACCATTTGACCTTTAATGATCCCTCTTTTTTGGTGGTGAGGATGCCAACTGTTAAGTCCATATATGAATTGGAAAAGGTACTTTTTCTATAAATATCAGATCTAATACATTTGTTAGCTTGATCAATAGTTAATTGTACATCCAAATAAGAAATAGTTTCAGTACTAAATTGGTAAGTGAATTTCAAAAATTCAACAGTACTATTAATATAATCTATGAATTCTTCTAGTTCCTTAACATTACCATCCTATGCTATAAAAATATCCAGGTAACGCGTATATTGCTTAATACATTTGTAATATTTTGTTTTAAAGACAAATTCTTGTTCCCAAAACACCATTACATAATTAGCATAAATGGGGGCACAAGCTGCCCCACATAGCCACTCCTGTAGACTGTTTAAAAAATTGTCCTTCAAAAAATATAAACTTATTACGTGGGACAATTTCCATAAGCATAATATATGTATTCATTGCATCTTGGTCATACTTTTCAGTTTTAACTAGTTGTGTTTCCAACCAAACAAGACCCGTATTATGAGGAATGACTGTAAATAAATTACAAACATCAATAGTGAGAAAAATAAGATTATCAGTAATACTCAAATTTCTTAATTTTTCTAAACAAAATTCTCCAAGAGTCCCTTGATATATAATCAAAGGCAGTCAAACCCCTCTTAAGTTCATGATCTAGGAACTTACTGATGAAACATGTCTTACTTCTTTTACCATCCACTATTGGCCTGAATTTGATATTATTCAGGCCTTTGTGTATTTTGGGAATCCCAAAAATACCACTTACAACTGGATGAGGGTTCATCAGATAATCATGATCTTTTTCACTGATCTGCCCTTGATACAACTTATCGTCAAGGAGCAAATCAATACTTTTATAGCTAATTTTAATTTCGTTAATACTACTCTCAGTATAAATTTCCTCCATAAGCATATCTGTAATGGCATCAATATAATCATTTCTCTCAACAATAACTACTCCATTCCCTTTGTCAGGTTTCATAATATGTATTTCTTTGTTAATCAAGGAATCCAGCAACTGTCTTTCCTTATTTGTCAAATTATTAAATTGTTGCAAACCGCATTTGTTTTTGTAGGCTCTGATGTCAATTTCACAGGCCTTTTCAAATAAAGCTACTGTTTTGATTCATAGGAGGATTAAAAGTACTAGGGTTAACAAGTCCCGTATGCACATTATCACTTTTATCGGGGAACCACATTAATAAATTCATTTTTCAAATAAATGTTTTTAAATCTATAATCATGTCAACCATATTGCCCTTCCTACAAGGAGCAAACATAAACCCTTTAGACAATAAGTTGACATGCTCGATACTGAATTCATATTTGGAATAGTTATAAACCTTAAAGTCATCATGGGAATTGGATATTACACACGGGTGACTTAAAGACTTAGATAATTCCATGCATGAATGGAGATGGGAGAAGGAAGGTTTTGCCAGGATGGGCTTGGTGGATGTCAAAAGAAATTGTCAGTTTCTATAGAGGAGTCCTATTTTTATGAGTTTTCTTGATATTTTGTTGAACATGTAGGTCTAGTTTAAGTTTTATCAATGATAACACAAGATTATGATTGTTTGGGGGGAGGTTTAAAAAGAGTTGGGACTTAGTGAGCCATGTTTCTGTTGCTGTGAATGAGTGCTGGGTTTTGTTTTGTAGTTCTTGGAGAGTATGAGAGGTACATATTAATGTTGAATCATCTGCATATTGTATTAAATGGGGCATAGGAAGTGTACAGAATATTGGTGAACATGTTGAAAAGTTGAGGTCCTAAAATGCACCCTTGGGGGACTCCTTTTGGGTTCTGTAGGTGTGGGGAGAATTTGTTATCCCATTTTGAAGCTTTCCTTCGATCATTTCGAAAACCTCTGACATTGAAGTGAGGTTGTAGAGCATCCTAGTTTAGACAGAATATCTAGCACTTAATTGTGTGATACTGTGTCAAATGCTTTTGAGAGGTCCAGGAATACTTCATATACTAGGTATCCTTTATCCCTGGCCTGCTTAATTGTGTTTGTTAATGATAGTAATGCAGTGGATATGACATGGTAACGCCTAAAGTCATGCTGGGTTTGAGTGTGGAGATTAGATGTTGGTGTATACATCTTTCCATGATTTTGGATATTGGTGATGAGATAGATATTGGGCACAAGTTAGATATTTCTGTGGAATGTCCTCCTTTTATGGATTGGTGTTATACAAGACATTTTCCGTACTGTTGGGACTGTATTTTGAGAGAGTGCTCTATTAATTAGGATACTTATTGGGTATGGTACTGAATCAGCTGATAGCTTTAGATATTGGGGTGAAAGGTTGTCGGCTGATATGGAGCCAGGTTTTAGTTTGAGCAGCAGCTTTCTAATTGTCAAGGTGGGTATGGGTTGAAAGGAGAACCTGTTAGGGTTTTGTTGTTGGTTGTTAGTGTAGTTGTGGTCTTGGTCAGTACTGGTTAGAGGAGAGTTGTTTAGGTTTGGGTTGGGGTACCCTGGCTTAGTTTTTGAGGTGAGTAGGACTGATTATGGATTGTATGAAATATTTGTTGATTTCTTCTGCTGTGTGTGATGGTGGGTTATTGGGTGAGGGGAAAGTTATTTTTTAGTTCCTGGGTTAAGGAGTGGATTAGTAGAGCTCCAGAATGTTTTGGGATTATATTTATGTTGTTGGGGGTTAAGTTTTTCCTTACATTTATTCTCTAGTTTAGTAACTTTATTGCAAATTGTTTTAAAGGCTTGGAGATTTTGCACGGTTTTATTCTTTTTCCATTTCTCCTAGGTTATATCTTTGTTTCGTGATGTCTAGGCAACTGACAGCTAACCATGAGGTTTTTGTTGTCTTTATTTATTTATTTTATTTATTTATTTATTTTGTTCATGTAGGGACAAGGCTGTCAGTTTTTCAGGAATGTTGAATTGAAGTATTTTACGGCATCATTAAGTGGTAGTGTTTTTAGGGGTATCCAGTTAATACTAGATATATTGTTGAGGGTTTGTTGGTTAAGGCTATTAGTATTTCTGACTATTTTAACAGTGTGTTTGCTACAGGGATGGGAGGTGGTTTGCATGATAAATGCTGGGCGATGGTCACTAAGTGAGCCAGAGAGTGTACCTGCAGAGGGGAAATTGGAGGGGTGGGATACAAGAATCCAGTCTAAGGTCGAGTGGCTACGATGGTCTTTGTTGTACCTAGTTGGGACGGTGATTAGTTGTTTGAAGCCATACAGGTTTATATTTGTGGGCAGTCATTTTGTTGCATATCCGTCTTAGGCTAATGGTAAAAAGGCTTAGATATTTTGAGTTTGTGTGTTTTTTCCAGGGTTTGGGTGTATGTCGCCTCTCTCTAGTAGTTTTTGTATTAGATAGGAGTTTAGTGGTTTGAACTTGGTTTTAGAGTTGGGGTTTAAGTTAATGATGTTGGGTTTGGGTGCGGAGTTGGTTTTTATTTTGGTGTGTGAGTTGTATGTAAAAGGGTAATGAAATATTTGGGAGGAAATGTTTGAGAAGTGATGATGTTTTTGGGGCATGTCAGATGGGGGTGGAGGTTTAGAATGTTTGGCTATAGGTGTTGTACTTGAGTGTTCCTAAACTTAAGGTTATTAGCATAGTGACTTTGGTGGGTAAGAGTAATTGGTTGATTGGGAAGTAGTACATTGTGCTTGATATAATTTATTTTATCTATGTCTGGTTGGTTTGTATGTATCCTATGGGGTGGATACCTTTGTAGAATATGCTGTTAATCTGGACTGGATGGCAGTTTATAGTCGGTGTGGTTTAGTTTAACTGTAAGTTTGTGGTTGTGGGGGGGTGGGTAGGAATGGGAGTAGGGTGGAGAGTGGAGTGAGTCCAAGTGTAGCAGGGCTACATCTGGTCAGAGCTGCTGGCAAAGCAAACAATCAGTGGATAAAGAAGAAATCGAGTCTAATGGTTAAGATAAGTTTTAGCTGTAGCAGAAAGGAAAGAATGTCATGGAGTGAGCCAAGGTATCCAGAGATTAGGAGGGTTGAAAAAAACTTATAAGATGTATACATTCTGCACAGTTGAGAGGCATGGGGGTAATTATAGGTACTAGGCTATTTGCCCAAGGGCAGAGTGTGTCTGCTTTCGCCGCCCCCATTGATTAACTGATCCTCTGTCAAGCAGAGCCAGTGAAGTTATCCCAGGGGTGTATTTTCTGTTACCCATCCACTCGTCAAGGTTTTTCTTGAAGTGTGTTTAGTAAGGGGCTCTGCCTGATGTAATTTGGAATTTTGTTCCAAAGCATGGGGAGTCTCTGTGACAGGAATCTATCCCTCCAGCATGTTCTGTTTATTGTTGTGGCAAGGTTTAGCTCACTAGAGCACATGGCTTGCAGTGACTTGAATTTCTTTAGGTGGAGTATGTCCATCAGTTCTGAGTTGGACATGGCTTTGTAAGTCAGGCAGAGATCACCTCTGAGTAAGCGGTATGCCACTGAGTACAGCCAGAGTTTTTTCAGTCTGGCTGCATAGGACGTATGTTTGAGGCCAGTAATCCTCTTGGTGAGGTACTTTTGTGGTCTTTCTAGCAGTTGGAAGTGTCTTGTGAGGTACATCCCAAATGGGGCATTGTACTCTATGATGGGTCTAATGAGTGACAAGTAGAGGGGTACTGTACCCTCTTTATTTCTAGATGCGAACCCTTTAGTAATTAGATTGGCCACATAGAAGGATTTCCTAACTACTTTGGCAATATGATTGTCAAAGGAGAGATTACTATCTACCTGCGTCCCCAGATCTCTTATTACCTCTTCTGTGTTAAGGGGGCTGCCACCTATGTTTTAATTCGTGGGTGGAGAGTCGGTTATGGCTCCTAGTGTTTAGACATCGGCGAACTTGGTTAGCCATAGTCCTCCTGTGTTTGCCTGTACTTCTGAGAAGTATGTGCCGAACAGTAGGGGTCACAGGACTGAGCCTTGCGGGACACCACTTGTGACTGGTTTAAAGTCGGACCTGGAGTCCGCTATTCTTACTGTGCGAGTTCTGTCTGTAAACCAGTTGGCAACCCATCTTGTGACGTAGGGGCTTGTGTTCAGGCTGGTGAGTTTTTCTGTAATACCCGAGTGGGGGATGGTGTCAAAAGCCTTGGCGAAGTCAAGGTAGGCTGTGTGAACCACCTTTCCCTCGTCTATAGCCTTGGTGATCTGTCTCGAAGAAGTCAACCAGGTTTAGTAGGCATGAACTGCCCTTAACAAAGCCGAACTGGGTTGGGTCAAGTGTTTGGAGGTTCCCAATGTCTTTGTTAATGAGTTCCATGATGATGCGCTCCATAGCCTTGCAGACCAGACTAGTCAGGCTTATGGGACAGTAGTTACCAGGGTCAATTGTGGCTCCTCCTTTGTGGAGAGGAATAACCGTTGCTGTGCGCCATTCTATGGGCACGTAGCCTGTGGAGAGGCTGAGGTTGAACAGCGTGTTTAGGTGGGGGGTTAGTTCGTTCTGTAGTTCGTGCAAGATGCAGCCTGGGACATCATCTGGTCTCATTGACGCTGTTTTTGGCTTTTGAAAGGGTTGTTTTCACCTGTGCGTCTGTGATTTTTGGGACACTACACTTTTCCGATATTGTTGTGGGCCCTTTTGGAGGCGTGAGGGGGTGAAGTTTGCACTGAATCTGTCTGCCAGGATGTTGGAAATATCAGTAGGTTCAGTATTTTGTGCTATTTTGCACAAGTTCAGTGCATATCTGCGAGTTGCCACTTAGATTCTTAACATAGCTAAAGAAGGCTTTGTGGTTCTCTCTTGAATCCTTGGCTATTTTTATTTCGAAGTTAACCTTGGATGATTTCATGAGGGACCTTAGTTTCTTATTGATACTGATCAGTGATGTCTTTCCTTCTTGGGATTTGCTTTTTTTGTCTGTACTAGTTTCCTCCTCCTGTTGTGTAGCCTGATTTATTGCAGGGGTCCACCAAACTGGTTTCCTTCTCTTACAGGAGTGAGTCTTGGTTTTGCTAGGGATGGTACGATCCATGCATCCTTGTAATGTGCTCATAGAGTGCATTTGTAAAGGTTTCTGCATCTTGGGCAGCGTTATCCTTTAGTGTGGGGGCTGTGAAACTTACCACCTCTGTCTTAAGTAAGGTGAAGTTTGCTTTAGAAAAGTTTTTACTATGGTTTCCTTAGTTGGGGGTGGTGGTGGGGTGTGGACATCCAGAGTGATTTAGTTTATGTTCTGATCTAACCAGTGACTGGTTGACCTCTGGTGTGGAACACCTGTCACCCATGTTGGTGATGACCAGGTCCAATATGCTTTCACCTCTCGTAGGGGAGTTTACCAGCTGATCCAGGGCGCTGTGAGTTGATTAATTACAGGAGGCGCTGGGCATGGGAATTTATACTCGAGTAGTTTTCCCAGTGAATGGTAGGGTAATTGAAATTGCCCAGTATCAAGGTGTCCGGTAGGACCTTCATGTTTTTCAGTGTCTCCAGAAAGGAGTGGTGGTCCTGGGTCATGGAGGGTGATCTGTAGCAGGCCATGATGCATTGCAGATTTGCCCGATGTTAGTTGCACATGGATGATCTCAGAGGTATCCTGCTGCACCACTAACCTGGAGTTGTAGGTATCCTTGATGAATATGGATAAACCCCCCCCCTTTTGTGTTTCAGTCAGTGTTCTGTGGCAGAAACGTGTGGTATGAGTTGTAGCCCGGTACTGTTGGGGTGCTCTCTGGAGCCTTGAGCCAGGTTTCAGTTACTGCACAGATGTCTACTTTCTCCATACTGAGGAGTGCATCAAGCGCGTCCATTTTGAGATTTAAACTCCTGGCATTGAGTAGCATAACCCTCAGTTTTTTGTTAATTGTGCTGTTTACGGAGGTGGGTTTGACTTTTGAGCCTTGCCTAAAAAAGGCACTATGGGGGCAGCAAGAGCCTTGGCCAGTATTTGAAAGCCTAGGGGTGACAGATGCAAGCCGTCTCTTGCGAAGCAACGCGGCTTGTTGAGCATGTCGTCCCAGGCTGACAGACACTGGATCCCCTTTGAATGACACCAGAAGCTTAGCCAATTATTGAAATTGATCATTTTTTTCTTTATACTGAGGTATCATTCTTGGTGAGGGCAGGATGCTACTCTGGGTCGGGGTCATACCAGCCTGGGCTGCATGATCAGAGAGCTCTTCCATGTCTCTTCATGTAGTCCAGGGAGGTATGTCTCTGGTCATTCACACCAACATAAACAGTGACAGAGTCATATTTGTACTTGTTCTGGAGTGACCTGAATGCTCACACCAACATAAACAGTGACAGAGTCATATTTGTACTTGTTCTGGAGTGACCTGAATGCTTGTGTTATGTGGTGGATTCTGGCTCCCGACGGGCAGCTAACAGTAACCTTCTGCTTGTCCAGCCCAGTGAGTGGGATGTTAGTGTACCTGACTAAAGAGTCACTTGTTACTATTGTTCTCTCTCTCTCTCTCTCTCTATAGATATTATATATATATATATATATATATATATATATATATATATATATATATAACAGTAAAAAAAATACACTTCTAACGACTACAAACTATCGCACTTTACTGTGTAGCCTACAACAGTTAAACAAATTAAACCAAACTTTTTTAAAAGTGCAGGCAGTCAAATAAGTACAATATGTGAAAAGAACAAGCTTTTAAATCACAATAAACGCTGGAAAATCTGTTTAGGCGGAAAACAGTTAAGTACAGAAAACTGATATTTAATCACTCCACTCTCTCTTCTAAGCTGGAAGGCTTGTATCAGTTTAAGGCTTTCTAGTGCTACCAAGTAGGTTAGTTACAGGAAAGATGGGAAACCAGCGCAGATGTGGTGTCTTAAACCAGAAAGTTGAAAGAGACGGACAAACTGTCCAAATGATCAATAAACTACAATTTCTGGGCCAAGAACCTCTCCTGTCATGGTAGACAGGCTACCTAATGCTTACCACTCCCACTGATAAGCTAGAAGGCTTTCCTCCAGCACAGAAAGGCTTGGGGGCTCAGAAGCTTACCAACAGTCCTGAATACAGCAAGTCTGTATCTGAACTTAACTAGTTACAGGAAAGGCAGGAAACAAGCTTAGAATTTTTTTTTGTTACAGAAAAGCCACTAAAACAGCAGTAAATGCAATTCAAATTGTAGTGCAGGCCAGCACACCAGAGGTTGTAGCAACACTACGGCAAATACAGTTCAAATAAATGCAATTAAATTAACAAATGACTAAAAAACAAGTGCAGAAGGCAGTAAATTAGAAGGCTACTAACGAGCAGTAATAAGTGCAGAGTAAGAGCGACTGAACAGATAGCAAGCGGAAGAGCAACTAAGACAGTTACAGTAAGAGCAGCTGAATAAAATACATATATATCTAAATAATATATTTGAGGGAGGGAACAGAGCAGGATTAAGAGGCTACAACGGTTGTCCTTCTCAAATGCTTTATCAGAATATGATCTCACTGCACTCAGTTGAGTGAGCAAATGAGATGGGCCCAGAAGGAGTATCCAAATACAAATCTACAAGAGGGGAGGGCAAAAGCCACCAACATTAACACCAAAACAAGAACAAGGAGGGTGGGTGGGGAACTAACTGTAGGGAGACGGCCACAATTGTAGTAGGATAACTGTGTCTAGTTTGAGTTGAATCAGATTAGAAGAATGGATGTCTGTTACTCAAGTGCATTAGTATGAACATTTTAATTAATTTTTAAGTAAAGTAGGAAAAACTGATGTACATTTCTAAGCTAAAAGCAGTGGGTTTCAAGGGGGAATGCCAATATAGAGTGACATAAGGTTGAAATTCCCTTACAAGGAAAGGAGAGTCTAGATATCATGAGGCCTTAAGTAGCTTTTGGAGCACTAAAATTAAATATAGTGTGGTGCATTTGATCTCTTGGAGAAATATTGCATTAGGCAGCTTCATTTGAGGATTCCTTTCTTGCATTTGGTATGCAGATATTGTATACATTTAGACACCTGTAGAATGTTGGTGTGGACCCTAACAGTAAAGGGTATTGCTTCTGTTTGGGATAACTTGAAGGTGGGTTACAACGGAAGGTTACAGTGATGTGTAGTTCCATTCCCTCAAGGGAGTGGGGGTTGACTAGAAGATATTCAGTCTCCTGGAAATGTTAGATGTTGCAGAGTACGCCACACATGACCTGTTTTGTTTTATTTTTAGAAGTAGAGTTATTGTTATAACACTTTCATTGTTGTATTCAGCTATTACAGTATTGTGTTTCTGTGTGTTGTTTACAAGGTGAGTAAACAATACCATTTTTTTTTTTAAACTGTGGTATATGTTAGTTTTCATGTTTTATTCATGGGACAACTGTCCTGATCATAAGGACCACCTTATAAAAGCAATGACAGATGGTGCCTGAAGGAGTAAGTTTGAGTCTGTTAACAATTGTGACAAACCGAAATGCTGCCAGCCCAGCTAGTTGGAATTTTGTAAATAATTATGTCACTTGAAAATATTAATATGGTTTATATATAAATGTGACACTTGCCAGTCGAGCTATCTGAAAAAATTGTGTGTCATTTGTAAATATTAGTGTGATCCATAGGCTTGACTCTACAAATGTAAGAGAACTGTATGTTATGTGTATATTAAACTACTGGTTCAGAAGTGTATATTGAATACTATGTTCTGTACTGAGCTTCAAGAATGTAACCACAGTGTACCCTACTAGAAAAGAACAGAGTTAACTTGCAAACTCTTAGAAAATAAGTGAAATGTTTCATGATTGTGTTTATCTCTCAGCTTCACTAAAGGAGACAGGATGTCTACGGCTAGTAGAGGTTTCTTTCTATTGTCGTGAAACAGAAGTAATTACTAGGTTTCAAATGTAAATTATTTTTTATTGCTCTTTTACTTCCTAGCATCTGCATGTCTGAGAGAAGTATTTTTGGCACAGATGTTGGTTTCTGTTAGCCTGGGAACTGAAGGCAGGTGACAAAGATGATGTCGTCCAGCTGACTGAGCAGTAATGTTTTGATATTAGTTTGGGAACTCTATCAGAGATTTTGCATTTTGTATTTGTCTTTGGACCTGGAAACATCCTGTCATCAGCACTTGCCTTGCTAATAGTAAGTAACCAGGGTACAGTAATCTCTCTTTGGTATAGATAGGAATATAGTAAAGTTTCGTTTAGATGTTTTCAGGATTTATTTGAGGCAGTCCTGCAATGTTTTAAAATATTTCCTGTGATTCTGAACTCTGTAGTCACTGTGCTGAGTTGTTGAGTATTGTCTTGTTGTTTTCTTATTTATTATTAAATATATTTAAACCTTTTCATTGTGCCTGGTTTGTTTAGCGATATTTAAGCTCTTGGGGTACATGCATATGTATTTTGCGACACTGTATTGGCTACTCCTAAATAGCCTTGGTCACACTTACCATTTGGATAATAGTAGCATTACCCAGTAAGATTGGTCACCCTTTGTGAAGGGCCTTAAAGTAGCTGATAAGGGGTTCTGGTGGCAATAACTACCTTGTGGTCTGGGTAGAAGGGGGCATAGCTAGTAAACCTGTGCCAGCCTTTCCCAGGTGTGTTTGTGTATAAATCAAATCTCAAAGTGTGTGTGTGTGTGTGTGTGTGTGTGTGTGTGTGTGTGTGTGTGTGTGTGTGTGTGTGTGTGTCAGCTGCTTAGGCAGGAACACGAAGCACTGGTTGGACAGAGAGAGTGGTGGGAGGACTTGGCTTGGAACCCTGGCTAAAGACTCAACTCTATAGCTGTGCCAGTAGGGAGTCTTATTGCGGATCTGGAGAAAGAGGGAGAAACCAGCCCCAGACTGACTGTGATCTCTGTGTGCTCTTAAGGGAAATTGTACTTTACTGTGTGTGTACTTGTCATCCTTCCAATGTGCACATCCCTCACTGGTGCTAGTGGTGACGATTGAGGCTCTTTGATTTACTGGGCCAGTGCAGAGGTGTCTCATATTAATTTATTTGGCAGTGGTGGGATAGCCGCATCCTATATTAATTGGCTTGTAGTGGCATGGATGTTGAATTCTTGTAGCTTGTGTACAGTGATCACTGAAGATGTTTATACTCTTAATCAGCCATGCAGTGAACATTCAGAGTTCATATCAGAATTTTTTTTTTTTGGCTTAGTCAGGGAGAGCAGGCAAGCTAACAAGGAGCCAGTTGGGACCCCATTGCAGATACCTTTGGCTATGGTTCACCTTGACTGAGAGGGTGGAAAAGGAAGCCAGCAAGTAGGTGTGTTTGAGGATATCCCTGCAGATGTTCTGGCAGGGAGTGATTTTGATAATGCAATACCATGTGTGCATGCAGTTACACACAGTCAGGTTTGGAAACGAGCACGTGGATCTGGCAGCCTGGGGGAGGCCCAGACAAGACAGCACGCTTGCAGCCAGGACTGGTGAGGTGGTTACTTCAGAGAGGGAGCTGCCCTGTAGCAGTGAGACTGAAGGTGAGCTACAGCTGCTTGTAGGTACTGATGTTCCCTTGGACAGAGTGACTGCAAGGTTGACAGTGAGGCACCACTGTCAGAAAATACCAGACTTCCTGTGGAAGGGGAGCTGGGAAGGGTTACAGAGAGAGAGTTGAGACGGGCTTAGCTCTCAGACCCTACATTACAAGGCTTCAGGAAGGTAATTTAGTGAGGCACCATATTCTCAAGGAAAAGGGGAATCTGTATACTGCGACAAAGAGTTACTGTAGAGAGAGTGGACCCCTGAGGAAGGGCTAGGGAGGGTTAAAGAATACAGTAGTTATTAGTGCCCAGAGCCTACCATCTGGCATTTCTAGCCATAGCCCATAATATTCCCTTTGCAGGTCACGTACAAAGAGACGTGTTATGCAGAACTTCTATTAGGCCTGGGATTTCCAGAGATGTAACAGGGTACTGTAGGACCTGTGAGCAGTGCCAAAAGGTAGGCAAGGCAGGAGACAAGGTGAAAACTCCTTTGATGCCTTTGCCTTTGATTGAGGGGCTATTTCAGAGGGTAGCTGTGGAAATTGTGGGGTCCTTGAGTACCCCAAGTTCGACAGGGGAAAATATATCCTAGTTGTAGTAGATTATGCTACCAGATACCATGAGGCAGTGGCTCTGTCTTCCATTGAGGCAGAAAAGGTGGCAAATGCTTTGTTAGAGATTTTCAGCAGGGTAAATTTTCCAAAAGAAATACTGACAGAGGTGCCAGTTTCATGTCGGACCTGCTGGCTTGTCTGCGGAAGTACTGTGGGGTGAAGCACCAAAAGACAACCCCCTACTATTCCTAGACTAATGGTCTTGTTGAGAGGTAAATCTCTGCGCTCAAGTCCATGCCACGAGCATTTGCAGACCAGTTTAAGAGGGAGTGGGACAGATATTTACCCCATCTGTTTGCTTACAGAGAGGTTCCCCAGGAATCCACAGGTTTTTCACCCTTTGAGTTGCTGTATGGGCATAGGGTGAGGGGACCTCTAGATTTGATTTGAGATGAGTGGGAGGGTGAGTGTGACTCCCACAAGGAGTCTGTTGTGGCATATATCCTAAACCTCAAAACAAGGCTCAGGGAACTCATGGGCTTTGCCCTGGGGCACCTGGCAGAACCAACAGTAGAAAAAGGTCTGGTATGACAGGAATGCTCGAGCTAGAGAGTATGCTGTAGGGCAGAAGGTACTCTTTCTCATTCCTGTCAGACACAACAACCTGCAGGTAGCTTGGGAGGGACCCTACCAGGTGGTAAGGAAGGTCAGTGATGTTAACTACATGGTAGAACTGTTAGGCAGGGCAGAAATTGTACCATGTTAATATGTTGAAACCTTACCATGATAGGGGGCCCTTGTGCTAAGTATTGGCAATAGGAGGCAGGAGAAGTCTGAGAGGGGAATCCTATGGCTAGCAGGGAGCCAGCCAGGAAAATCCCAGATTACGATGGTGGAGCCTAGGGTTGCAGGTGTATGATGGGGCAGTGCAGCACAGTACTGGGGCTAGCAGTGCCAAGGCAGCTGGAATGTCAAGGCAGGAAATGGGGTGAGGTATTCCCAGGTAGGCTCAACCCTCTCGAACAATGTTTCTCAAGGGGCACGTGAAAAACTAGCTTGAGTTCTCGTGGGGGGAGAAGTGTGACCATCCGAAATGCCGCCAGCCCAGCTAGTTGGAATTTTGTAAATAATCATATGTCATTTGTGAACGTTAGTATGATCCGTAGGCTTGTCTTACAAATGTAAGAGAACTATATGTTATGTGTAAATTAAATTACTGGTGCACAAGTGTGTGAACTGTACATTCTGTACTGAGCTTCAGGAATGTAACCACAGTGAACTCTACTGGAAAAAGAGTTAACGTGCAAACTCTAAGAAAAAAAATGAATTGTTTTACGATTATGTACCTCTCAGCTTCACTGAAGGAGACAAGATGTCTACAGTTAGAGGTTTCTTTCTATTGCCTTGAAACTGAAATAATTACTAGGTTTCAAATGTGAAGTGTTTTTTTTTTTATTTATTGCTGTCTGAGACAGAAGTATTTTTGACCCAGAGATGTTGGTTTCTGTTAGCCTGTGAACTGAAGGCAGGTGACAAAGAATGATGTCATCCAGCTGACCCAACATTAATGTTTTGATATTAAATTAGTAACTCTGTCATTGACTGTACATTTTTTATTTGTCTCTGGACCTGGAAACATCTTGTCATCAGCACTTGCCTTGCTAATAGTAAGTAACCAGGATACAGTCATTTCTCATAGATGTAGATGGGAATATAGTAAAGATTAGTTTAGATGTTTTCTGGATTTACTTGATTGTCCTGCAGTGTGTTAAAATATTTTCTGTGATTCTGAGCTCTGTAGTCACTGTGCTGAGTTATTGAGTGTTGTCTTGTTCTTTTCTTATTATTAAATATATTTAAACCTTTTGATTGTGCCTGGTTTATTTAGAGATATTTAAGCTCTTGGCGTACTTGCATATGTATTTGGTGACACTGTATAGGCCACTCCTAAATAGCCTTGGTCAGACTTACCATTTGGATAATAGTAACATTACGCATTGGTCACCCTTTGGGAAGGGCCTTAAAGTAGCTGATAAGAGGTTCTGGTGGCAGTGACAACTACCTTATGGTACCTTGTGCCAGCCTTTCCCAGGTGTGTGTGTGTGTGTGTGTGTGTGTGTGTGTGTGTGTGTGTGTGTGTGTGTGTGTGCTCCTTGGCAGGGACATACAGCACTGGTTGGACAGAGAGAGTGCTTGGAGGACTTTGCTTGGAACCCTGGCTAAGGACTTAACTCTATAGCTGTGCCAGTGGGAAGTCTTATTGGGGATCTGGAGAAACCAGCCCCAGACTGACTGATCTCTGTGTGCTCTTAAGGGAAATTGTAATTTACTGTGTATGTACTTGTCATCCTCCCCAATGTGCACGTTCCTCACTGGTGCTAGTGGTGAGGATTGACTCTCTTTGGTTACTGGGCCAGTGCAGGGGAGTTACAACAGTTACACAGTATAAGGAGTTTTCTATCATGTTGCATACAAGCCGAGGAAGTAAAATATTGTGGGAGGAGTACTTGAAATAGCTGCTTTTAGATGAGCAGAATTCATTGTAACATTTCAAAAGTGCCACCGTTCTACAAATTTGCACTGTTCAGCAGTCACTTGAACAGTGGCATCAAAGACTGGTCAACTGTATGAATGTGAGAGTATAGGAGTGTGCTACTTCCAAAGGGGAACAAGGAGTCATTTTTAAAAGTAGCCAAAGAACGCTTAGCGAATCAGGGGAAATGCTCCTCAACAAAAATAGTGGCTTGTAAGCTAGAAACAATTTAAAATAACATTGATAAGAGTGAATGGGAAGAACAGCAAGACTAGCACAGAGAGGCATGATGGGGCGAAAGGACAAGAAGAAAATAGTTTATGGAACTTGTGCACAAGAATCAACACGTGGGTTATTTAGCCCTTAAATTGGGTATCCTTGGTGAAAGATGGGAGAGTTAATTTTGTAGCAGTCAGAAACATGGATGGCACAGTGGTGCAGCGGTAGTGTTGTCGCCTCACAGCGAGAGGTTCTCTGGTTCGAATCTTGGCAGGGGTGCCTTCTGTGTGGAGTCTGCATGTCCTCCCTGCGTTCGTGGGGATTTCCTCCCACGTTACAAAGACCTGCATTTTGGAGCATTTCTCCCTGAGACTCCACTGAAAATTGGCTTTGTTCCAAGTTGGACTTTCCCGGTTAACAAATGTTAAATAAATAAAATAAAAATAGATGTCAGCTTACCAGGATACACCGTTTCCAGGAATTGTACTAGAAGGGAAAGTAATGCAGCTAAGGAAGTGTCTGTATGGTAGGGCAAAAAAACATATAGGGAGGAGAGAATGTTTTATTATAAAACCTGCAAACTGAAATGGCACCACAATTGATGCTGGTATTTTAAACATGCCTCTTTTTAAAGAAACAAAATAGACAAAACAAGAGTGCATTCTCAAAGTAACGGGGTGGGGGGGCAAGGACTTACAAGGGGAACTCAGTATGCCATATGTTTACTTGGTGTACCTTGTCTGTAGTCCCATTCGGAAGGAAGTACATCTCATTCATGCCTTTGGATACAAATTAACTTTGGATGTGAAGGATTATACCCAACTCTGAAAGCATAACACCTGAGTAATGAGAATATTCCCAGCTGAAAAAAAAATCTGCAATTTTATCACATTCACTTGGTGCATTTTCTCAAATCTTTTATATGATAATGGAATGTGATATACAAAATGTAGTCAACTTTCTGTATTGCATATTCTTGTTATGTAAACTATTTGGGAAAATTCATTGCCTCTCAGGTTATTGGTATAAAAATATGGCATACAGTTGAAGCAGGAATAGTATAGATAAAGTACACACAACACAACACAAACCATGAAACACATACTTCACAAAATCAGTGTGCCATGCAATCACAGCCCTTAAGGAAAAATAACATACCCAACACACTAGTAATAGGTGACTCTATAGTCAGGCACACTGACATCCCACTCACTAAGCTGAATAAGGAGAAGGTTACTGTTCGCTGCCTCTGTTACCAGGATCCGCCACATAACACAAGCACTCGGGTCACTCCAGAACAAGTATGACTCTGTCATTGTCCATGTTGGTGTGAATGACCTGAGCTGTACCTTCCTGGACTACATGAAAAGGGACATGGAACAGCTCTCTGATCATGTAGCCCAGGCCAGTATGACCCTGACCCTGAGTAGCATCCTGCCTTCACCAAAAATGATACCAAGGTATAAAGAAAAAATGATCAATTTCAACAACTGGCTAAGTTTCTGGTGTTATTCAAAAGGGATCCAGTGTCTGTCCACCTGGGATGACATGCTCGACAAGCCACGCTGCTTCACTAGAGACTGCTTGCACCTGTCACCCTTAGGCTTTCGAGTACTGGCCAAGGCTCTTGCCACTCTCATAGTGCCTTTTTTACGCAAGACTCAAAAGGCAAACCCACCGCCGTAAATAGCACAAGTAACAAAAAACTGAGGGTAATGTTACTCAATGCCAGAAGTCTAAACCTCAAAATGCATGCATTCGAGGCGCTCCTCAGTATGGAGAAAATCGATATATGTGCAGTAACAGAAACCTGGTTTAAGGCTCCCCAGCACTACCAGGCTACAACTCATACCATACATTTCGGCCAAACCTGGACTGAAATAGAAAAGGCAGGGGTGTATCCATATTCATCAAGGATACTCACACCTCCAGGTTAGTGGCACAGCACGATGCTTCAGAGATCATCCACGTGCAACTAATAACGAGCAAAACTGCAATTCAAATTGTAGCTTGCTACAGATCACTCGCCATGTCCCAGGACCCCCATTCGCATTTCTGGAAACAGTGGGGAACATAAAGGTCCTACCAAACACCCTAATATTGGATGATTTCAATTACCCAAACATTAAATGGGAGAACTACTCGAGCACTAACTCCCTTGCCCAACATTTCCTAGAATTTATAAACTCAAATGCCCTGGATCAACTGGTCAACACTCCCAGAGGTGACAACATATTGGACCTGGTCATCACCAACATGGGCGACTGGTGTTCCACACTGGAGGTCAACCCCTTGCTGGTTAGATCTGACCATAAAAAAGTCACTCTAAATGTCCACATTCTGCCCCCACCCCCGGACAAGGAATCCACCGTGAAAAACTTCGAAAGCAAACTTCACGTTACTTAAGACCGAGGTGGAAAGTTTTCAAAGCCCCCAAGCTGCAAAATCCTTTAATAATGCATTCTACGGGCTCCTACAAGAATGCATGGATCATGCTATCCCAAGCAAAACCAAGACTCATTCCTCCAAGAAAAGGAAACCAGTCTGGTGGACCTCTGCCATAAACAAGCTGTACAATAGGAGGAGGAAACTAGTACAGAAAAGAGTAAAATCCCAAGGAGGGAAGACATCCCTGATCAGTATCAGCAAAAAACTACAATCCCTCATAAAATCATCCAAGGCGAGCTTTGAAAGAAAAATTGCCAGGGACTCCAAAGATAACTACAAGGCACTCTTTTTAGCTATGCCAAGAATCTAAGTGGCAATGCTCAGATCTGCTCGGAGTTGGTGCAGAATGGCACAGAATACACTGAGCCGACCGATATCGCCAACATCCTGGCAGACAGGTTCAGTGCAAACTTCACCCCCCTCTCAGCCCAAAAGGGCCCATACCGGAAGAATGTAGAGCCCCTGAAATCAGACACTCTGGTTAAAACAGCCCTCTCCAAAGCCAAAAACACAGCATCAATGGGGACCGGATGGTGTCCCAGGCTGCGTCCTACACAAGCTCAAAGACTGACTAACCCCTCACCTAAACGCACTGTTTCAAACTCAGCTTCTCCACAGGCTACGTACCCATGGAGTGGTGCACAGCAATGGTTATTCCGCTCCACAAAGGTGGAGCCACAACAGACCCCGGGAACTATCACCCTATAAACCTGACTAGCTTGGTCTGCAAGGCTATGGAGCGCATCATCATGGAACTCGTTAACAGAGACCTTGGTTAACCTCCAAACACTGGACCCTACCCACTTCGGCTCTAAGGGCAGATCATGCCTCCTGAACTTGGTGGACTTTTTGAGACAGATACCAAGGCTATAGACTAGGGAAAGGTGGTACACATAGCCTACCTAGACCCTGCAAAGGCTTTCGACACCATTCCCCATTCTGGTATTATAGACAAGCTCACCTGCCTGAACATAAATCCCTACGTCACAAGATGGGTTGCCAACTGGCTCATGGACAGAACCCACATGGTGAGAGTTGCGGGAGCTAGGTCCGAGACTAAACCAGTTACAAGTGGCGTTCCCCAGGGCTCAGTCCTAGGATCCCTCCTGTTCGGTATATACTTCTCAGAGGTACAGGCAAGCACAGGAGGACTATGGCTGACCAAGTTCGCAGATGATTGCAAACAAGGGGCTATAGTTGACTCTAGCTGACCCAGACATCCTCCAAAAGGGTCTCATTGAGACGGATACCTGGTGTCAAAATCATGGCCTCAAGCTAAATGCCAAAAAGTGCATAGTCATCCCCTTTGGAAAAAACAAAGTACCCACAAACTACCACATAGGTGGTAGTCCCCTAAATACGGAAGACATAATAAGGAATCTGGGGACCCAAGTAATCTCTCCTTTGATAATCACATTGCCAAAGTAGTTAGAAAATCCTATGTGGCCTACCTAATCACAAAAGGGTTCGCATCCAGATCAAAAGAGGTCATTGTGCCCCTCTACTCATTAGACCCATCACAGAGAGTACAACGCCCCATTTGGGATGTACCTTACAAGACACCTGCAACAGCTGGAAAGACCACAGAAGTACCTCACCAAGAGGAACACTGGCCTCAAACATTTGTCCTATGCAGCTCGACTGAAGAAACTCCAGCTGTACTCAGTTGCATACAGCCTACTCAGAGGTGATCTCTGCCTGATATACAAGACCATGTCCAACCCAGAACTGGACATTCTCACCTAAAGTAAACCATATCCCCTCGAGCCACATGCTCTATGGATCTAAACATCACCACAATAATAAATAGGATGTGCTGGAGGGATAGATTCCTGTCCCAGAGACTTTCCATGCTTTGGAACAAGATTCCAATCTACATTAGGCAGAGCTCCTCTAACACTCTTCAAGAGAAACCTTGATGAGTGGATGGGAAAAAAAGTTTACCCCAGGGATCACTTCAGTGGCTCTGCTGGACAGAGGCACAGGGAACTAATCTAAGGAGGCGGCGAAAGCCAACACATTCTGGCTAAGCTTATAAATGCCTTTGGGCAGATAGCCTAGTACCTACCTATGAACCTATAGCTCTCTTGATATTTTATGCTTTGTGTGCATCATAAATTTGAAAATGTTGTATAGTAATGTTGAATGGCCTTGCTTATGTGTCATAGGACTGGATTTTAGTTTGCCTTAAAGTATGCCAAGTCAGATCTGCTTAAAAATAAACAAGTCACTTTTTCAGTGGCTGACGTGTTGGCTACCCTTAGTTTGGACATTATTTCCAGTTCCTGATTTTTGACCTTTCTCATTTGATATGTAATTATCAATTGATTGACTACTTTGCTTGATGTGTGTTGAAACATGAGATGTATTGAGCCTCCCTTGCTTTCCGCTAATTATTTGCCCTGTGAGAGTACAGCATTGCTAGAACAGCTTTCTTGCCAGTCTGCGTGGGTTTGCCTCACTCTAACTACCTGTAATTTACTTTACAACTTTGTAAGCCCACCACCACTTCCTGATTTATGGCTTGCCTGTTACATGACATTTTGTCATTAGACACATTGATGAGCTTGCAAGTTTGGATGGTGCAGGATAGTGTCTTGAGTACCAGTTGATAGTGAAGTGATGTGATGGTGGGCCTGTAGAAATGCAATACCTGATTCTGAAACTCCCAGCAGTGTAAAACTGCGATCCAAAAATGTGAAACTGTGTAAAATGTCCTTTAAAAGAGCAACAAGGAGAAACTGTGCTGCCTTATACTCATCACTATGGGGATTGCAACTGATGCAGAAAATTTTTACATAAGTCAGAATGACTATATCTTAGGCAAAGGGTGAGTACTTTGAGGTACTGTAGCCTTTAACATATATATATATATATATATATATATATATATATTTTTTTTTTTCCTCTGCCTGCCACTGGCAGTCTATTACTGTGGTCACTTAGTTGACCTATTCATTCCACTGTGGCCACTAAGGGCAAGGGTTGGGTCAACCCAAGTGGGGAGTGAGAGAGAGAGATTCTGCATGCAGAAATATAGTTCTGCATACTAACAAGCTGATTTCAAGCTTGTTCTGTGAGTGAAATATCCCCATCAGTGTGACACAATTGTCTTTAGACCCCCACCCTGCTGTGAAGTGAGCGGGTGCTATAAGATCATGTTCCACTTCTGCTGTAGCATTTTTGCACTCCTCTAACCTGACAGTCACTCTGCTGTGGTAAGATTAGTAGCATGACAGCAAAACTACACTCCTCCCTGACACACAGTTGTCACCCTCCCCTAAAGAAAGGTGGGAATGCAAAACTCCATCACACCTTTCCTTTCCTTCATTGTCTCCACCAGTGCCAAGGTCACTGATTGAAATCTGGTTGCTTGGATTGTAGGTAGGGCTCCTTTCCTTTATGCTATGAGTTGACGCTGTAACCTTGGATGTGGTGTATGTTTTTTTCCCCCCCAGGTTGTACTTTTCTGTTGTAATACCCTTAGGATTGTAATCCTACAGTTCTGATGCTGGTTACACTGCAAGTCCACTGAGTGGCAGGGCCTCTTCATCTGTAATTCTGAAATTGGGAGAACCATTTAGAGTACAGATGCCTGTACAGGTAAAGTCCTTGCAGTTTCATTTTAGAATGCTTTTATTAAGATGTTCATCGTGTTGCACTGCTACAGTCATTGCACTTGGGTTATCCTGTCGTCAGGCGGTCCCGCAGTCGGCCAGAGTTCCAAAGTCTTGGTCCGGCGTCTGTTGCTGTCGTTTCTTCACGGACGTCAGTGCGCCAGGGGTATATAAGATGCATCCAATGCCATTTTCTTCAGTCTTTCCTGCCGCACGGTGCCCAAAGCAGAAGCAGTTCGCAAGTGCCGGTCGGCCGATTCCTGAGATTTTCGTATTTGAGTTTCAGATCTGAAGTCTTCAATAAAGCTAAGTACCCCGTTGGGGAACCTTTTTTTTCTTGCCTCAGACCAATGTCAGAAAAAGTTAATAATTGTATTTCTTGTGGGAAGCAAATACCTCATAAGGACTTCCACTCGTACTGTATTCCATGCCTAGGCCCTGATCACGACGTCACTAGTTGTCGGTTTTGTGCTAGATTTAACAAACGCACTATAAAAAAGACGTTTTGATTTTGATTTGCACTACTTTGGCCGAAGGTTCAATTATACTATGCCGTCGGATCAACGGACTACCTCAATACCGAAAAAACGCAAATACATGGATAAAGACAGACATCCGAGGTCCAAAACCGACGAAACCTCTTCTAGGCCAGTCGCCGGTTCTCAGTGAGGCGCTTTCGCAGCCCCTGACACCTGCTACCTCAGATCCACAGGCTGCTTCCGACTCCACGTGGAGACAACTAGACCTCTGGAAACGCAAGGTATTGGGCCTATGGAAACTAATCCCTGAGATGGGTCCGGAGACGCTGAGCAGGCATCTGCTTCTGAGGGTGTTTTCAGACCTTCACAATTTACCATTAAAACAACAGCCAAGACAAAGGTACCATTAAAGACGAAGAAACAAGTACAGCATTCTCCTGGACAGTCCTCCATACCTAAGAAACAGATGCTTAAAATGGCCGAAGACCTCATTACTCTAATCAGGGGGTTCCCATCCCCCTCCTGAGAAAAGGCCTAGGCAGGATACAGACTATGATTCCTCTGATCAGGTTTCCATTTCCTCTGATTCCTCTTCAAACCAGGGATACTCTCTACCCCTCTATGAGGACTCTAATGCTGAAGGGATGCTCTCTACCCCCCATATGAGGACTCTGATTCTGAAGAATCTATCCCTTCAGCCACTCCTCCTGAGGATTATTTTTTGGGGAAACTTTACATACCATGAGGGTGCATTTCCACTGGGAAAGTCAGGATTACTCAGAATCCAAGAAAAGGCTCAGGGATTTCCTTTTATTGCCTCAGCACAGGCCGCTGGCTATTCCGCCTGTGCTAGACATTGTGGATGATGTGTTCTCTGAATCCAGCTTATCTCTTTATTCTTTGTCCCCTGCTCCAGCCAAGCCAGACAGGTAGGTATTATAGAGGGCAAACAACCAGAACAAATAACAGTGAGTCCCAGCTCTACTTTCCTTAAAAGTTTATTAAACTCAGTCCAATTTCTCTTATTATTTCTCTAGCGCCTCGGCCACAGCCTTTACAGAGTAAAACATTTGTTACTTCTAAAAACTCACAATATATACAAAAAGATATAATTAATTCAATTAAACAATTAATTAATTAAAGAACATAAATTGAAATATTTAAAGTTATAGCATTAAATAAGGCTCTGCCAGTTGCATTCTTTATTCAATCGATATGGAAACAAAGTACCATATTTCATAATCAAAATTGATTCTTTCTGTCTCAATATATTTTTTTGATGTTCCATATTATTGAAATGAAGTGGTACATGTTCCAATATAGTGACTTTCATGCAATCTTTATTGCCATGATGTTCAGTGTTAAAATGTTCTGCAATGGGACTATTAAATTTCTTATTTTCCACATCTCTAACATGTTCCTTAATTCTATCTGCTAACGTTCTCTTAGTTTCACCAATATAATATTTATTACAAGAACAAAAAATAGTGTATATTATTCCTTTACTTAAACATGAATATTTAGCTCTAGTAGTAAAGTTTTTCTTATTAATTCTCTCCACCTCCGTAACTATATATTTATAGATGGAACAGTTACCACAAGGAAAGGTTCCTATTAAATTAGTATTAATTAACATGTTAGCTCTAGGTTCTTTATATATGCTGTGTACCTTGAAGGCTTTTACCTTTTTTATAGGATATAACCAACTTAGTATTTTTTAAAGAGCTAATTTCTTTTTTAATGAAATCCCAATACTGTTTTATTAATCCATTAATAGTACAAGAAAAATGAGTGTACTTAGTGACGACAAACATTCTTTCTTCATTTGATCTTTTCTTATTATATTTATTATTCTTATACCTATTCCCAAATTTATTTATATAATTCATATCTTTGAATACTTTATTGAAGCTGTTCTCAACATCTAATTGATTATACCCTCTGGCTATAAATATATTAGCTGCCTTGAGGGCTTCATCATAAGCCAATTTGATGTCAGTATTCAACCTTTTAATTCTTATAAATTCTCCATACGGAATAGCTGTTAAGGTGTGTATAGGGTGGCAACTACTGCCACACATTTTCCAGCTAATTTCATTAAATTTTCTATAAATGCCAGTATGTATCAGTTGACAATTAATACCCTTAAGTGTAATATCTAAAAAATTAACTTGAGACCCCATTTGTAGATCATCAAAACTAATACCAAAATTATTATTATTTAATTCATCAATAAATTGTCTAGAAAAATTATAACCACCATAACAAATAAAAAATAAATCATCAATAAATCTGTAGTACTTAATAACATTTTCTAAAAAATTGATGTCTATAAAGAAATTTATTTTCAAATAGTCCCATAAATAAGTTCGCATAAGCAGGGGCGAATGCAGCCCCCATAGCTGTTCCCATAAGTTGTTTATACAGTATGCCATTGAATTCAAAAATATTGTGAGTTAAACAGAATTCAACTAGTTCTAATATGTAATAAGTTTTGGGACTCTCACCTAAAAAAAATTTAATAGCTTCCAAACCCAAAACATGAGAAATATTCGTATAAAGACTCACTACATCAACTGTAGTAAAATACATTCCTTCAACCCAACATATATCTTTAATTTTATGAAGGAAGTCATAGGAGTCTTTGATATACGATGGAAGTGAAAGGACCTCTTAACAAAATTTCATGTAATAAAGTACATAAATTTAATAGCTTCCAAACCCAAAACATGAGAAATATTCGTATAAAGACTCACTACATCAACTGTAATAAAATACATTCCTTCAACCCAACATATATCTTTAATTTTATGAAGGAAGTCATAGGAGTCTTTGATATACGATGGAAGTCAAAGGACTTCTTTTAACAAAATTTCATGTAATAAAGTACATACATTATAAGTAAAAAATCCATAAGCTGACACTACGGGACGACCAGGTGGTCGTTCTACACTCTTATGAACCTTAGGCAAACAGAAAAATTTTGCTATCTTACTATTTTTAATTATTATTTTACGATCAACATCAAGTTTAGTAAGATAATGTAATCTAATGCCTTTGTGTAATAAAGCATTAAACTCTAATTCTGCTTCTTTCAAATGAGAAACATTTATCCTAAGGTATACAGCTTTGTTATCAAGATGTTTCATGCACATATTAAGGTAATCATATGAATTTAAAACAACCAATTTACCCCCTTATCTGAGGGTTTAAAAACAATATTGTTGTTAATACCTGCAATTTATTCCATTCTATTTTTGTTAAATTGTAACATGAGTTTTGTCTCAAAGTCTTCAAGTTCTTTATCCAACATAATATTCAACATAGAATCAAACTTTTGTATATTAGAATTTTTACAAGGGGGTAAAAAAGAACTAGTAGTCTTAAGCATACTGGTATCTAACACACTATAAGCGTTACTTTCACTTTCATCATCCGAAAAACAAGAAAAGAAGCTTTCGTCACTTTCAATATCGCTAGTGGATAACTGTTCATTAACAGAATTAACATTATTATTAGGATATTCACTTAATCTAAAGAAATATTCTTTCAAATTCATCTTACGACATAGCTGAAACAATTCTATTTTTAACTCATGCCTCTTAGGAAGACAGGTATGTACAAATTTGAGACCTTTCTCCAAAATAGATAATTCTATATTGTCAAAGTTGTAATTCGACAAATTAACAACATAATTTGTAGTTAAAGTCTCATTAATCAATTTATGTCCATCTACCTTTTTTGTATCGTCCATCGCCCGAGTCTCTATGGCGTTCTGAATTCGACCATCCCCTTTTCCTCGAATTGGCATATTGACCATTTGGTTCTGAGTAGGTCTTCCGAAATGTTTCCGAATTGGCAGCTCCTGGTAAGTCTGGGAAGTTCTCCCTGTCGTCTTCTTCCACTGACGACGCCCCACTCTCGCCAGACAGGAAGCTTTTATTTTTGTATTGTCGGAGACCGGATTTCCTCTCTGAAAGTTCACGTTCTTTTTCTTCATCCTCTGGTTACTAGAGAACACAAACGCCCTCTTGTGTTCATAATCCCGTATGTCCCTAGTTAGTTTATATTTTTTCCGATCTATGAGATCTTTTTCATAGTTAGTCAGTTTAGTATTTATATTAACAAGAAAATTTTCTAGTGTTGAACTAGATGTAATGTTAACTAACTGTTCACACACTTGTTTAGTTTCAATAATAAGTTTGTCTTTTTTAATATTGTCTCTTTCGATGAGTATGGAAACCCATTCAACACTACAACGGTGTGCAGCCGCTATCCACCGTTCTTGGAACTTGAGTTCCATCTCATCTGTAGAATCAAACGGTGTGGATGGATTCTTAATGGACCTCAAACCTCGTGGCGTAATATCTAATTCAGCATATCTCTGTAGACTGCCAATATTATAGAATATTGAGGTTTCTTTGAAAATTAATTTCTCAAGTCTAGAACATAAATCTCGTGCATCAGGATTATCTGGAATGTCAGATTTTTTGCCCACCATAGCAAACGGATTAGCGGTGGTTCTCTTACGGGAATCTTCCCATTTTCTCATAATTCCCATTCCCGAACCCCCTGGAACATCGGGGGTAGTATTTTTCACACCAAACAAAGAAGTATCAGCATCGTTAGTATGTGGAACATTATTACGGTTACTAATTTCACCATTGCGATTAAATAGTTCCATACCTGTTTCTCTTAAAAATACGTGGAAAGGAGCACATGGACTCACTGGTCATATTGAAAAGACCACAAAAGTAGCAAAAATATCAGCAAACAACCAGAACAAACAACAGTGAGTCCCAGCTCTACTTTCCTTAAAAGTTTATTAAACTCAGTCCAATTTCTCTTATTATTTTTCTAGCGCCTCGGCCACAGCCTTTACAGAGTAAAACATTTGTTACTTCTAAAAACTCACAATATATACAAAAAGATTAATTAATTCAATTAAACAATTAATTAAAGCACATAAATTGAAATATTTAAAGTTACAGCGTTAAATAAGGCTCTGCCAGTTACATTCTTTATTCAATCCATATGGAAACAAAGTACCATATTACATAATCAAAATTGATTCTTTCTGTCTCAATATATTTTTTTGATGTTCCATATTATTGAAATGAAGTGGTACATGTTCCAATATAGTGACTTTCATGCAATCTGTATTGCCATGATGTTCAATGTTAAAATGCTCTGCAATGGGACTATTAAATTTCTTATTTTTCACATCTCTAACATGTTCCTTAATTCTATCTGCTAACGTTCTCTTAGTTTCACCAATATAATATTTATTACAAGAACAAAAAATAGTGTATATTATTCCTTTACTTAAACATGAATATTTAGCTCTAGTAGTAAAGTTTTTCTTATTAATTCTCTCCACCTCCGTAACTATATATTTATAGATGGAACAGTTACCACAAGGAAAGGTTCCTATTAAATTAGTATTAATTAACATGTTAGCTCTAGGTTCTTTATATATGCTGTGTACCAAAAAATCTTGAAGGCTTTTACCTTTTTTATAGGATATAACCAACTTAGTATTTTTTAAAGAGCTAATTTCTTTTTTAATGAAATCCCAATACTGTTTTATTAATCCATTAATAGTACAAGAAAAATTAGTGTACTTAGTGACAAAAAACATTCTTTCTTCATTTGATCTTTTCTTGTTATATTTATTATTCTTATACCTATTCCCAAACTATCCATTTGCCAACTTTTTATCCAAACCCCCAGAATAAAGGGGAGAAACTTCTGCATTCTTTGGACATACACAGGCAGCTACGCTTCTACTTGGACAAAACAAAAGCTTTCAGGAAAACTGAGCAACTGTTTGTAGCAAATGCTGCAGGATCACAGGGCAAGGCTATCTCAAAGCAGACTATATCCAAATGGATAGGACACTGTATTCATTACTGCTACACACAGCATGGAAAATCAGTCCCAAATAGCATTAGGCCACATTCCACCAGGGCAACAGCCACTTCAGTAGCCTTTCTCAGAGGAGTACCTACCAAGGAAAGTTTGGAGGCTGCAACTTTGGGAGTTCAGTGCACACCTTTACCAAGCATTACCACCTGCCTCTTTACTCTAAATCCAGAGCAGGATTTGCCACTGCAGTTCTGCAGGGCCTCCTAGCCAATCCTAACTCTTTATAGACCAGCCACCAACCTTAGCTTTGGGATTACCCTCCTTCCATCCCCTCTGAACTAGCTGGACTTGTCTATACCTTTCTATCCTATACAACCTTTGTGGTGTATTTGCTTGTAACTGAAGGTATTGTTTTTATTTTATATGTATATTTTTTTATTAGCAATATGTATTGCCTACCTATTGGGGGCACCTGACATCTGGGGCAAGAAAAACTGAAGAAAATGGTGCCAGATGCTTCTTATATACCCCTGGCGCACTGACGTCTGGGAAGAAGCAACAGCAACCGACGCCGGACCAAGACTTTGGAACTCTGGCTGACTGCGGGACCGCCTGATGGCAGGATAACCCAAGTGTAATGACTGTAGCAGTGTGAACACTCTAACATCTGCATTTATGGTAGGTACAAAACTGTACTTTTCATTTTGTGGTCATCATTCGTAGGGTGGCTTTACTTAAGCTAAGTCATAACAAGGGTCTGCTTAACAATTAACAGTGAAATGACAATGGTAAATCTTGTAGTACAGAAGAGCATGTAGACAGGCGTGCTTGTAAGTGACATTTAAGGATGGAACATAAGATCTGTTGCAATATCAGCAATGAAAATGTACTAAGAATAGCCATAATTAGTGGGAGTGACTCCTGTTAATGGAGCCAAGTCTCGTTCCTATTTGCTGTATGGTTTATTGTTTGGTCTTGCATTATATTTGCATAACACACACACATTTGCACAGTTGAAGAGCAAATGTATAATTGTGTGGTTACCAGTATTGGACCTTGCTGCCTGACCCTTACAGTATTTTGTGCATGTTACTTATTTGTACAACTTATTCTCTCTTGCGGGAAAGTTGACTGTTTTTATACACTATACATATGCATATGTGTGAAGTGTAACACACAGATAGTATGCTAGGGCAGAGTAGTCTTTCATCCTGAAAAGTGAATCTGGATTATTGTGAGGTCTTAAAGCAAAGTAATTCCAGTGCAAGAGGTCTTGAACCTTTCAGGCATCTTAATGGCTTTACCTGCCTGGAATATTCTTCCAGACTGACATTGTATAACGGGGGAATCACTTCTTGCAAGTGAAACAAATGTGGGAATTGATATAAACCTTGGGCACTTGTACTCTATCTAGCTGTGCAGTTCATGCCTCATCCTTGGGAAGTGATATTCTTTGCTCCATGCTCCTTTGATGGCATGGCTGCGAGTCCTTCCCTCTGTATGACACCGGTATTGGCATGGCTGTGAGCTGTTCCCATGACTGTGGCTCTGACGTGTTTTAGACAAAAATGCATCTTGCTTCTTTCAGGCGTTGTCTGTATGTCTTGACTGTGATACTTTGCTTTGGGTAAAAGTCTGGAAGACCATAGATTATCTTCAGTTTGTAAGCAAAACGGTGCAGTTCTGTGTGTGCTTTTTTTTTTCCTTCCCCTTTTTGAGTCATGCGAGTCATGTCTGCTGTACTTCTGCTTTGAATCAGTTTGTAACAGCATCATTCAGTCTACATTAACAATATTGTAAGACAGTCCTCCTCTTCTCAACTATCCTGGTTGAAGTCCTTAGCTGCTTTTGGCATAGCTTCATAGTCTTGATAATTTAGCTCTGAATTATGATTCTGTTTCCATCAAAATTATCTACTCAGTTTCTTCGTTAATTCAAGGATAATGTAGATTGGAAATTGTATGTTAAAAATGCCATTTTGCTCATGTTTCAATTGCCATTTTGCTCATGTTTCATATGCCATTTTGCTCATGTTTCATGAATACAGTTTTGAAAAATGTACCAATATTTATAGCAGTTTCAGTACAAATGTCCCATAGAATAAGCATGCTGTTAAGTCAGTCTGTAGCTTGTTGATTCACAAGAGTTACAGAGATGTTTGCTTTGTTGTTTGGGATAGTACAGTTGGGCTGGACCCATTTTTAGTGGAATCCTGTAGAGAAAACTTTATTACTTAGTTAAATAGTAATTTTCTGCATTTATTGTAAATGGTCAACAATGACCAGGTACCTTTTCCATCAAGCATGCATTAATCCTGCAGCAGTTTTTTTCCATGGACCTTTGGGTAACAAAGTGGGGATAGAGCCTCCTCTTTTGTGTAGTCCTTTGCAGAATGCATGTGCAATGCAACTCCAGAATAATTAGCTGTGCTGCTGTCCTGTAATTGTGCCATCCTTTTCTCTGATAACTAATCCATTACTGAAAATTGGTGTCTGGAAGTAACCTCTCAAGTCTGTTATGACATGATGCTATTTTCTGGCACTGACTTACTAATTGCTGCATTTTTTTTCTTCTCCAGCACTGCTGTATCATGGCAGTACAATTTCTGCTTACTTCACATGGCAACTTTGAGTTATCCTGTGTCTCCAACTTTTGATTTGACTTCTAAAATTCACCTGTAAGAGTCTTATGTTTTGCATATATTCTACATTTTGTTCATTTCACTTCCTCTGATCTGTTTATTTTGACAGAACTATCTGTGCTTTTGCTGTATCCATAACTTACTCAGCTTGCAACTCTGTTGTAACTGTGGAGTTTATAATTTGCTTAATTTGATTTTGATTGTTGCTGTTATAACTATAGAGACTTTATACCCAGCTTACAATTAAAATAGGCTTTACTCTTATGGACATCCAGGTTAATAAATTGTGATTGAACAGTAATATAGAAGTCCTCAAATCCTTTTACTATTATCTTCATTGCAAGCTGTTTTCCTTGACCTTGAAATGTTTTGACACTGAATCTCATGAAATGCATTAATAGTTTCTCACTGCTTCTTTGTCCAACTCATACACAGTGGTGATCAATGACTGGTTTGATCTGATTGTAAAACAGATTTGTCTGTAGTTTATATTCCAAAAATGTAATGTGTAAACGTCCCATCAGACTTTCTAGGCTTTACTTGCCAATTGCATTGTTCTGTCTCACAGAAGAGTAATTTAGCATAAGGTGCCTAGTTGTAACTCACTTGCTCATGTATTTCCTAGGCTGGAGCTGTTTATTTTTCTCAGTACAGTTTTTGTATTTGTTTTAAATCCATATATCCTTTCATTGATCTGTCTTTTGACTGGGTTAATCCCACTAGGCTAGTAGCCTTTTTTCAGATGAGACTTAAGGTGGTATTTGTACTGTTAGGGGAAATTTGGCCAGGGCTTTGGGGAACTTCCTCTACCCTTTTTGATGGGTGTTGTGGGGTTATCACCTGAGGTACCACCAGCTCAGGCAGATGTGACCTTGGTTTAACTTCTCATCCAAAGGATGAGTTGTTTACATTGTTATCATTATTATGATGATGGAGTCTAACATGGTCTTCACCTTCTGCAAAACGTGTTCTTGTACTAGATTACATCTGATGAAATAATCTATTTGGCTAAATGTCTTGATTCTTGTATTGGAATTCTACAGCTATTAGTTGTCCTATAATATTTAAATGTTCCAGTTCTCTGCGAATAAAATAATTAGTTACCCTGTCTGAAGCCGGAAAGTATCACTGTGTATCCACGCAGAGGGTCCAAATGACTTTTGACAACTGCAAGGGCCACATGATATTTAAATGACTGTACCTTGAATGCAACACACCTTTAGCATAGGATGTAGAAATATCTTCATGTCTTTGTTGAAGTCGGCAGCATGAGATGTTCTAACCTTAAGACTGTGATGTTTGGGTGGCAGACACTGTAGCTGTGGTCTAAGCTCCTTGTGGTCTTTACTTGGACAGAACTCTGTAGAATCAAGCGTACTACATGATGTGCAACTTCATGTAGGTAGGCTATTGTCTTCTAAGTCTACATGCCCCATAATGTTTATCCTCTTTTAGAGTACATGGATAAGAAAAAACTGTGCGTGTTTGTAATAAAATGTTCCTGTGCCGCAGAAAGGGATATTACAGTGTTGTGGAACTTTTAAGACGGTTTCAAATCTTCTCAGGATACAAAACTAGTGAAGCTAAAGCAAAGGCAATAGTGAAAAAATGATGTACCCACACACTAATTGGTCCAACAATATCCATATTTATGGGGACACGATAAACTAAAGTATTTAAGAATATGGATTTGAAATGACTCTGTTGTGGCAGATAAGGATATGTGGCAAGAGGCTAAACAGAAGATAATACAAAAATTGAGAAACTGGAAGCTTTGTTATGTGGATAAGATACAAGCCATGTTTTTAGTCCCTTTAGTCCCTTTAGTCTTGTACACAGGTCAACCAGAGGAAAAGCTGTGGATAGCAATTAAAGAGTTGAAGGATTTTATACGGGAAGCGAAGACGGCAAGGGTCAAGTGGGATAAGCTGATCCTTCCAGTAGGATTACCCAATTTGAGGTGGTATTTTAGAGCAACACAGTTAAGGCTCTTAATACATAGCACAAGCAGAAAACTATAATTCAAAGTGGAAAGAAATGATGATGATACAGGAGGAAGCTCGAGAAATAATGTGAGATTGGGATTTTGGATGCAGACTCTTAAGAAGAGCAACAAAAGTCATACAGAATATTATACTCCTAAAATAGCAGGGAGTATTCTAAGAACCAAAGCAGCACAAGAATGGAGAAAAGAGATTTTGCCGATTTTAAGGATGACTGTGGTCAGGGATACATAATATTGCAAGAGGAGGCTGGAATTTGTTTGGAGAAAACTGGCAAAGTAATCCAAGGTATTGGGTCCAAATAAATAGAAGGAAAAGGTAATAGAATGGGAAGAGGCCAAGAATTTATTTGGACTGCAGGTTAGAGATTGCCTTCCCTATCAAGTATTAATATCAGAGGTGCACATGAGGTTGTTGGGTACCACTACATGTGGCAGTTGTAATTACTGCCAATATGTTGTGGACTACAAGGACGTCACCCTAAGTAACACCAGTCGAACAAAAATTATAATTAGTAGAAGTGACCGTAACTTAGTTGGCCTGATATACATTGCATTGTGTAACCATTGTCTTTCCTTTTATGTAGGAAAGACCAAAAGGAAATTAGTGAAAAAGATATACGAACATTTGTATGATGCAAGAAAAGCTAACTTTGAACGATGTACTTGTACTGGCTTTAAGAAATTTGTTTTTGGGATACTGGAAATTGTCCCACATGATACCAGTGGGGAGCATGGGAAAGTAAATTGGAATGTAAGGAAACTCCTCTGCAATTTAGACTGGATACCACTCAAAAAACAGGTCTGAACGATTATATCTCTATCAATTCAGTGTTAAAAATGAGAGCAGCCAAACTATGGATTTAATTACATTATTTTTTCTCTTTATTTGCGAGCTTTAATGCATGGTATTAAAATGTGTTTTTATCTCTACATTTCTTATTTCTTTAGTATGTAGAGTTATATTTATGTGCCTTTCAGATTTTTAATTGGACGATGGCTTTTATAATTTCTTAATTGTTGAATTGTATAATTGTTCCATATATTGAGCACAGGAGCCAATTCCTTCTTTAGTTCTGAAGCAGTCCAGTGAAGGAGGAAAGCGCTCAACTTTATGGTGATTATGTTACTGTTCTAATAAACTTGGAGCTGGTTTTTAACCTGGGGTCAGGGCTGACTGTTTTTTTTTTTTTTTTTATGATTCTACAAGTTGTTGCACGTTTGCACACCTGTTTTTATGGTAAAGAATCCTTTGCTGTATGTCACCATTACATGTAGCTCCTTGTTTAGAGCATTTCACTTTAATTTCATACATTTTTAGATTTAAGTACATGTTTTAGCCTTTCTCATTATGCTTTGCTATGGTATGTAGGCTGCTTTTTCACCCGACCTTCTTTGGTATATATTCATGAATTTCTCGCATCCATACACTACTGCTTATGCTTCCTTTTGTGAGTATGTTGTGGTATGTCCAAGTCATGCAGAGTTTATTTAGCACTCTGCTCCAGATTGCAAAAGAAATATTACTAAATAGTCACCAAGCAAAGTGTTATGTCTCTACTTTCTGTAATGATTCCCACTCTAAGCAGTTGGGGCTCTGTTTCCTTCCTGAGGTTGCCTTTGTAGGCATCTGAATGAGGCATCCTCAACTCAAAATGAATGCTGGACACTGAGCCTCTGTCTTGAGACCTTAACAAAATTGCCATGACTAAGAACGGCCCTGGTTTTATGATGGATAGATTATGTAATTTAGTCTCCTAATAGTGATCCATTAATCAGAACATGCAGTAATCTCTCTAGAAGCTATTGTAGAGCATTTTGTTACTGTTAACTGGTCTCTTTGGAAGATATGGTATATTTACCATACAACTGGCTTAATATCTTCCTAGTAGTTCATTGTTGATTTGTCTATAATCTTTAACTAGTTTCTTAAGCATGTCAAAACTCTCCTTATTCATAACTTGGTTCTCTAGCAGCTATGTATAATTCTTCAACATAATTGGGGACAAACTTTGCATTATGCTGTTATCATCCCTATACATATTTTGGGGGCTAACTTTGTATTACACTGTCATCATTTCTAGAAAAACATCTGTAATACCCAATTGATGTTTTCTTATCTGCATCCGGTTACAGTCCCTCTGTTATGATGCATTTCTTGAATTTCAGGCTTGAACATCATTTTACATTTGCTATAAGAATCTCTTGTCAGACTGTTCTTAGGTCTGATTCCATACTAACAGGTAACTTAAACATGGAAAGCAGTGCAACAGCTCTTTGGAATGCATCTTATTCTTATGAAATGTTAGAAGTATATTCTCCAGTCATGTATTAATTGTACATAATTGTTTGAGCTTGTTTTGTCTGCAAGAAACCTTTGCATGTAGTGGAAATAACTCAGCATTTTGTATTGCCGAGACTACTTCAGTAAGATGTGGATCTTTTTTATTTATTTTATTTGACACTTGTTTTACAGGGAAAGTCCAACTGGGATAATATCCCATTTTCAGTGGAGGCCTGGGGTGAAACGCTCCACACTGACATAATGATTATTGTTAAAACGTAATGTAGAGTAACATATTAACGGAGTAAAAAAATTCAACTTTAGTTCATACAGTGTGAATTTATACATATATATTGCGGGTCTACTTTATTTACACGAAAGCGTAAAACCGTGAATACATATGGATCAAACCATATGCATCGAAAGTGCAAGCTGTCAAACTGTAACTGGAAATCTCCGTAGGTGGAGATTTCAGTTTACTTCAATGTAGTGCTATCTTGAATTGGTATATTTTAAGTAGTGGGGGGCTTGCCCCCCGCCTACATTTTTTTTTTCTGTGTATTTTTTTTTCTTTAACTTTTGAACGTTTTAGAGTTCGATGCATATGTGTCTATCTTTATGCATTTGAACTTTTGAATGGTCAAGTTAATAAAATAGACCCATATATTGTAAATATTTGGACTGATTATAACAATCTGAAAAAGGAAATTCGGTATTCACAAGGTGCATGCTGTTTATCTGCATTGCAGTCATTTTCATATTTCTCTATTTCAGTTGAATGCCAGAACTGCTTAGCCTCCTATGAAAGCTGTCAAATGTATGAAGAAAATGCTGCTGGCAGTACTGTGTTGCTTGAATGGTTACTGAGATGTTGTAAACTGTTTATACAGTACTGCTTTGTTTGGTTATTGTCGCTTTTAAAATCCTGTTTAAGACTTGAATGCAACCATTGTAAGGGTTGCTTTGTGCTGAATATTTTACCATTTACAGCTTTTTAGTATCATTTATGGTTCTAGAGATATGAACATTTTGTTGTAAGGCAATAACTAGATAATGTAGCCTAGGCAAGTTGTTATGCTGTCTTTTAAACACTTGGTTCAGGTCTTGGTGTGTTTTCTCCTCTCTACTGCTACTGACAGCTTCTGGTATTTTGTTGGAAGTATTGAACACTGTCATGTCATCGGGTGCTTGACTACAGTATTCTCCTAGCAAGCTTTAAGCTTGTCACTGAATCAACATATTCAAGCCCAACTGTCTTTGTCATGACCCTGCACTATATCTTAGATGTGCTTGAGACTAACTGATTTTTGTACTGATGCTCTCCCCCCCCCTATTTCTAGCATCTCATAAGCTGAATGACCCCAAAATAAACAGTATATTTTCTTAAGAGCTACAATTTGAAATATTCTCAAAGAACATAAATATTCACTGAAGCAATTTTAACCTTAGGGCTTTTTCTAAGCACCTTAATGTTTAAAGGTTTGCACACAGCTCTCTGTTCAGTGCCTCTGCAGCCCAGTGCCCTAAAGAGCATCTCCAAACTATTGGACTTCACAGCTGTGTAGTTGAAATTCAGCATTTTGTTTATTACTTTTCAGTATTTGTTTTCATTAGTCTGTTTTGCATTCTTTTTTGGCACTTGCACAGCATTTTCTCTGTTCTCTGTTGCATACCACTTTCTCAGAGGCCATCTCTGTCTAACGTACAGAGCCATGTCCAACCCAGAATTGTTGAACATGCTCCATCTTAGCAAAACCAAATCTACTCGAGCTACACGCTCTAGGGATATAAACTTCAACACAACAATGAATAGAACATGCTGGAGGGATAGATTCCCTTTGCAGAGACTTCCCTTACTATGGTACAGGGTCCCGATCTACATAAGACAGAGCCCACTATCACTCTTCAAGAGGAACCTTGATGAGTGGATGGGTAACAAAGTTCACACCGGGGATCACACCAACAGCACTACTAGATAGGGGCCAAGGGTACTAGCTGCTAGTACAAGGGTCTAGGGAACTACTAAAGGGACGGTGAATACCACACAACGTGGCTGGGCTAATGTATGCCTTCGGGCAGATAGCCCAGTACCAACCTATGAACCTATTTAGGTGTGCTTGCACAATACCAAAATAAAAAATCAATTTTTTTCATATTTCTGTTCAACAACATCTTTTTAATACACTTTTCTGTTTACTAACCTTAGAAAAATCTGAATAACAGAAATAACCGCAAAACATAAAACTGATAAGAAAATAAAGCGGTTGGGGCACACTGAGACACAGGCTGCACAATAGTAATTTTATTAACTTAAACATAAGCGCTTTCACAATTGGCAGGGCAAAAGCTCTTAAAATCACTTTATCTCAGTGTGCCCTAACCGCTTTATTTTCTTATCAACCTTAGAAAAATGTCCTTCTGTAGGAGAAGAGGTAAGGTAGCTATTCCTAAGCTTGAATTCTTATTACATGCCATGGATGGTTTTCTGTTCTCCATTTTTGTTACTGTATAGCCTCCCATGGCTTTCTTTGTTTCATGTACAGCAGTGTTGATATATTCTTACTTTTTTCTCGTTTTTAATTTTATTATTTGTACCAGGTAAGTAGGCTGGACTATAGACATTTTTACAACCTTGACCACAAGGAAAAGGGCAAATAAAATGGTACTAGATAATTTTTAGTCTGGCTGCTTAGTCAGTAAACACTTTTTTGGGACTTGGCAGGAAACCAGAGTACCTGGCAGGAAACCAGAGTACCAGGAGGAAACTAGTGTAGATATGGGGAGAGATTGTGACCGGATTGAACCCTGAAACACCCTGCCCATTTCATTTTCTTCATGGAATTATTTTATGTAGTAGTAATTTCTCTTGGTTTGCTGATGTACACTGTTTCTGACCAAAAGACCAGACATTATCACAAAGGTTGTCTTATTTCTTAGGTCAGTAAAATAAGAATCGCCTGGTTTTATTTATTTATTTATTTTTTTAGGACATTGAACATTTGGCAGTTTTTTTAGGTTCAGAGTATTTCTTGAACATTTGTGTAATTGCTGCTGTTCCTTTTTCTCTCTCAAGAGGAGAATTCAATATCTTTAAAGCATCTTTCCCATAGGCATGCAGAAGTGTAGCATGGTATTCCTTTTTACGCTTTTCAGCTAATCCACACACATTTTAGGAATAATGGAAGTTCTAGATCCAAAGCTTTTAAGTTTGTTACGTTGCTTTGCAGCAAGAGAATTCCTGATGGTTGCTGTTAAGATGTTTTTTTTTTCATTGAGAATTTTAGAGATTCCTAGATTCCTGCTAGGCTAATGACCTGGGGAGGGGGACTTTCTAAGCCTAGCTATCTTTTCCTGAAAGACTGATGTCTTGTATCCATATGTGATGAGGGCCAGACATTTTTATAAGTTACCTCTATCCATAAGGGACATACATTTCCTATTCTCCATCCACAGGTCTAGGTTGTCCTTAAGTTGGGTAATAGACAAACTCTGCTTCACGTGGGTGGGAAGCCTTTTCCATAGGAGGTGTGGTCTCCGAGACCCTTATGTCTCTCCATTGTGTTCTGTTTAAATCGAGACAAAATTCAGGTCCCTTGACCTTGTATTTCTGGTACTGTGTGACGAATATGCAGTAGATTCATAAGTGTGGGGTTTATAGATGCCTTGTAAGCCAGGCATAGATCACACCTCAGCATTCTGTAGGAGGCTGAGTAGAGGTAAAGATCTTTAAGATGCTCTTGTTATGCCTTGTATCCTTTTTGTAAGGAGCTTGAGGTTGCTGTAGTTGCTGCGTAAGCCTGTTTTGGTACATACTGATTGGTCTGATAAGGGCAGAGTACAGTGGGATGATTACCTCTTTGGACCTGTATGCCACCCCTTTACTTATAATTTGCACAACATAGGATTTCCTCAGCAATGTGTCCACATAGACAGTAGCTGTACCTTCAACCACTGTGTGTGTACCCAGATCCCTGACCATATTGGGTTGACTTTCCTTTGCCTGAAAAGCTTTTTTTTTTTTTTTTTATCAAATCTAGCCTTTGAAGTATTAATTAACCCTCTTAGCTCTCTTTTTTTTTAAATTGCTCAGGGTTTTTTTAGTATGTTGTGCTTTGTTCCTGCCACACTTGGCTAAGAATTTGTTTTGTGTACAACAGATGGATATTGTGATTCCACCAGGATAGCTTGTCTTTTGAATTTCTTGTTCTTGATATCAGTGGGCACAGTTTGCTGCATACAGCTATCAATATGGCTGTACATGGATTTTGTAAATACCTTCGTGTATACTATGGTGTTTATTGGGTTTTGGGAGGGGTGCTTGGAATTTAGCCAGGGTGTTGCTTAGTAAAGAGAGGTTAGTTTTGGAATAGTCCATACAACTAGCAACAATAAGGAAATCAAGATCACTGGTTCGGACCCAAAAGTATTTTATTCTCTAGCGCCTCGGTACAAAACCTTCCAGAAGTTACAAAATTCAGCTAAAAATGTGCTACCTTTTATACAAAAAACACAAACTTTCACTCAGTTAAACAGTTAAATAAAAAAATAAAATACAATAAAATACAGTTAAATAAAATACTTCCAATTAACCTCTCCATTCACTCCCATAGGGATCAAAGTATCATATTTCAGAATAAAGACAGACTCCTTGCATAACAGTTTTTCTTTCAAAATAATTTAATCGTTTTCAACAAATACTTGCTCTAAAATTCAACCTTGAAACATAGAAAAATCACTGCCATGTACATCTCTAAAATGACATGCCAAGAACTTGTCTTCCTTTAGATTTTTATGTTCCATTAACCTCACTTTAAAACTTTTTGTTTCACCAATGTAAAAGAAACCACACAGGCATCTTAAAGGGACAATCCCAGGGATTTTTTTGTTTTGATTCAGACTTTGTTTACATTTCAGGTTTGCCTTTCTGAGCATGCCCATTTTTGTCTGAGGGGGGTATGATAAACTTACCTCCAGGAAGTTTCCAAGGTTTTAGACAGATTCCATCTCAAATTGCAGTTCTACTGACAACAGCTCTCCATGTGAGCCATTCATTAATCTAACCTGTGCATTTTATCCATTGAGAAAAGTAGCCTTTCATGCATTTTACGACCAGACTGCTGCAGCTGCTACTCTAGAAAGCACAGCAGTAAAGCAATTCTTGTAAAGGGGCATTATTCTGTTTCTAAAATTAGTTGCTTGCTAGAGTATTTTCTTTACTCTTTAGTGCAGTGTAAGTCACATTTTCACACAGAGGCAGGATTTTCAGATATGTTTGTTTGCATACTGGATGTTAGAATTCACAAACTCCAGTGTGGCACTGTTATTATAAGCACTGCTCAGACTTTACAGTTTGTTGTTCTGTACTTTCCCTCCCCCACCCAGAGACTATTAGTTGAATGACTGGTTTACAATCCACTTGATATGCTATGTAGTCACACTCAGCCTTTGCAGCAGTCAAATTATATCTTGACTATGTGCTGTTTTTTGTAAAACTTACATTATCCCAACCTAGACAATTTTATTTACTTTTGTTTGCTTATGTTTCATGCTTGTTGCCACATGCTTTTTTCCCCTTCACTGTTAATTATTTGTCATATGTTCAGCATTATGTTGCTTATTAGTGCATGTACTCATGCAGACATACATTTATAAGACAGTTTTCCCAAATTTGACAGGGAGCATTGCTTTGGACATTCTCATCTTGGAAACCAACCCACTGACATGCAAATATCCTAAGATTCTAGAGTAATACACTCATAACATTACAATATAAAAAGAAAACATGTCAGACAGCTGTGAAATTTAATTGTGTTAATGTACTAAAAGTAATTTACCATTAGCTGATGCCCTTCGTGAATCACACACACAGCACCTGTCTGTATAATATGCATTCCATTCAACTGCATTTTATTTTCTTCCCTGTATTGTGGTAAAATTATTGGATATTTCACTCTTTTTCTGAATATTGCACTGCAGTCGAGTTACACTGGTTACCATTTGAAAGTTGAGGTAAACATAGTCTTCCTATGTGCATAACAAGCATGTATGCAATATGTAAAGTTTATATTCATGTGGTTGTAAAAACCACAGCCTTACTATGTCATAGTGACCAGTTAGTTATTCAAGCCATTTTTGAATCCCTGCCAAATTTCTCTCAGCTGGATATGTAATATTGTGTGTATTTTATTTAAACTTTGTCTGAACTGCAGCTACTTGTTTTAGTGGTATACATCACCTGTACTATTTGAATTTTCATACATTTTCTCAAAATTGCCTTTTTTGTGACTTAGATGTCTGTGTTGATGAGACCACTAACTCCCTTATCACGATGGAAATAGATAATAATTTAAATAAATAATTGCATGTGTCATTATGTGTTTATCATATGCATTTATTTGGTTATCTGAAATCGATTTGCTGTTTATATGTTGTTTTATATATATATATATATATATATATATATATATGTATATATAATTTATTTTCTTAATTTGCCATTTGTTAACTGGGTTAGTAAAACTGAGGCAAAAGGCCCATTTCAGTGGTGACCCCATAAGAAAGGCTCACAAAAAATGTATACATACACACACACACACACACACACACACACACAAATCTGTATCTGAATTTGTGTGTCTCTGTTTATGTACACAGATGTACACACACCCATACATGTGCTGTGTTGGCGGATATATACATATATACATGCAGACACTCATTCACTGTCATGTATTTTGATTACAGTGACAGTATAAGCTGTTCCTTACAGCCTTCGTTTCAGTGACCATTTATTGCTAGTTTTATAAGTAACAGTTTTTTTTTTTCCATTTGACATGTGCCGCTTGACAACACTATTAAAAGTGTGAGTCAGACTACAGAGACATCATTTTAACCATCCTTATCTGTAAGCCCATGAACAAATTGTCATGAATCCTATAAATAAGGGCATAGATGACCTACAAACCCTTAATCTGACACATTTTGGTTTTGTAAAGATAGTCCATGCCTGTTAAACCTGACAGATGACTTCGAAACCATAACCATAGGCATAAATGAAGGCAAATGTGAGCATACATCCGACCTGGACTTAGCAATGTCCTTTAACACAGTCGCACATTCATGCATCATTGATAAACTCTCCCAGTTGAATATAAACCCTTATGTTGTCAGATGGGTGGGTAACTGGCTCACCTTCAGATAACACTCAGTCAACATTCGTGACTTCACCTTCACCAGCACACCTGTCTGCAGTTGGGTTCCACAGGGATCAGTGTTGGCCCACTATTGTTTGGCATACACTTCTCAGAAGTTCAGGGCAAACTGACGGCGTGTGTCTAACTAACTTTGCTCATGAATGAAAATTAGGTATAAACATTTAATGGCCAGAAGATGTCAATATACTTCAAAAGGGACTTACACAATTGTTGCCACAGTCATGTACCCAAACTCCGTGCTAATAAAATGCATTATCATCCCATTAGGTACAAATGATATCCATGCAGACTACCATATAAATAGTAATACCCTAAGTAACAACTCACTATTGATAGACTTGGGAATGCAAGTTGACTGTATCCTAAATTTTAACCACAATGTGTCTACTTTGGTAACTAAGGCATTCTCCATTGCTCACATCATTAGCAAAGGCATTGCCTTAACAGCAAAACAGGTCATAATTACCCTGTACTCAACCCGCATCAGACTAATAACTGAATACAATGCTCCCTTTGTATTTACCTACCCTCCCACCAGCAGCAACTTGAGAGACCCCAGAGATTTATAAGCAAGCAAATTACAGGGTCTCCGCCACATGTCATGCACTGACAGACTCAAATAACCGTCACTGTACTCAGTAGCATACAGACTACTTACTGTAGATTTGTGCCCGCCATACACACCAATCTTAGGTTCCAAACCTACATTGAAACTATGCACATCAGCAAGAATAATGGGATAATGGGATAAGGATCACTTGCTTCATGCACCTTATCCGTGGCCGTGACATAAATAGGACCTGCTGGACAGATATGTCTCTCAGAGATTACCACTCCTCCAGAATAGGCAAGCAATTCACATCAAACAGAGCCTCTATATGAGCCTGTTTACATGTAGCCTGGATGCCTGGATGGGAAACCATAAATTCTTTTCCAGGATTTCACCCATTATGCTCCTAGATATGAGCATCTATTGTTAACTAAGATTTTGTCTTTCGGCTAGATCCTTAATATTGTGTTTCTCTAGTAGTATATTGTGTACCCATTTATAGGCTTATAAAGACCTATGGGTCAGTATCCTACTAACCACCAATCAACCTATCAAGTAACAAGAGTATTCTTTCCTTCAGTCACCCAAATTTTTACAGATCGTAATCTTACTTGAGTGTTGGCACACTCACGGAGTATAACCTTCCTGTCCATGTCAAGCAATACCAGACATGGTCTCTATTCAGTATTCTGAATGAATAACCTGCAAATCATTAATCCTCTTTGTGGTATATAGCATGGTTCTTCTGGTCCATAGAGCTTAACTCACTCAGCAGTGCTCGATCTTAGCTGGCTACGCTTATTATCGGTCTTTTGAACTGCATGATTACTAAATTCCGATGAACATCAAACGAATATATAATTACCAGGCATCTTACAATTGTACCAGCTGCATATCGAATATATATCCAGACAACATCAGTCGATTGATGTATGTATTTTTAGAAACCATCTATTTTTAATGTCACTATAAGGTCATTAATATAAGTTACTGCTGACACATTTTTTCAATCTACCATGATTGTGCTACAGATATCTCTCAATTGCAGATGCCCTGCACATCAGTACTCACTGCATAGTTTCACTTTTCACAGTGTGCTATTTATCCTTTCTCAATAGCCCCTACTGAGATTTACGTACTGTAACACACATAACATGGTACATGTCGAGAAACATTTGTTTACTTCAGTATGTGATGAAAACAAGCAATAGATGTTCACTGTACTCTACAAGATACTATGAATTAAACTTACGTTTAAAATCATTTTAATTTTTTAAACTTATTTCTTTATTCATCTTTTTATTTGTTGGTGTGCTTATTAATTTCAGACTGATAACCCTGTAAGTGGGAGGCTGAGAGACCCTTTTTAGTCAAAACATGAGCTCTATAGAGCAAGACAAAAACACAGAAATGTGAATAGAATAAAGGATTATACCACTTTGCGAAGGAATGTCAAACATTTGGTCTACATGCAAAAGAGGAATTCAAGCAAGATGACATTCGAACAAATGTAAGGACTGGAAATAAGGCCAAACTCAACTACATCTTTACACGCAATAATGGCATTATCAAGCACGAAATATTTCTATGTATGTACATATGTGAAATGTCTAAATCTAAATAAGATGTTTAACAGACTGGCTCTATTAAGTATAGAAGGCTTTCTCCATGTTTACTCATTTTGTTAGTTTTATGTGCAATGGTGTTCCTATAATTGAACAGTGTGTATTATAGCTGTCCTTCATTGTCATAATTAATCATCAAATTGTCATTTTGCATCGTTCTATGTCTAGACATCATAGTTATGAAGTAGTGCAATAAATAAAACTATTACTTCACATGGCACTTGTCTGTCTGCTTACTTAATTTAGTGTGTAAAATTAAATTAAACTAGAATTTAACATGGAATGTGTGTGTCTATTTATATATGAATAAAGTTGTACTGACCAGTTCTAATTACACACAAAAAAGTCTGTCTAGCATACAGGAATATACATGCAAGAAAAGCCATTCATTTCTTGTTATTTCATTACATTTCAGTTAGAACTGAAGGCATACCACTCAACCTTATAGCGCAGACAGAAAAGCCTTGACAAGATAAGAGTAGACAACACTAACTTTACTCAAAAATGTTACACTACAGCAATAGGGTAAAGTAAAAGACAGAGTACATATCATTTGATCATGACTACTCTGTATGCTAAAGACGCTCTCTATGATATTGATGTTGGGGTCTATGTTAAATGTTGCAACATCAAAAATGGCAAACATTACATGGTGGAGAACAAAGGTTCGACATTACCATGTTCCAACATCAAATAAAAATAAAAAAATAAAAAAAAAAGTTTTAAGAGTGTGACTCAGGGGCAAGCCACCCTTCACCAACACACCACCCCTACTTATATACACCGACTACGAGACCGCACTTCATTGCAGAAAATGGAAATTCTCACTGTCTGCACTGTATGGCCCCATTCAAAGTCAGTCTTCAAAGACTTAAAATTTCAAACGTTTGCTCTCAAACATATAAAGTACGAAATTTTGAGCGTTCAAAGATTTGTCTTAGACACTGATGTTGAAAAAAAAACCCAACATGCACTGTCTCTTGACATCCGATCACCAGATAACACACGTAATTACCTTACACTTGCATAACTCAGGGTCTTCTTCATGTACTAGCCATAGGTAATAACTGCAAACACTCCTATACACACTTCCTCTTTTCCTACCTAGCGTCTTTTAACACTACTAGTCAATGAAGCTGATCACAATCTTATTTTAACTATAAGTGCTGCATGCTCTGTCAGTTTGCTGTGTATTCCTATCTATGTATGCCACCATCATACATGATCACCACCAAATACTACAGTGAACTATATTTATAAAATAGTTAAACCATTATTGTTTCTACTGCTGTATGTTCTATACTAGCAAAAAAAGTCAGGGCTCAATGCTGGTTCTGCTAAATGTATAATTTCACCCAGCCAAAAACATCCATCTAACTACAATTTTTGTCTGTTATGTTAATTTTGTACTCTACAATTCTCTATGGCTCACATAGGTTCTTAGGTTCATACTAGGCTATCTGCCCTGGGGCAATTATAAGCCTAGCCCGATGCTGTATGGCTTACACCACCCCTTGATTTGAGTATACTGTGCCCTTTTTAAGGTTTAGTTTACTGTGCCTCTGTCTAATAGTGACACGGGAGTAATCCCTGGGACAAACCTACGATCCTCCATCCACCTATCGAGATTCTTATTGAAGAGATTCAGTGAGGTGCTCTGCCTCACATGAACTGGAATTCTATTCCAGAGCGAAGGGAGCCTCTGGGTTATGAGCCTGTCTCTCAAGCAAGTTCCATTTATTTCTCTGCAGAGGTTCAAGTCCCTCGAACGTGTGGCTCTAAGGGATTTATATTTACTGAGGTGGAGCATGTCCATTAATTCTGGATTTAACATAGCTTTGTATGTCAGGCATAGATCGCCTCGAAGTAGGCGGTATGCAACTGAGTAGAGCTGGAGTTTTTTTAACTGAGCAGCATATGGCATCTGTTTGAGACCCTTGATCCTCTTGGTCAGATACTTTTGGGGTCTTTCTAATTGCTGCAGGTGTCGGGTAATGTACATCCCAAAAGGGGCATGGTATTCTATGATGGGCCTGATGAGGGATGAATAAAGGGGCACGATTACCTCTCTTGATCTAGACGTGAAACCCTTCATGATGAGGTGGGCTATGTAGAAGGTCTTTCTAACCACTTTGGCAATGTGGTTGTCAAAGGAGAGATTGCTATCAACTTGGGTCCCCAAGTCCCTAATAACTTTCTCTGTACTTAATGGGTTTCCGCCTATGTTGTAATTTGTGGGCACATTGTTTTTGCCAAAGGGTATGACTATACACTTTTTGGCATTTAGCTTTAAACCATGGCGCTGGCACCAGTTATCTGTCTCTGTGAGACCTTTTTGAAGGATGTTTGTGTCAGCTGGAGAGTCGATTATGGCACCCAGTTTGCAGTCGTCTGCAAACTTGGTGAGCCATAGTCCTCCCACGTTTGCCTGTACCTCAGAAAAGTATATACCGAACAAGAGTGGTCCCAGGACAGAACCCTGTGGGACGCCACTTGTGACCGGTTTTGAGTCTGACATGGCTCCAGCAACTCTCACTCTGTGGGTTCTGTCTTTGAGCCAGTTTGTGACCCATCTTGTGACATAGGGGTTTATATTTAAGCTGGATAGCTTATCTATGATGCCCAAGTGGGGTATTGTGTCAAATGCCTTTGCAAGGTCCAGATAGGCTGTGTGGACTACCTTCCCTTCATCTATGGCTTTGGTGACTGTTTCGAAGAAGTCAACCAGGTTCAAAAGGCAGGATCTGCCCTTGACAAAGCCGAACTGGGTAGGATCTAGTGTCTGTAGGGCCCCAATGTCTTGGTTTATGAGCTCCATGATGATCCTCTCCATAGCCTTGCAGACTAAGCTAGTCAGGCTTATGGGGCGATAGTTTCCAGGGTCCGTAGAGGCTCCACCTTTGTGGAGTGGGACCACTGCTGCTGTACGCCATTCTGTGGGCACATATCCTGTAGTGAGGCTGAGATTGTATAGCTGTTTTATTTGAGGGATTAGTTCCTCTTGGAGTTCATGTAGGACGCAACCTGGGACACCATCTGGTCCCATGGAAGCAGTGTTTTTTGCTTTGGAGAGGGCAGCCTTCACCTGAGCATCACAGATGTTTGGGAGGCAGCTTTCTGCCGGGATAGATACTTGCTCTTTTGGGGGGGGGGGTGGAGAAGTTTGCACTGAACCTGTCTGCCAGGATATTGGTGATGTCTGTGGGTTCAGTGTATTTTTTGTCATTTAGAATCAACTCAGAACAAGTCTGGGAGTTGCATCCCAGGTTCCTAACATAACTGAAAAAAGCCTTATGATTGTCTTTGATGTCCTGTGCAATTTTTCTTTCGAAGCTTGCTTTGGAGGATTTTATGAGGGATTGTTATTTTTTGCTAGTACTGATCATAGATGCCTTCCCTGTTAGGGATTTTGCTCTATCATGTAGTAGCTTCCTCCTTCTGTTGTGCAGTTTATTTATGGCAGGGGTCCACCAGACTGGACACCTGCCTTTGGATGATTGGGTCTTGGTTTTGTTTGGGATAGCATGATCCATGCATTACTGGAGATGTCCGTAGAATGCGTTTATATAGGATTCGGCAGTTTGGGCCGTAGTTTCCAATGGCCCTGGGGCCTTGAAGGATTCCACTTCGGTTTTGAGAAGTGAGAAGTTTGCTTTTGAGAAGTTTTTCCCTGTGGTTTTCCGGGCTGGGGGTGGGGTCGGGATGTGGACATCCAGTGAAATTAATTTATGGTCTGATCTTACCAATGAGAGCTATACTTCTGGTGTGGAGCATAGAGTCCCCATGTTGGTAATGATCAGGTCTAGTATGTTGTCCCCTCTTGTGGGAGTGGTGACTAGTTGTTCCATAGCATTTGAGTTTATAATTTCCAGGAACCTTTGGGCTAAGGTGCTGGGGCTTGAGTAGTGCTCCCAGTCAATGTTTGGGTAGTTGAAGTCGCCCAATATAATGGTGTTCTGAGAGATCTTCATGTTCTCCAATGTTTTCAGGAAAGACGAGTAGGATTCCTGACTTTGAGAGGGTGGTCTGTAGGATGCTATAAACTGAAAAGCAGTCTTGTCCACTGTTAGTTGCCCATGGATGGTCTCCGATACTTTGTGCAATGCCACTAACCTGGAGGTGTGAATATCCTTGATAAATATGGAAACTCCCCCTCCTTTTGTGGTTCGGTCCGGGTTTTGGGGCCGAAAAGCATGATATGAGGTATAGCCTGGTAGTGCTGGAGTGCTCTCTGGAGCCTTGAACCAGGTTTCTGTCACTGCACAAACATCGATGTTCTCCATACTGAGGAGAGCTTCGAGTGCCTGCATCTTGAGGTTAAGACTTCTGGCATTAAGCAGCATTACCCTTAGTTTCTTGTTCCTTGTGCTGTCTATGGGGGTGGGTTTGACTTTTGAGCCTTGCCTAAAAAAGGCACTATGGGGGTGGCAAGAGCCTTTGCCAATATCCAAAAGCCCAGTGGTGACAGGTGCAAGCCATCCCTAGCAAAGCAATGTGGCTTGTCGAGCATGTCATCCCAGGCTGACAGACACTAGATCCCCTTTGAATGACACCAAAATTTTAGCCAATTTTTAAAATCGATCATTTTGTCTTTGTACTGTGGCATCATTCTATGTGAGGGTAAGATGCTGCTCATGGTCAGGTTCATACCAGCCTGGGCTACATGATCAGAGAGCTCCTCTATGTCTCTTTTCATGTAGTCCAGGGAGGTATGCCTCAGGTCATTCACACCAGCATGTACAATGACTGAGTCATATTTGTATTTGCTTTGGAGGGACCTGAGTGCTTGCGTTATGTTGCGGATCCTAGCACCTGACAGGCAGCTCACCGTGACCTTCTCTTTATTCAGCCTGGTGAGCGGGACGTCACTGTGTCTGACAATAGAGTCACCTATTACAAGAGTATCAGGTGTGTTATTCAGCCTTAAGGGCTGTGGCTGCTTGGCACACTGACTTTGTGGGCTCTGTGTTGTGTGTGTTTTGTTTTGAGGTAGCGTTTGCTTGGATGTCTGCTTTGGAGGTCTCTGTTGCTTAGGTAGATTTTATTTAGAGCCTCCGAGTATGTTTTTGTGTATTTATGTGTTTGGTTTGCTGATGTGGTGGGACTATGTGATACTGGAATTGTGTTGTGTGAGGTTACCTTCTCCTCCTGACTGGTTACACCAGTTTTGAGATGAGAGAGCTCAGCCTCCAGTTTGGCTAAATAGTTGCATCTCTCACATATATTTGAACCTGTTTGGAGGAGGAGAGGGTTGTCCGTGTACATGAGACAGTTGTAACATTGCCTCAAAATTCCCATATTCACCAGCTGGACTGGAGAGGAAACCATTGACTGACCTTTGGACATGCTAGAGTAATATAGGAAAACTGAATTTAAGACGGACCAATAGAGGACAGGGTAATCGTAGAGAGTATAAGAGTAAGTAGTGCTTATGGTTTAATAGTGCTAACTTGTAGGATTACTTAATTGGACCAGAAAAAGGCCTTAGAATGAGAATATGGTGCTTAAATTGAGAGATAGAGCAGTTCTAAGGGAAAAAGTGAAGAGCAGACTTTGCGGAGCCAGGAATAGTTTAAACCCAATTAGGTGGCACTGCCCGCTGTTGTGCTATGCACAAAAACATGCAAAAGCAGCAAAAAGGGTTTTAAGAGAGGCAGATGAAGAAGTTTGGAATTGACCCAAAATGGCCAATAAAACTACAGTTTCAAGTCAGTAACCACTCCCACAGGGGCAGGCAGGCTGCTCAATGTTTTTCACTGCCACTGATCAACAGAGAGACTTCCCTTTAGCCCAAGCAAAAAATGGCCTCCAAGAAACTTACAAACAGTTCAAGAACAGCAAACATGTAACTGAACTTTTTTAAATATCAGAAAAGTGGGGAAAAAGCAAGATTTTTTTTGTTTTTTTTCAGAGAGAGCAGAGGTTCACAAGTATCAACAAGTTATAACAGTGCAATAAATGACCCCACACAAGAGTGCTAGGCCAAAGACATATAAAATGCAAGTTTTAAGAAAAAAAGATTTTAAAAATAAGTGCAAACAGGAAATTCAGTAAACAGCTCTAGGTTGTGCTCTAAATACAGTTACTAATGCAGAAATCAAGTTTAGCAAGCCAGAAAATGCTCTAAATAGGTGGCTATGCAGAAAAACTTAGCAAATAAACAGAGGAAAAATACTTAAAATCTCAAAAGTGGCTCCTTTCTTCTCTCAGCGTTTTCTTCTCT